>NC_051408.1:17846815-17847179 GCF_015228065.2 Penaeus monodon
CTCCATTTGTGAGCAACTAGAGTTACACCAGAATTATGAGTAAAGTTTTCAGTGAAGCCTGATAGTAAAAGACCTCATGATTTGGGATCACTTAGTTATTCTGTCTAGTCCATGTTACTAGATTTATGGAGCTGATACTTTGAGTTGTCTTTGTTTATTCTTTGGTAACACAGAGAAGCTAGTAAGAAATCAATGTTATAGTTACATTGTAGAGAGAGAACATTTTTTAAACTTTGTGATACATACAATAGCTACTTATCCTCAACTGTATGTAGTGGTCATATTTAACAATTTGTGTGGAGAATGAGTTTAGAGAAAAGGTAAAGTAGAAATTACAATCCTTCTTCATTCCTCTAGCTAATTC
>NC_051408.1:17847511-17848068 GCF_015228065.2 Penaeus monodon
CACAATCACAGCATTTTCCTGGTGGCATTGGCTTAAGCAACTGGTTGTGTTCTTTTAGTGTTGATTTAGTGTGGTTAATCATCACAAGTTTAATGTTACAACAGAATAATGTTGAGTAGTATACATAACTTATTTTGTCTCTCTCTCTCAGGAGTAAAAATGTCAATCGGTGTCCCCATCAAAGTTCTACATGAAGCTGAGGGTCACACAGTTACTGTGGAGACCATGCTTGGTGAGGTGTATCGGGGCAAACTACTTGAGGCTGAAGACAACATGAATGTACAGGTTGGGCTTGGAATTTAGTTTGGTGCATATCTTCCATCTTTTCTCTCTCTTGCCATTTTTTGAAATATATTTTCATACATTTGCTTCCATGCTTTATCTCTCAGTGCTGTTTCAAGACTACAGGGACCTGTTTAACTTGTATTCCAGATGGAATCATGCACAGTGACCTACAGGAATGGACAGACAGCTCGCCTGGAAAATGTTTTCATTCGTGGCTCCAAGATTCGCTTCCTGATATTACCAGACATGTTAAAGGTAGGGGCAGACATGCA
>NC_051408.1:17848317-17848572 GCF_015228065.2 Penaeus monodon
AGTAAACTTTTGAGAAAATTGATATTCTAGAGCTTAAAAAAAAAATTATGAAGGATTTTTGTTTGTAATGTAAATTAGTTTAATTTAAATTTTCTTCTCAGGCATTACCTATTTCATCTGTGGTAAACCTTAGGATGATTACGTTCTTTTAAGTTTATTTTGGGAATAAACAAGAGTTAAGTTTTTTATTTTTTTATTTTATTACTTTATGACAAACTGATTTCTGCAGGAAGGAAATAGATCACAATGATGATG
>NC_051408.1:17849448-17851344 GCF_015228065.2 Penaeus monodon
CTTTTCATGACCTGATGGATGCTCACCAGGATCTTGTTAATCATATCCCGATATTACCTTGTTAAGATTATACATCTGCATGTGCTATTAGCATTACAGTTTATTATGGGTAGAAATTACTCCTTTTGAAAAATATTATTTCTGTTAGAACTGTTGTTTAACCGACACTCTTTTTCATAACCACTCTTTCTTGTAACTCCTAGTCATCTCATAGCTTAATGTTCTTAGTTTTTCAGATTATTGGGGTTACTTCAGACTCAATAGGCTCAAAAATGCTCATGTCTAGTTTAGGAAAATCAAAGCTTACCTTTATGTGTGCACTGTTTTAGTGTATTTTAATACTGATATTATAAAAAAAATTACACAATAAAAGTTTGTAGTACGTAAATGCAAAGGTTACACACATTTGTATTATTTGTTTTAGGCTTCATATTATACCTATTCAAAAAAAATTCTATCTGCCAACAGAATGCTCCAATGTTCAAAAATATGACAGGCAGGAAAGGTGGAGCAGCAGGCAGTGGTAAATCAGCAATTTTAAGAGCACAAGGTAAGATTTTCTTGTCAAAAATAACTAATGTGTATGGAAAAATGAAATTGTGCTTTGTTGCACCCATTTAAGTATGTCAATTTACCCTTCAGCTATTTACAGTTCTTGTGATTCTCCATTTCAGCGGCCCGAGGTCGAGGCAGAGGTGGACGGGGAGGAAGGGGTTGGGGCCCTGGGGGTGCAATGAGGAGGTAAACCATCCCCCTAATGAGAGGATCCACTCCATTTCTTCTTCACTTTGTGTTCCTTTAGGTGTGATTAAAGGAGCTCCTCAGTTCATGGGTTCAGAAATGTTGGAATGGAAGATTTATTCAGTGAGATTTTTTTTTTTTAACAAGATTTCAGGTTTAGTTATTTATTTTTTGTTTGAACTATTGGTGAAATGATGAATGCTGATCATTTAAATCTGATAGCTTCTTTGGACTCAGATACTTTTGTGCAGAGAAGAATAAAATTTTTCAGTTTGAGATGGTTGGAATTATGTGAAAAACAAGGTTTAGTTCATGCAGATGTTGGGAATTTTCTGTTTATTTATCTACAGATTTCCTTTCCTCTGAGTGATTTAAGATTGTCTTTGTGTTGTTATTTTCTCATTTATATTTTCTCTGCCCAAGTTGGTCTTGTACCTGGAAACAATTTGTAGCTGATGCCAAATTATCAGTTACCATTACAGGAATACCATTCCACAATTTTTATAAGAAATTTAGTACTGTATTCTGAATGCTGTACAGTGGAATGGAATGCTTTTGTATGAATGTCAATCGATTATCTTTGTATGTCAAGTTTAGATGTTAATTTGAAGCTTGATACATTAGATAAAGAAATTTATATGCTCAAAAATATATTTTCTTATCCCACTTCACAAAAATCGAGAGGTTGTACATGTTTTTTAAGACTCCTAATGTTCTGTTTACTGAAATATAATTATTAGTAGTAATTTAAATGCTTGATATTTAAAGAGAAGGAGCTGTGGATTAATACTTTTTAGCAGCAACATTTTCAATTTGAAGAAGATAAACCTTTCAATTTAAGGAATCTGAAATGTGGATATGTTTCTGCAGCAACAGTGAAAAGGGGAAACCTGTCACTAAGAAATTTGGAAAGTGGAATTTGGAATTCAAAATACAGTTTGTATTGAAACGAAATGGTCATTGAGTGTGGAATAGCCTTTCTATAATATCAGTTTAGGTTGTGGAACATTCATTGTGTATTTGCTAATTAAAATATTTTGCTAGCTGTGATCCATGTGTAACAAAGTGAAACGTTTAACTTTATAGAGATTAGTAACATTTGAATTCATTTATCATGGCCTTTTATGTGTTTTAACTTACAGTCCAAAAAATGGT
>NC_051408.1:17853543-17853622 GCF_015228065.2 Penaeus monodon
TCTTTCCTTTGACACTTAAATCTCATTCGTCAGACGCACACATATCTTCCATTTGATCTAAGTGCCCTTAGCCCTCCTT
>NC_051408.1:17853792-17854985 GCF_015228065.2 Penaeus monodon
ATATATTTTTTTTTTTTTTTAACATTACATCATATTTTAAGCATTTAAGAGAAATGAAATGATCTCATTTACAACTTATCAATACGTTCCTTACTTGTTGGAACAGCCGAGGACACACCACTATAGGCTGTCTTGGGCATCAACTAATCTTAACTAAGGCTCACTATAGGCGAACATAAATCTCTCCGTCCTCCCAAAGGGCTCAGACAAGGCTCATGCATATGTGAAAACTAGTCGATAAGAATGTAATGATCTCGGAGAAAATGCTTTCAACTGCCAAGATATGTAAACTTGCATTCTCCACACTTTCCTAAATCCTATACATTTTAGTATCATAATAGTAAAAAGGTTTTATAGTAAACTATTAGTCATTCAGACATGTTAAGAAAATTAATTACCTGATCAGTTGATTTCATTATTTAAGGGGAAAAAATCACAAAAATTGAGATTCCAATTTAGAGTTTATTGGCACATTGATCCGACTTCCTTCTGTGATGAAACCTGATTGACCAGACGATGAAGGACAGTAAAACTCCCAAATGAAAGCAACTCATTTTAATAAGACCATGTAAACATCTGACAAGTGCACAATGTGTCTATTGCACAAGGTAACATAAAAATATCCTACACTCTTACTGCACGAAATAGGTAACAGGATTCATAAAAAATAAACATACCTGCGTATGTCAAGGATTTTCTTTTTCTATACAGTACTGCACAAAATATAATTTGAGCAATGGAATGAGAATCACAGACAAAAATTATTTTTGTCGTTTTACAAATGTCCCCAGTGTACAGTTACCCCATAGATGAAAATCCCTTTAACCAAAGAAAATTAGTAAGTATAGTAGCATTAGACGAAGAAAAGTTTATGCGTTGTAAGGTCCCTGGCGTATGTGTTTCCCATTATGATGAGTATATTTATATCTGGGTGACAGAGAGGTATGGTTATGCGTCGTACTTGATACTGCATAATGTTTGGAAATAATTAAAGGAAAGGGGGAAGTAATTCCTGATCAACTACCATTTGTAGTGTGCACGTTACTCCACCCTTGGTTCAGAAGTGCTCCTTTAGTCTGTGATAAGGGACTGTGCATCATACAGAGAATTCTCTGATGTACTGAGACAGGCCATTATCTTGTTTGATAGGAGATACAGGCAGCAAGATGTTTGTTAAAGTGAATGCAAAGTTT
>NC_051408.1:17855132-17856794 GCF_015228065.2 Penaeus monodon
CACGAAAGAAAATATCCCATATCGTTTCACCGACATTAATTCCCAAAACAGAAAAAGACTCGCACTTCATGGACACAAGTCTATTATCTTTTACAATTTGAGCTATCTTTTGCCATCTATGTTTGCGTACGGAAGTTTCAAAGGATTATAAAACTATAAGAATGGACAAACGACTGACAAACATAGTTGATGTATCAATATACCAGGCAGAGGAATAGTAGGACGAGACATTGTACTTGTAATTTGTTTGAAGAGTTTCTTGAGAAGATGCAAGTTCGTCAGTCAGCAGCCCACTCTTTCTTACTTTAACGATATCCCTAATAAAAGAGTTGGTGAAGACACTTCCTGCAACGCCTTCTGCAGAATCATGCATCTTCGGAGTTTCATGCAAAAACAAAATGCTATACAGCGGAGGAAACAGCCCGCAGTTCCTGGTCTTCGGCCCTGAGGCCTCGGGAGTTGGCGCTCTCCACTGAGCCAAAGGACCCGTCGTTTGTCCGCCTCGGCACGGAACATTGCTCCCTCAATCGAGTTCAAGAATCAACAGAGAATGGTCCCTGCTACAATGCAGCGGCTGGAAACAATCAGTAAACTTCATCTTTGAATGGCAAAGCAAAACCTTGTTGATATTATAGGCAGAAACACATTATTCACGAAGAAATAGACTTCTTTCATATTTTTTTTTCTAATACTTATCATAACATCAGCTCTTCAACTAACCTAGAGTGTTACTGCCTTAAACTTAACCAACTTGTCCTAGAAAATCAGTCATTAAACGAAACTTAAAAAAAAAAAACAGAACTAAATGGACTTCATTGGAACACTTGCACACATACCAATTCAAGGTCGATCATACAGGTTTTCACTCGAGTTGAAAAAGTGGTCTATTTACATTAATATACAGTAATGTACAAATTACAGGCATCCCCAGTCACATTTCACATTTAACACACAGGATTACAGTTTATACAAAATCTTTATATCACACCAGGCACTCTATAAAGTATATTTACATTCACACTAATCTGCCCACCTGTTTCAAGATTAAACATCGCAACAATAGAACATTCCTTACATACAAAATCCTGAAGAAAATAAAAAGGAAGAAAAAATCCTCCTTTATATTTTCTTCAATTCCCCAAATCTGACAACCATTATTACGGGCAACATCCCATTTCCCTCAACGAACTTCTCGTCCCTCCATCATGCGCACTCACCTTCCTCATGGAATACTGCATGAAATGTGTATCAGGTCACTTGCTTATCCCAGTTACTATCCAATTGCTCTACCTAGTATATACATTTATCAGAAGGATCTACTCGTCCGTAGGCTCGGCGGTGGGTCGTCAACACAGGAGCTTGGAAATGATGAACTGACCCAGATTCCTTCCTGCCACAGAAGAAGCAGTTCCTCTACTATAAATATTATAAAACAAGCAAGCAAATAGTACATCCATAAAAGGGCATAGTAAGCAGTACAACCCAAGTATTACAGAGAAATCAATCACACAACACGAAATTAACCGACGAAAATTATACTGAACTGACCGTGGATTATGAGACAACACTTTTGTAAACCTGGTCGTCATACTGCGAACACAAAATAGTTCATTGTACTAATCCTTGAAAAGTCGTTGCATTATCAACCCTGTCCCGTGTGTG
>NC_051408.1:17856841-17857002 GCF_015228065.2 Penaeus monodon
CCATTGCACAGTGAACAAAAGGTTTTCATTCTAATTTAGGTAACACGACCTGCGCGGTAGACATTCCGTATCATCGTGTGTTTCATCCATTCATATGTATTTAATGTATGGGGATTGTCATATTATACTATTTGCAAGGACATACGCAGACACACACACAC
>NC_051408.1:17857106-17857198 GCF_015228065.2 Penaeus monodon
CGATTAGAAATGTTTTAAAAATCAAGAATGAAGTTTGTGCATGTACGTATGGCTTTGTTCTTCTTTATGAGAATATGATATGAGTTTTCCCA
>NC_051408.1:17857232-17857446 GCF_015228065.2 Penaeus monodon
AATGAGAATCTGACTACATTTCGAATCCAGCCGAGTGAAATCATATTTCCATCATGAGCCAGAGTAGATGGGAATTTTTGGCTTGGTTATTGGGATCAGATAGGTTAAAATAGGTTAGGGATAGTTTGGAAATATTCCCATCTCATCTTACATTTTGGAAAGCGACTTCAGCCGATTGGAATCAGAATTCTGATGTTTTATATAAACGTAATAC
>NC_051408.1:17857509-17859294 GCF_015228065.2 Penaeus monodon
CGTACCGTAAACTGGCTCACAAACACATCACAACACAAACTAAATAACGTGTATAATACATTTGTTGCGATAAACAGATAAGGCACAAGTTAACAAAAATTCTTTTATGAACCCTTTCATAAAATATTGTAGACACCAACGTACACAACAGCGGTATGAAATTGCTCATATATATGATTTATAAACACAACAGGAGACAGTCACACATTCCCACTCCATTCTCGATAGTTGCCATGACGCTCGCCTTTTATATTCGAGCAGGACTAGAGCCTTTCCAAGGGGAATTCATGCACAAGGTACTCGTAATCCTCAAAGCCAAGCACACAAACACATTAAACTGCAGTCTCTGTCGCTCTCATTTACACAAAATTAATTCGCATTCCCCCTTAGTTCAACTAGAATGATAATGAATTTGGCATGGAATGTAACGCCTTTTTCCCAAGACCAGTTTTTCAATAAAAATCAGTAAACACTTTCACTACATTCACACCTGTGTCAAAATAGAATTCCTTTTTGAGAGAAGGTAGTGTAAATATTCCACCACAAGCAACGCCATATAACACATACGACACTCATGTCTCTCTTAAACTTAAACTGGTAAAATATGACACAAAAAAGGATAAACTATTCGATTCTTTCAATCATACCACTCTTTCTGAAACAGATGAATATTCGCTCCTGTTACTCCATTTCTTACAACAGTACATCAGCTGTATACAGTGAAAACAACCACAAGAAAGATTCACACCCATGAAGTTCTGTTGACAACCCGATCACATTTTAAGTTACATACTTCGCACATAAGCAGACAGGAAAATAGAATCAGATGAATTCAATAAGCCTTCACACTTCTTGAATTTAGAATTGCATTAAATGATAACTAGAATGTTTGTTTAAAAGGATATATTGAATGAATAAGGAAAATTGCTAAGTGGCGAAGGGTTGTTGAAAATCATCAAACGAAAACCAACTCCATTTCCCAAAAGTAACTGTTGGCTCAGTCTGATTTTCGTATAAAGTATGCATTGACTGATTATCTTTCATATCACACCCCTATGATTACCATGCTTTAAACTCCGTTTTCACTCAGAGAGTCAAGTTCCGTACTACGTTACGAATACTACTATAAAATATTCCTCAGCCCCATCTACTGCCTTTGCTGGTTTCCGGGAAGCTGCAGGGCTCACACAGAAGGCTCTTACGACAACTAATAGAAGATGGAAAAGTTACAGCAGAAAAAGTTACGGCCAAGTATCAAGCAAAACTCACAACCTCTCGAAGAAGTCAGTTAAGCCATAAGTAAAGCAAGAAATAATCAACCGTAGACCAGAAAAGTGGCTCTTGTACGCAGGTTTTACATGAATCCATTAATTCCCTACAGGAAGACCCCAAAGACGCCTTTTCATACTAAACATTTCAAGACGACAACAAGAGAAATTACAGGCTAATATATACATATTTGTACATAAAACGTGAACTGCTTTTTAGAAACATTACACCCATCACTTTCTCTAATACTGGCTTGTCTTTTACAGCGATTTTGTTATGCGACCGTCGAGTTCACCGAATATTTATTAATAAGCAGAGCTAGAATTCATAGTTACACTGACGTTCGTAACTCAAGCAATAAAGTAGCTCATTGTGCTAGTTTTTATCGATCAGCATCGAATTCAATATCCAAGAGCCAGAGTAAAAGCAGATTCACCGGAAGACCAATATATTTCCCTGCCTGAAAGATTTTTGTGATGTGTGATACTAGTGGCTTACAGCAGGTACTATGATTGA
>NC_051408.1:17859416-17859720 GCF_015228065.2 Penaeus monodon
AGTACTAAAGAGAAGAAAATAACTTAGGAAATGGAGGAAGATCAGCTTTGGGCAGGCTTCCGTAGTTACATGTAGCATTTTCAGGTAAATTAGATAATCTTTCCATTACCAAAAGAACTACAAATATAAAAGGAATAGAGCACTGACGGGAACAAAACAGAATGGTAAGCAGCTAGTTTAAAATAGCCTTGAAGACATATTAAAAATCTTAAACTGTCGTGTTGTTAACGACCGAGGGAATGTTATTCTCCGATGCGAGTGTCGTATCCAGGGTGTTGGTGGAGACTATCGGGCCCAGGGTGTC
>NC_051408.1:17859772-17860806 GCF_015228065.2 Penaeus monodon
GATAGGCCTAGATTGTCGTATCCTTGCTGGGAGATGTCGGCGCCTTCGTCAGGACATGTGGACTCGGAGGGCTGTCGGACCCTGAAGGAACGCGGCTCGTACTGCCCGACCGTGTCCTCGGTGGGCCCGTAGGTCGACTTTCTGAAAGACGATCTCTTGGTCTTCGGACTGCAGCTGGTCTGGAATGCATTGGAGGTTATTCGTACCTGGCTGCCATAATCATGACACATACACACGCGCGCGCGGGTTCCCGGGCGTGTATATCATTGACAAAACTGAAATTTATCTATAATCCTTTAATCTATAAAGCAATCTGATAACTATTAGCAAAAGAGTATGAGGTGGGGATTGATGACGATAGAAATTAACCCAAACTCTACTAGAATGAATTAATGTAGCTTTGGAAGTTCCTCTGGGACACGGGCCCACAAGTACCCTGCTCCGAGAACCACGGAGGCAATATCTTCACGTAAACTACACAAGAAAGACTAAAACGCACCTGGTGATTGGCAATCCTGCCCACCGCGACGTTGGGGTCGGCTACACCGTTGCAGGTCTTGTGCGTGGGATTTTTGTCGTTCATGTTGGCAGCGCCCTTCTTGGCATTCCTAAAGAACACGGGCAGGGTGAGCTTGGGCATGTTCTTGGTGAGGTGGAGGAGCATCCCCAGCATCACCAGGATCAACACGAGAACCAGAGCAAGAAGAACGCCGGTCATGACTCGGAGCTCATTCACCGTCGACTCCAATGTCGTCAACCCTGAGCGGATAATCATAATACCATATAGACACATGTAGGTAAATAAATGATGACTGACGTAGAAGAAACTAGAAGAAGAAACACTGAATTGTAAAACTACATATAAAATACCCCTCGACCTCATCATTGCTATAATTTTTCCGTTTTCTAAAATGAAGTTTATGCAAGGGTACACATTATTCTGGAGTACACTATTTTGCAATATTACGTATCATCGTTTGCCCTTACTGTTACATTCTTTCTGAGACGAGACTAAAAGCAAGGTATAAAAAAAA
>NC_051408.1:17861367-17861744 GCF_015228065.2 Penaeus monodon
CATCAACTTCTCTTATTCTCCACATGTTGATCATAATGGTCATCGTTGCGTTGTATTCGCCAACAAACAGTTAATGTTAGGTGGTAGTCTTAATATAATAATCAGTATTGCTGTTAAGCTTACCACTTAAGGTGAAATACCAAAGAAATCAAACGTTTACATGCATCTTGCAAATGATGGGCCGTGCTCTGCTGGTAAATGTCTATTCAGCAATACTAATTCGTACTAATTCGCATTGCGGAATCGATGATCGTTGTAATGAGTGGCTTTCCACGGGAGATAACACGCGTTGGCTGAATTAATGAGATGTTTTCCGCCTTCACTCGGAAGCGTGAGTTTAAGTTTTGTTTTTTGGCTTCCAGGAGGCCTTGGCGTTT
>NC_051408.1:17862689-17863257 GCF_015228065.2 Penaeus monodon
ATCACCTGAGGCCACGCATCAGCACAAAGCCGCACATGACACTGACCTCCTGCCTTCGCAGTGCATTCAAAACAGCCTAGAGTAAATGATGCCGAAAGAGAATTACTCATTCGCGTTAATGGTCCACCTGCAGCTGTGGCGGCGAGCATACCTGGGCGCTACAGGTGACAGCCGACGCACCGGGCTGACTCATCGCTGCCCATTAAGGAATAAACAGATGCAAAAGGGAGTTCTCTCTCTTTTTTTTTCGTCCTATTCCATCAACTAAACTACTCGAAATAATGACAGTACGGATTACGCGTTTAAAGATCCTAAGAAACAATGCCTTGAATTAATAATAAATAAACGATAAATGAAAGCAAAGTGTACAAGAGGAAACTGGACTCGAGTGTCGGCCTCTCTTCCTGTGCGAGGATCTGTCCCGCGCATCAGACAGGCGGACTGCGGGCGCCGCTGACTCATCCACGAGGCAGGAGGTACTGGGGCAGGTGTGGCCACGGGGGGGGGGGGGGGCAAGAAGGTAGGTATAGGTAAGCTGAGAGAAATAGGATAGATATGGAAAGAATGG
>NC_051408.1:17863298-17863618 GCF_015228065.2 Penaeus monodon
GCCATGGATAAATAGGAATAGATAGTGAGAAGGGAGAAGGGTAGCTGAGGTGGGGAGGGATAAGGGGGTGATGGGTAGGTGGGTAAATAGACAGAGAGAAGGAAGGGTGGGTAAAAGAGGGAAAGGGGTAGAAGGGAGGGTGATGGATAAGTGGGTAGATAGAGAGGGAGGAGTGGGTAGGTGAGGAGAAAGAGAGGGAGGGTGACAGGAGGGGGGGGGGGGTTAATTGGGTAAATAGATTGAGAAAGGGGGTGGATGAAAAGGGGGAAAATGAGTAAAATTGGAAGGTAGTATTATCATCACTACCATCATAGTATAGG
>NC_051408.1:17863741-17863805 GCF_015228065.2 Penaeus monodon
CGGGAACAACAACCGCATAATTTTACACCACGACGATAAGGAAAATAATTACACATACGAACGA
>NC_051408.1:17863902-17864250 GCF_015228065.2 Penaeus monodon
ACCACAAAAAAGCGTACATCGGTCCAGCCTTTGTGTATAGTTTACGAGTGTAACCGCCCGTAACATGTTGCCAACACGTCTCGCTGTGTGCATTGAAGTTCCCTGCGGTGAAAAGTCTGGTCCCGCCGCCTCCTCCTCTTGGTCTCACACACTCGCCTGACCAGTTTCAAAATAGAATTGACTCAGGCTTCTTTCTGCTTCTGCTTCTGCTCGTGTCCCTTGTGATGAGAAGTCAGCGATATGTTTGTGAAATTGGCACAGAACGAGGCTCGGGTTACGGGAGTGGACTCTTGTCTTCTTAAGTTGTGGCCGTTTTTTTGTCGCTTTCATTAAGAATAGTGTTCGTGC
>NC_051408.1:17864645-17864742 GCF_015228065.2 Penaeus monodon
TTTTTTCTAAAGCTCGTTGTCTTATAACAGCCCTGGCATTAGTGTGATTCCTTGTCTCCCCAGATCTCCCTGACCCTTACAACTTTCCTCCCCCCAT
>NC_051408.1:17864842-17864931 GCF_015228065.2 Penaeus monodon
ATTCCCCGTCTCCCCCCCCCCTCCCGTTCCCCACAGGACACGTGGTTCCACAAGCTGGTGTTGAGTGTAACCATGTGGTGTGACGGCGG
>NC_051408.1:17864956-17865259 GCF_015228065.2 Penaeus monodon
CATTATTAGTTAATGATAAAGATGGAAATAAGTTTGAATAATAATCGACTGCAGCTACGAAAAGGGTAATGATGGATAAGGCTGATAAAGAAAGTTAGAGGAAAGAAAAATCGATTAAGGTACATTTAAAGAGAAATTTGTCCGAGACCACTTTATGTAGTGTATAGATTGAGGGAAAAGAACTTGAGGAATGGAAAAATCATGTTTTTTTCTGCTGGGTGTCAGAAACAGGTATCATGTTGGCCTTTTGCACTCTCTCCTCTGCCTCCTTGTTTCATTCTGTGCCTGACCTGCGGCCCGCTT
>NC_051408.1:17865829-17866090 GCF_015228065.2 Penaeus monodon
TGTCAGTTGTCACGCTCAGCATTAACTTACTATTATTAGTTAATACTATATCTGGATCCAAGGAAGGTTATGATACATCGCCAGGAGGAAACGTGGACCCTCACTATCTCGGCAAATCTTAACATCAGAGGCGTTTCCTCGAGGAAGACGCGAGAGTGAGACAGCGGAACACACAAGCCACAAGTTTCTCCACATCTGACGAGCACACAAAATGGCTCCCATGTTAAAGCCTAGAATGCATGAATGGTGAATATATATATA
>NC_051408.1:17866193-17866908 GCF_015228065.2 Penaeus monodon
AAAACAGCCATCACGTGATTTTCAGAGTTCACCTCATAGACGCAAAGAGTGTAACTTCCCGAACAGTTTGTTTTTGAGCCCTCCAGCACCTGATTCCGTTCCTCCGTCCCAGAATCCTCTCAGTAGGCCCGTAAAGCGGAGCAGAAGTCAGCTCCCCAAGAACACAGAGTCTGCTCAAGGCCACGATGGCAGTGACGAATAACCGCGCTCTCGCACTTCTACAGAGCGAGAGGAATATATATATATTTTTTTTCGAACATGCGGTACCTTACTCAGTGAGTTCTGTACGTTCAATGCTTACAAGATATAATCAATGGAATCGTTCCCTATCGGAAGAAATATACTATATGCTAGGTACACTTGCGCTACAGTTTAACAGGAATTCAATAGATCTACTATCCCTTAAATTGCATGTGCTTGCTATATGTAAGTAAATTCTAATTCATATATAAAACTACCCTTCTAAATCTACTTATAATATTATTTTGAAAGTTTAATGTACTTACTTCCTTCAACCGTGTTTTCTTTCACTGCCATGGCCTCTATGCCGTCTGAAATTTAGAAAATTGTTTTGTAAGAGGAAATTTAAAAAAAAATATTCAACAAGGATAATAAACTTTCTTGTCGTAATGTAAAAAAAGGGGAAACAAATAATACAACGATATAATTTGTTTATGATAACCAAGAATCTAAACAGAAAAACTTATAAGAAATG
>NC_051408.1:17867354-17867488 GCF_015228065.2 Penaeus monodon
CCATTACTCACGGCAAAAGTGCTTGTTCACCCACGGGCGTGGGCGCCGTCTTTGTGTCCCTTGGAAGACTGGCGCTGGATTTCAAAATATTCGCCAAAGAAAATATGCGAATGCCATTTAGCCGTCGCAAAGTA
>NC_051408.1:17867544-17868485 GCF_015228065.2 Penaeus monodon
CAATAACAATAATGGAAGAGACGATTAAGAAACGAGCAAAGGACTAATGCTAATAACACAGTTTTTCAGTCTTCGTTACGCTATACTGAGCAGCCACCAGAAGCATTTCCGTCAATATAGGTATCACTATATCACTGCCATCAGAGCGGTAATTATTAATATCATTATGTTAGTAGGAGTATACTTGATGAGGTGCATCATTGCAAGAGATCTAAAGATTCCGACATTACAATATTCTGCGAGTAAGAAGGCGCGCGATTTTTTGCCTCATATCGATATGCAAAAAATCTCCACTCATTGCAATATTTTGTTGAATATCTTCGTAAAACTCCAGCGGCAACCACATCCTCCGTCAGCCACATCGCAATTATAATATTTTTTCTAAGAGAACATTATTTCCTGAATATTCACCAAATCGACAGCCAAACTACATACAGCTTCAGATACAAAATACAAGTACAGTTATCTACTTTAAACGTATGTGAGATCCTGCTCCCTCTGCAGCCAACTTCTCATGCACCAGCCTTCCCATCTCTGCATGACCAGACTCCAAATCTCCCTGACAAGGTCTGAAGAGCAGGATGCGAAACCACACGCAATTCACGCCATTTCTGTTGCTATGGAATTCAGCCAAATGTTGTACCTCACATAAAGAAAGAAAAATACAAGCGCCTTTTCTGTCTCTTTCAAGACGAGACAGGTCTTCTATATCACAAAATCTTTCGCGGAGTCGAAGTAGCTGGCGAGAAAAATGCAATTATAGTCTTCGTTCTGGTAAACAAGAGTTTTAATTAAGCGTGCGGAGATACGTAATTTGGTCGGAGGTGAGTGATCCGCGCGGCCTTCAACGCTGTGTGTGAAAGTAATATATTTAACGATATTCATAGAGTGAATGAAAATTGTTCATGTTAGTGATCGCGATCTCTAGAAAAGACGAAATG
>NC_051408.1:17868674-17868902 GCF_015228065.2 Penaeus monodon
GAATTAAATGCCCTCATTGCGTCATGAACTTCTGGCAAAGATCAGACATCGACACCCAAGGCTGAAGAAACTGCAAAGGGGCAGAAAAAGTGGCCCGACCTGTGCAGGCCGCCGAAGTCATTAAATTGCAGTCCACGCTCGAATGAGTCATGGTCATCTCATACTGGGAAACCTACTGCCAGCGTAGAGGCACGCAAGAGGAATACTAGTGGTAGCAACGACATTTAG
>NC_051408.1:17869246-17869536 GCF_015228065.2 Penaeus monodon
TATATTTGTTATTGGATTATCATATATATTTGTTACTGGATTGTCATATATATTTGTTACTGACTTGTTTTTGCCATTACAGTTACTATATCAAAAGCAACAGTATGGAATGCGGCCATCAACATATAGTATTCTGCGCACTGAGCCCTATGCACCCCCCCCCCCCCCGCGCCAACACAACATCCAAACAATGGACACTCGGGAAATACTGTATGTATCGGCACATCCACTCTTTGGTGTTGTAGACAATGGCTTACATCACCTTTTGGGGGAAGTGTTAGTGAGGACCC
>NC_051408.1:17869653-17870301 GCF_015228065.2 Penaeus monodon
ATAATCTTTACGACAATTCTCCTATCTGATTTTTCTTAGAAAGAGAAGGGGAGAGGCACTCCTATATCCACGCACTGTAGGTAGGTACGTATGGTTAGCAGTGAGGAATAAAAAAACAGAAACCGAGAGAGAACAACAGCCGAAGTGTGGCGTCGTAGAACAAGTTCGTGAGGAGGATTTGGGATGGGCGAGAGCCAGGGTGGGTGAGGGCGAAGGACTGGCGTTGTCCAGGGGTCATCGTCGTCATACCCCACGCCCACACACACCCTCTTGCAGTATCACGACCCCCTGGCCACTCAAAGCCGGGACCTTCGACTTATTTTTTTGTTTACGGTTTCCTTTACTCATTTAGCCGTATATAAATAACAAATAAAGAAAGTAATAGAAAGAAGCAATCTCTGTTCTTAAAGTAAAGGAATTTGAACACAGAAAACGGCGGTTATTGGCGGTTAAACTGCGCACCTCAAATCTCAACCGTTGATTTAGCCAGATGAAAAATCACAGGAGATTTCGAGCCAGGACATAGGCATGACCTCATAGCGCTCCAAGGCCAGCAGCATCATGAAGGCACACAAACTGCGAAGGTTTGCGAGCCTGAGGAGACATAATTGGCAAGAAGACATTGTAAATATGAACTGAGGAATACGG
>NC_051408.1:17870465-17871329 GCF_015228065.2 Penaeus monodon
GAGAAAGCAAGGGAGGGATAGGCAGAGAAAAATAAAAACAGTTGGATAGCTTTGTGGATGGCGACGATGACTTAAAACATGATACACAGTGTGAGCAGGATTGTTTGATGAGGAATACGCTTGACAAAGAAGTTCATGCCCAAGTTCTTCAGGTACATTCTTCAAGGGTGAGGCATTCCAAGTTTGCGCTTTAGATAGAGGTTTTTAGAACTTTACGCTAAATTTTATATGTTGTCTTCAGCATTTCTACCCCAATACACGCTATAATCCATGTGCATACAAAAGACTATGATTAGTCATTTCCATCTGACATGTTGAAAAAGGTCACTTCTTTGAATGAAAATGTGACTCTTTCTTCTGGAATTCAAGACGTGTGAAACAGTTTCTTACTCAACCCAAGGAAGCCTCGGACGTCACAAGAAGCACGCATGAGATATTTCCCCATCCCGCCATGATTTTTCTCGCCTCATCTTTTCTTATTTTGTCTACTCAAAGGCTCTGATGAACTCACCATCTTTATATCTATCGTGGAAACGCCTGCTTTGAACACGAATGGATATCTGTGCTATTCATACCTGTAAAATTACTATTACTACGATCTTACACTATCATTGATCTCGCGCCATCTTCATTAAGTAATTCGATACTCCTTCCTCTTCGTTTTCTTTCACTGGCATTTCTTTCCACACTTCAGAAATACGTAGGCATACTTGTGAAATATACGTCCACGTAACTGCTATACACACAAGCCAGTAATGTTGCAACTTCTCGATGAAATAAGTGAGTGATTGAAAATAATGTCTTTTTGTGGTTGTGTCAAAAATAACGGTCGGTTGAACAGGTGAAGATCAATTTTCAGACATG
>NC_051408.1:17871352-17871502 GCF_015228065.2 Penaeus monodon
ATCACATCGAGTATATTACAAGTTGGCTGGAATTAATTTGCTTTGTCTTTCTTTTACATTATGTCTCTCCTAGAGTGCATATACATTCAAATTTATAAGGATCATCTGGTCTTCCAACATGTCAGCCAATAATCGGTGAGCGTATGACGC
>NC_051408.1:17872412-17873460 GCF_015228065.2 Penaeus monodon
TTTCCAACTTCACGTAGTAAGATACCTGCACCTGCTGAACCCCAGCAACCAAGGATGTGCGCAAAGTTGTGTTTGCCAACATATGATGAGTCATGTTCAATATTATGAGAGAACTGAGGTAAACATTCATCGCGTGCATATAATCACACAAGTTTTCCCACACTCCCGTGGCCCTTACTTCAACACTATTTGACACGTAACTGATAGATGAAAGTTAATGTAGAAAAAAAAAAATCTAAAATTCTACAAAACACCATTACCTTTTTTCAGACAAGGGAAACCGGGCTAACTTACTTCGAGGACAACAAGAGGTGCATTCCTGAGGCCGGTAGAAGGTGCCATTCTCATTACAGATCCTCTTGCAGTCAACGTTTAGGCGACAGGTTATACTTCTAGCCTCGGTGCGTCCAGCCAGAACCCAGGCACACGCCGCACATACCAACAGCCATCTTGTTATTCCTTTCGACATGGCGAGTCTGGATGCTACTCTTATGCAAACGAGTTGAAATCTCCTTTCTTCTCTTTAATGGACTGTTTATAGCTTTAACAGTCCGGTCGCAGTCGCACTGATTCTTGTATGAGAAATGGATTTTTTTTTTTTTACACACTCTTTAGTATTGTTGTTATACCTTTATTTTGTGAGCTATAGTTCCATGGTTGCCATCCGTTTAGCAAAGTTCATTTTCTCCAGATATTAACTGTTACAAGATCTCATTTGGCACTTCGGTTCATCTGAATTTGTGAGGGATACGTTTCCAGTCCTGCCTAACGTGCTCTGAAATAGGGAGAAGAGAGAAATATTTTAAAATAGAATTGTAAACAGGTAAACTTTTAACGGAAATAATAGTGAACAGAATGGGGTAATGACACTAACCACCTGTTGTATACATCATTACGCTACAAACGGAAGGACACTGGAGGTCGAAATGCAGCTTGTGTTTTCCGTCTTTTATAATGTAAACAAGGAAACATGTACACGTTTGAATGCGTTGCTTCGATAACTATTTTCTGTTATTAATGTTTCTAGTATGTATTATGTTTGCTTGCA
>NC_051408.1:17873477-17873882 GCF_015228065.2 Penaeus monodon
CGGTATGAATGTTTTCCTAGCATGTGGTGTGATTATCTGCTTGCACGTTTGAATGCGTTGCTTCGATAACTATATTCTATTAATTAATTTTATTTTTTTCTAGTATGTATTATGTTTGCTTGCATATTTGTGTGTGTGGGGGGGGGAGAGTAGGAATGTTTTCCTAGTGTGGTATGATATATCTGCTTGCATATGTTTACATTAGTGTGCATATTTATGTGTAGGTATTTATGGAAATGCAAATGTCATTATGTTTTTTTTCTGTAAATGTATGCGCGCGATTTCTGCAAAAGCATGCATATCTAGACAATTGCCGTATCATGTTTCGATGGACGTCACCAAGGCTCTTGGGGGTTACCAGCTGACCTCGATTGACTGGTGAAACTAGGAAAGTGCGGTCTGTGA
>NC_051408.1:17873921-17874493 GCF_015228065.2 Penaeus monodon
AACGCACTTTATTCATGGTGTTAGGCACTGATTGTTGAAGTCTAGTTAATTTCAGTTAAAGTTTTATTCCAGTGAAGTGATATATCCCTGAAATTAGGTACTGCAAGCTCCTTGACTGAAACTCCATCCACAGAAATTTAAAAACTATTCAGATATTTGAATTCATTTCGACGTCTGAAAGTCTGAGATTTACTTAAATCTCAGACTCTTCCACTCATCCCCAGGACGAAATATTGGATTCGACACAGTTTGTTCAACTCCGCGTTCATGGATAATTTTCTGAATCAATTAAATGTGCTCGTCACGGTCTCCTTACTTTCCTTCTTCACTTTTGCTGGCAATTCAATAAGAAAAACAGAAGAAAACTATATATATATTACAATTTTACAGTTTATGTCGTAATATGCTTTTCAATATGAAACAAAAGGTGAAGGAAATCATTTACTGGTGCTAATGCTATCGACGTTGAGAATATCGCAATTTAGAGTGCGAGTAAACTTTCCCGCCTGAATACACTCCCTCCGGGTATTCCTGGAAGTCACTGCGGAACTCAGGAACTCCTAACCCCCCTT
>NC_051408.1:17874529-17874596 GCF_015228065.2 Penaeus monodon
CCTTAAAGATTTCAACAACTGTGGTAAGCACTTATTGCATTGCTAACACTTGATTAATAACATTTCG
>NC_051408.1:17874657-17875999 GCF_015228065.2 Penaeus monodon
AACTGGACACATCAAGACAATATGTTTACAGTTTTACATTCAGGTTCACTATATTTCTTCTCGGGTTGTTGGCTGTTTCTCTAACTCCTCTGTTCTGCAACATTCACTTACGGATTTTAGATCATCACAGACACGGTGTTACAGTCACATTTTTTCCCCTGTGCGAATAACCGCGTCGGCGAGAGCACGTGCGACACTCTACCAACGATCTCAACGCGACACTGGACCTTCCATTCTCAGATGGTTTTAGGAATTTACACATGGCGACAATGATACATTTTCTATTCAGATATTTAAGGGATTTCCGGTCCGGACTCTCGATTCCATTGTTCTCCTGTTGGATATGATACGTTTTGAGGCTTCGCTGGTCGTCTGGTTTTATGCACAAAGACATGTCCTTTGGAACGAAACAAATGTTTATAATTCCAACAATGAGCAACTCGCGGTGACGTCAGAACTTCCTCCAACTTACCTGTCTCTCTCGCCCCCCCCCCCTTCTCGCCTCCCCCGCCACACCTGTAGCATCATTCCGATCTCACCTTCGATATATTTTTTCATCCTTGAATAGCGGTATTTATCGATTGCTTCAAATCTGGGTTATTGTCTTCAAGTAATGCAAACTTCGCAACATCACCCAGGGATTGTTTATGAGAATACCTGACAGAAGTATGCCAGTTCTTCAGACATCTTAGGTGAGCGCTAAATTTTATATTTGTCTTCGCATTTCTACCCCAATACCGCTATAATCCATGTGCATACAAAAGACTATGATTAGTCATTTCCATCTGACATGTTGAAAAGGTCACTTCTTTGAATGAAAATGTGACTCTTTCTTCTGGAATTCAAGACGTGTGAAACAGTTTCTTACTCAACCCAAGGAAGCCTCGGACGTCACAAGAAGCACGCAGGAGATATTTCCCCATCCCGCCATGATTTTTCTCGCCTCATCTTTTCTTATTTTGTCTACTCAAAGGCTCTGATGAACTCACCATCTTTATATCTATCGTGGAAACGCTTGCTTTGAACATGAATGGATACCTGTGCTATTCATACCTGTAAAATTACTATTACTACGATCTTACACTATCATTGATCTCGCGCCATCTTCATTAAGTAATTCGATACTCCTTCCTCTTCGTTTTCTTTCACTGGCATTTCTTTCCACACTTCAGAAATACGTAGGCATACTTGTGAAATATACGTCCACGTAACTGCTATACACACAAGCCAGTAATGTTGCAACTTCTCGATGAAATAAGTGAGTGATTGAAAATAATGTCTTTTTGTGGTTGTGTCAAAAATAACGGTCGGTTGAACAGGTGAAGATCAATTTTCAGACATG
>NC_051408.1:17876031-17876215 GCF_015228065.2 Penaeus monodon
ATCACATCGAGTATATTACAAGTTGGCTGGAATTAATTTGCTTTGTCTTTCTTTTACATTATGTCTCTCCTAGAGTGCATATACATTCAAATTTATAAGGATCATCTGGTCTTCCAACACGTCAGCCAATAATCGGTGAGCGTATGACGCATGTATGAATGTGAATAGATGAATACATTAACTA
>NC_051408.1:17877204-17879285 GCF_015228065.2 Penaeus monodon
TTTCCAACTTCACGTAGTAAGATACCTGCACCTGCTGAACCCCAGCAACCAAGGATGTGCGCAAAGTTGTGTTTGCCAACATATGATGAGTCATGTTCAATATTATGAGAGAACTGAGGTAAACATTCATCGCGTGCATATAATCACACAAGTTTTCCCACACTCCCGTGGCCCTTACTTCAACACTATTTGACACGTAACTGATAGATGAAAGTTAATGTAGAAAAAAAAAAATCTAAAATTCTACAAAACACCATTACCTTTTTTCAGACAAGGGAAACCGGGCTAACTTACTTCGAGGACAACAAGAGGTGCATTCCTGAGGCCGGTAGAAGGTGCCATTCTCATTACAGATCCTCTTGCAGTCAACGTTTAGGCGACAGGTTATACTTCTAGCCTCGGTGCGTCCAGCCAGAACCCAGGCACACGCCGCACATACCAACAGCCATCTTGTTATTCCTTTCGACATGGCGAGTCTGGATGCTACTCTTATGCAAACGAGTTGAAATCTCCTTTCTTCTCTTTAATGGACTGTTTATAGCTTTAACAGTCCGGTCGCAGTCGCACTGATTCTTGTATGAGAAATGGATTTTTTTTTTTACACACTCTTTAGTATTGTTGTTATACCTTTATTTTGTGAGCTATAGTTCCATGGTTGCCATCCGTTTAGCAAAGTTCATTTTCTCCAGATATTAACTGTTACAAGATCTCATTTGGCACTTCGGTTCATCTGAATTTGTGAGGGATACGTTTCCAGTCCTGCCTAACGTGCTCTGAAATAGGGAGAAGAGAGAAATATTTTAAAATAGAATTGTAAACAGGTAAACTTTTAACGGAAATAATAGTGAACATAATGGGGTAATGACACTAACCACCTGTTGTATACATCATTACGCTACAAACGGAAGGACACTGGAGGTCGAAATGCAGCTTGTGTTTTCCGTCTTTTATAATGTAAACAAGGAAACATGTGCACGTTTGAATGCGTTGCTTCGATAACTATTTTCTGTTATTAATGTTTCTAGTATGTATTATGTTTGCTTGCATGTGTGTGTGTGTGTCGGTATGAATGTTTTCCTAGTATGTGGTGTGATTATCTGCTTGCACGTTTGAATGCGTTGCTTCGATAACTATTTTCTATTAATTAATATTATTTTTTTCTAGTATGTATTATGTTTGCTTGCATATTTGTGTGTGTGGGGGGGGGAGTAGGAATGTTTTCCTAGTATGTGGTATGATATATCTGCTTGCATATGTTTACATTAGTGTGCATATTTATGTGTAGGTATTTATGGAAATGCAAATGTCATTATGTTTTTTTTTTTTCTGTAAATGTATGCGCGCGATTTCTGCAAAAGCATGCATATCTAGACAATTGCCGTATCATGTTTCGATGGACGTCACCAAGGCTCTCGGGGGTTACCAGCTGACCTCGATTGACTGGTGAAACTAGGAAAGTGCGGTCTGTGACCCTCCTCCACCCTCTGCCCACCGCCCCCCCCCCCAACGCACTTTATTCATGGTGTTAGGCACTGATTGTTGAAGTCTAGTTAATTTCTGTTAAAGTTTTATTCCAGTGAAGTGATATATCCCTGAAATTAGGTAGTGCAAGCTCCTTGACTGAAACTCCATCCACAGAAATTTAAAAACTATTCAGATATTTGAATTCATTTCGACGTCTGAAAGTCTGAGATTTACTTAAATCTCAGACTCTTCCACTCATCCCCAGGACGAAATATTGGATTCGACACAGTTTGTTCAACTCCGCGTTCATGGATAATTTTCTGAATCAATTAAATGTGCTCGTCACGGTCTCCTTACTTTCCTTCTTCACTTTTGCTGGCAATTCAATAAGAAAAACAGAAGAAAACTATATATATATTACAATTTTACAGTTTATGTCGTAATATGCTTTTCAATATGAAACAAAAGGTGAAGGAAATCATTTACTGGTGCTAATGCTATCGACGTTGAGAATATCGCAATTTAGAGTGCGAGTAAACTTTCCCGCCTGAATACACTCCCTCCGGGTATTCCTGGAAGTCACTGCGGAACTCAGGAACTCCTAACCCCCCTTGGCT
>NC_051408.1:17879319-17880662 GCF_015228065.2 Penaeus monodon
CCTTAAAGATTTCAACAACTGTGGTAAGCACTTATTGCATTGCTAACACTTGATTAATAACATTTCGTCTTTTTTTTTTCTTTCTTTGTCTATATTTTACAATAAATTTCGTTTCCTATCTGCCTTTCAACTGGACACATCAAGACAATATGTTTACAGTTTTACATTCAGGTTCACTATATTTCTTCTCGGGTTGTTGGCTGTTTCTCTAACTCCTCTGTTCTGCAACATTCACTTACGGATTTTAGATCATCACAGACACGGTGTTACAGTCACATTTTTTCCCCTGTACGAATAACCGCGTCGGCGAGAGCACGTGCAACACTCCACCAACGATCTCAACGCGACACTGGACCTTCCATTCTCAGATGGTTTTAGGAATTTACACATGGCGACAATGATACATTTTCTATTCAGATATTTAAGGGATTTCCGGTCCGGACTCTCGATTCCATTGTTCTTCTGTTGGATATGATACTTTTTGAGGCTTCGCTGGTCGTCTGGTTTTATGCACAAAGACATGTCCTTTGGAACGAAACAAATGTTTATAATTCCAACAATGAGCAACTCGCGGTGACGTCAGAACTTCCTCCAACTTACCTGTCTCTCTCGCCCCCCCCCCCTTCTCGCCTCCCCCGCCACACCTGTAGCATCATTCCGATCTCACCTTCGATATATTTTTTCATCCTTGAATAGCGGTATTTATCGATTGCTTCAAAATCTGGGTTATTGTCTTCAAGTAATGCAAACTTCGCAACATCACCCAGAAACGAAACAGATAATAATATATAATAACACTTTATAATATCAAAGGAGCGTAATTCGTACGAGGTTTTAAACCAAGACTCCGATACCACACCAGTCAACACGTATCAAGCATTCCCACATTCGCTTCCGAAATACACACCCTATTACCAACCACCTAATCCCTCCGAATCGCGGCTAATCCGTCACCGAAGGGCAAACAAGCCATAATGCCCGCCGTGATGTGCGAACAAACGGGGTTCAGCGTTCTCCGTTCTCGCGCTCTCCGTACGACAACATTCGCTAGCCCCAACGACGGCTGGTGGCGACGGCGCCCTTGCCACGCGTAGGATGAGGGATCATTTACGAGGCGGCGTTGAAGTCCTTTTCCTCTCGAGCGAATCCTTGGCCGTTCTTCGAAGGAGGTCGGCCGTGGATGCCTCGAGGTGGAGGCGGGTTTGAGTTCCTGTTAATATTCATACGACCACACGAATGCTTATGTATGCGTACCTACGTAGTGGAAGGGGGTCGGAGCGAAGAGAGAAAGATAGAGCTAATGGGAGATAGGATTTATAAAGGGAAATAAAGAGGAAAGAGAG
>NC_051408.1:17880957-17881276 GCF_015228065.2 Penaeus monodon
CGAAAATCGCGGCTCGATGGTCGCCGAAACGGGTCGCATCCCACGGCCAGCGCATCGGTGCCCGATTTTAACTGATTTGGTGTCACAATCAAAGTCTTCTTGTGTACTTGTATAGACCTTGGTCAAGATTCCAACACCCTGTGCAGAATATGCCCCGTGACAACCAGCACACTCTTCTGCAGCAGCCCAAGTGTTATTCGGCACTGCTCGCTCTCAAAAGTCCGATTCAAGGTTTCGCAGGATCGCCTCCAGTGCTCCAGCCTCCACCTCCGCGAGATGCACCAGAGCCTCTGCAATTCGTTTTTAAGGTCTGTATATT
>NC_051408.1:17881308-17881573 GCF_015228065.2 Penaeus monodon
GCATCCCATGGAACCCCAGCGTCGGTCAGGGACACCCTCTTCTCTTCTTGGTCTATCACCACCACAGCGGGTCTGAAGTTGTCAGTAAAGATGTTCTATTCCCACAGAATCATCGCCTTATCTTACTAGCTCTTCTGGTGTGCTCTCATAACATTATCTGTTGCATAGAAGCATATGTTTCTTGGTTATGTTCTGATGGACTGCTCGTACAACGACGTCTTGTCTTTTCTTATGCTGTTTTTGCGCTGTTTTGTGATTAGCAGTC
>NC_051408.1:17881621-17882392 GCF_015228065.2 Penaeus monodon
GTAGTCGCTGCTGCTAGGAACATTCTTCCAGCTTCCTTCTTCAGTTCTCTTCTCAACCACTGCCATGACTCGCCACTTCGTTGAGCTGCCGTGTCCCCGATTTACTGCTCGTGAAATGGTTTGGTTGTCCAGCCCTCTTGGCGCTCCAGCAAATTCTCTTGTTTTGCACCTTTCGGATCTTCATTTTCTCGTCCCATGCTTCAGCGAGGCGTCCCCGCTGATCTGGGGGCACTAGCCAAGAGCACAGCATGCAGACTCAGTACAATCCTGTATGTTCAGTAAGCCTCTACCTCCCTCCTTCCGAGAGAGTCAGAACCGGATCTTGGTTGGAACGCCCGGTGGCTGTTAAGCTGTTTCCGCCTCATTTCCTCGAATGTCGCTACACCGGGACAGCCCTCGTGGTCATCACTCCTATAAAGATACCGCCATTCAGTCTCGATTTGAGCAGCTCTCTCGCTTTACTAATGTACTCTTCCCTGAGCTTTTCTTTCATTTCTTGATGTTTTATTTAGTCTTGTAGGAATCCCAGGTACTTGCAGCCACGTTCGCCTCTCTCCTTGATGGTTTCTTCGTTCGGCAAGTTTATTGCCTCCTTATGCACTATTTTGCCCCGCTGTATGTTTACGACGGCGCACTTGTTGATATTACTACCAAAAGCATCATCGGTAGTAATAACATAACTGACGTGATCATGTCTTTTTACTGTCAATTTTTATATTTTTTTTACTGATAGCATTGTTATTGCTTTTATTTTATCATTACTATAATTGT
>NC_051408.1:17882591-17882988 GCF_015228065.2 Penaeus monodon
TTACCTGCCATGTTTACCTTTGCGTTGTTAAGAAAGTGACTCAGCTCTCGAAAGTTTTTATACAGCAAACTTGTTTCCCTGATAAGACATGCAAGTTTTGCTTGCCTCGACTGTAAACACAGCTGACTGGATGTGGCAAACATTAAACACCTCAGCTGATATGCGTCAAAAACTCTTAAATTTCTTCAATTATTACTTCTTTTGCGGTTTCATTTTCACGAAAAATAGTATTAGACACAAGAAGTTAATCTGTGAAGGATTGCTGTAACGAGTGGTTCAAAATGTGAAAAATAAAATAAACAGATGACCGAATGGCACCTGAAATGGGCTCTTCCCAAGAAATGATAAAAACTGGGGATCTGTTGTCACCTAGATGCGCAGACGGTTATGTTGCTGC
>NC_051408.1:17883011-17883347 GCF_015228065.2 Penaeus monodon
GACGTTACGATCATTTAAGTTATTGGCTCGTCGTTTGCGTGTGTGTGTTATTTTCCATCAGCTTAATTATGATAATATGTAAGGAGGAAAAATCGCTTGGTTATGCTAAGCGCCGTTCTTCCATGGATTCGAAGTAGAAAGTAACTTTGTTGTTACGTAAATGTAAGCATGTTCCACATAACGGGACTAGATTTTGTACATATGATGATTGGGGAGACTGTATAGAAATGTGTACACTCAAAGGATCCTTTATTTCTTTCATCTAGATCATACCCAAGACAGTTCGGTGAGATCCAGAAAAGAGCTCATATGAAAAAAAATAGAACACGTCATTAT
>NC_051408.1:17883442-17883771 GCF_015228065.2 Penaeus monodon
CATGAGTTTAACAGAATACTGGACACCACATAATGCTGTATAGGAATGCATTGCACTAATTGGCACAATATACCATATGTACAGTTGACTGAAGTTCTGAAAATCTTTCGGGTGCACTAAAACCAGCCTCATGCATATAACTTTCCATACTAAATAGCTGCCAGTCCAAATACAATGCAAAGATAATATATAACCTACAGTTTGATACTTAGGCCAACAAGCTCCAGTTTTCCCGGGTGTCCCGCCTGTGCGCCAAGGCCAAGGCGGGAGGCTAGATGGGCGACAAGGCCTCTGGACTGCCTGCGCAGCCTTGGGCCAACGCAAGGCTT
>NC_051408.1:17886222-17888437 GCF_015228065.2 Penaeus monodon
TTACTAAAAAGATTACAATGCCTAAATTTTAACAGCTGAAGAACCATGGAGGTGACCTGTCGCTTGTCAGCCGCATCACTGAAAAGTAGAGATGGATATAATAGATTTCTGATACAAAAATCTTTGTAAACCAGAGAACATTGGGTGCAGTATCGCCTGTTGCTCAGGTTTTAGCAATACTTGTGCTGCTGAGCAAGTATTGACAGGATGCTGCGTGGAAAGTTACAGCAGAAGTATTTGACGCAAAATAAGACCATTTAGGTTACTGCAGAAATCTCATTTGCCGCACCTTTGATACAGCGATGGTATTTTTTTTATTGTAGGCTTTTGCTTCTATGCATTCGCGATCTAATATTTTTGATCAAAGTTTTCTCTGTTACTCTTGCCTAAACAAGCAAACAAACAAAAACTTGTTTGTCCCTTGTTCGTCACCGTCGTTTAGTTTACCAAAGCTTATGTCGACCACTCCCTCCCCCTCCTCGGGCATGTTGCCTCACCCCCTGGCGCAACAAGCACGCTCATTTGGGTCGAAGCATGACTCCCGTCCGCCGGTGCTCTCTTCCCGCTGCTCGATGCATGGACCTTTCCTATTGCGACAGTAACCGGGGATGAGCTGGAGAATGGTCATGCATGATGTGGATACGTTCTGCATGACCCTTCTAACTGTCCACTATAATTACGTCATCCTTGGATATGTTAGGATTACTGTTGAGTCTGGAAGAAACTGTAGTTACAGTTAAAAGAGGTGGTACCAGTTTAATGGTAATACTTTTATCATTATTATTGTTATTGTTTTCACTATCACAAAATCATCAATACTGTTGCAACTGTTACCATCATCGTTATGCTTATTTTAATTAATTATCATCCTTCTTGATGAATGGGGAGACTTCCCTGATTTTTTTTTTTATCGTTACCCTGCACATTTCACTGAATGGAATTACGACTATCGGCCTTTTATCTCACCACACGTGTGATCATTTGTCAGCTGACGGACTCCGTTTCGTGTCCACTGGTCAGAAACAGCTCGTGTACGAAGGTCAGCTCTCACCATTTACTGACCTTGGTGTGTTTGGGATTATGAAGAATTCTAAGAACCTGGAGTCAATGGACCCCTAAAATTACCCATAAAACACATTAGTATTCATATGATGATCATCTTAACGAGTCAAGAATTATTCATATTTATTCTGTTTCATTATTCATACTTAGTCTAATCATGCTGAAACGTTTCCTCCCAAGATATATTGGGAATGTTTTCTTAGGAATCCTTTATTTGGCTGCTCTTGTGAGATTGCAACAGCCAGTCCCAGTTACCTAGCTTTGCCAAAGAACATCAATAAGGAAGGTGATTACTGACCGACTGATAGCAGAGAGACGCTGATGGATATGTATCTCCCACACATAACTGCAATAGAACGAGGAGGTGAAGCGTGTGGGTGTGTAATGATACAACAGGCTTCGAAAAGCACTAGTTGAAAAATCGTTTTTTTTTCTGTAGATATGACCATAAAACGCCATCGAAGTGTGTAAGACGATACAATTCACAGTTCTCTGTGAACAAAAAATGCCAGAAAGGGGGGGAAAGACTCTACATATAAAGAATACATTTATGGCTTGTGAAAGGAGACCAAGCAAAATTCAGTTTGGGAATAAGCGAAGAAAATTAACTCTAAAACCAGTGTGAAAACAAAATATCCACGGACGTCAGAAACTAATTTGAAAAGTAACACGTTGATCAGATTTAACCACAAGAAACACAAGATAAACGACAAAGAAAACTAAATTCTTTCAAGGCCAACCATGTTTATAGTAGTTTGAGATCTCGAGATATATCATTTGTGGTTTCTCGACCAATGCAGGCAGTGTAACAACCTACTTTCCGTTTTCCAGCATTACCCTTTTTTCGCTCCATCTTAGGTTCGAGTATATTCGTAAACTTCTTTCGAATCGCCAGTTAACCAGCGTCTCCTAAAAAATGGATATAGTTTGAAGTTAGTCCACGGTGAATCTGCAAAAATATAAATTGGATTTAAAAAAAAATTCACCAAAAAATTTATATTCAAAATGTTTTACGAAGTGAATAATAAGAAAGAAAAAATGTGTCTTCGAACTGTGCGTGAGCATAATAATGAAACTTTCAATTTATTTCAATACTTCATAATTTGTAATCATAAGCACTACATGCAGTAGAGACATCAGAGACATTTGGGTC
>NC_051408.1:17888506-17889683 GCF_015228065.2 Penaeus monodon
GGCAAAGGCAAGTACCAACATCGGCCGAGGCTGCTCGAATCCGGACTCCTCCGTGCCTTGCCCTCGAATCCAGAATGGCCTTCGCTGGATGCAAGTGCTCCTGTCCATCTTTCGTATCCATCCAGGAGGGTTTAGCGCAGGAGGGTTTAGCTGGAGGTTGAGCCGTGTCGCCGTCATTTTCATTTTCCTTCAGTCAAAGGGCTGAGTCGACGGGAATACCTCGTCGCGGTCGGACGACTGGACCGAGGAGGAGCTTTGAGGGTGAGGTCTGGTGCCAAACAGGATTCCGATTTCTTAAGTCTCATGTAATTATGAATGGAAATTTATGTTATTATTATTTATTTTAATGAAAATGCATGTTATTATCCTAAAATGTTACGAAGATGAACTGTTATAAAAAAAAAATGGTTTGACAGTGTATTCAGTTTTATCTTAACTTATAAACATAAACATTATGTCTTTACATGCCGCATCTGATCATCTCAGCACCAGCGATAGCGAAGGGTAGGCGGGGCAACTGTCCTCAGGGGTCCATGTAGTAGACCTTTGTTTTCCTATTGTTTACCATCGATTTTCTTGCTCTTGTGGTATTGTCTTATAATTGTTTGTAATAAGTGTTGCCATCCCGTCCGTTTACTAGCGGAACACCAGGTATTCATCTAAAAATGAGCATGAAACTACTAAATTGAAAGACAGAATGTGGACCGCAAAATACGTGTGCGTAAGAGCTGACAATGTACAATAAAGCAGTTTTCTGGGAACAATAAACGTTAGGAAAACGGAAAAAAGCTATACTGAATGCATCTATGCCTATACATTCAAATTCAGCGCCAGGGTACATGTCCTTAACATAACCCATCCATTCACCTCAGGCCCGGGGAGGAGAAGTGGGAATACCAAGTACAGTCAGTGGCTTGTCCGGGGAATATCCTACGAATAACTCACTGATCGCAGTCTTGAAGGAAGATCCGGATCTCTTTATCACACATTTGATATCTATTTTACTCTCAGATAATTTGGAAAGCAAGAATATTAAGATTTCTGGCTTGGTTGTATCATCCTCGCAACTACTTTGGCGCATTTCTGCTTCAAGTATATATTCATTTCTGAAGAACATTTCGAAACTGAATTTTATTGTTTTACTCATCATGGCCATTCATATTTGTCCGCGTTTCAT
>NC_051408.1:17889702-17890315 GCF_015228065.2 Penaeus monodon
GGCGGTTGTGACAGTTTAATTTCTTCATTCATCAATTAGGAAAGTGATAAAAATTTACCTCTCAATATAAAAGTCTTTTAATGCTTCTTGAATAAGCTGAGGTAAGGATACATTGTCATCGTTAGTGAAGATTAACCTATTCGCATGCTGTTTAGCCTTTATTACAGAAGGAGGAAATTATCATGATCATATTTTAACTTTCTGACTTAATATCACTACTTCACTTGCTGTTCCACTGAAAACTGTCAAGACTGCACCAACTATTCTAATATCAGAAACCCAAAACGCACAGACAACTAAAAATCCAAGTATCCAGTTTAGTTATCAGGTAATATCGTTCAGAATAAGCACTCTATTCAGGGGGAAACAACAGCTGTTTCCTGCAGTAAATCCCGAGATGTTTTCCCTGCCAAAGCACTTGATATAGAAAATGAGTTTTTGATCTCCATCTGCCTAGTGCGTTTCTGATGGAAGGTTCAATTTCTCTCTTTTGTCATACCCATGAGTCTGTGCCTGAGGAATAATGCAAAATAACATTTGATTTGTATGGTCTAAGGGAGTTATTGGAATAAAAAAAACAAAAACTATTAGATCTTAAATATAATATATCTGT
>NC_051408.1:17891108-17891307 GCF_015228065.2 Penaeus monodon
TTGGGGAGGTGATAGATCTAGGAGGGATTATTTTCAACATTGATACTTTCATATACAGATTCTACGAATACGATGATTAATGAATATTGTTTCTATTCATACAACCTAAGAAACTTAGTATGGGAATCAGAATTAATTCTAATTGATGTAAAAAAAGTAATGTAATATATATAAACTGTTGATGGAATATACGCAGAAC
>NC_051408.1:17891416-17891484 GCF_015228065.2 Penaeus monodon
GGAAAAATGATAAAGGAAAGGAAGGAGAAACAGGTGTATGCAGTACATTGGCATTCGTTCCTGTCTCG
>NC_051408.1:17892561-17892755 GCF_015228065.2 Penaeus monodon
CTTACACATGCTATATAAATGAAAATAATGGAAATAATATAAACACAAATGAAATTTAGATTCGGGTAAAATAATCATAACAACGCAATAAAAAAAAACCCCATTCAACAAAGATAATGATATGCATCTGATAACAAGCATATCATGAAAAAAAATAGTGGATAGAAGTTTCAAAATCCACGAGGAAAAAAAAA
>NC_051408.1:17898141-17899693 GCF_015228065.2 Penaeus monodon
CTTCAAGATTTTCGGGTATACTATTAATATTATAACCTAATATTGACATACTCTTAAAATTGTTATGTGTTATATCATCATCTGGAAATATGTAGTTACAAATTGGATTTTTGTAATGTTCCATGTTAATTAAAAAATCGTCTGGATCATTCTTATTATATGGATCCGCAGATGCGGCAAAAGGTTCAGCAGTAATGTTATTCAAAACGTGTAAAGGTACTATGTCTTCTGAAGCAGACAATATCGAAAGAAATTCTGCGTTTGTGATGTTATAAAAGGGGGAAAATGACGGTGAAAACATGGCTGTTACTGGCTATTTCTCAGACGAATTACTTGCCTTCACTTAAGCCTGATAGAATTGAGGCTTCTTTTTCTGTCGAGCACCGCGGGCTTCGTCCGCTCTGAAGCCATCGTCAGCGGCTGCGGAATCAATGGCTGAGACTAGGCGCGTTCCGTCGTCGTCCAGGGCGTCGCTAGCTGGTGGCTGTTGCGTCGATGCCTCGCTTCGCGGGTGGAGGTTTCGGAATTCCACGGGAGAGTTGATTGGAGCAGGAGCTGGGGTGGAAGCAGGGGCACAGTCGGGGACGGACACAGGGCCCGCAGGAATCTTCGGCGCATTTCCCGAGACATAAGCAACGGGAGAAGCGGAAGCTGCAGTAAGTGTGGCACCCGAATGTCGTCCCGTAGAATGCGTCGTGTCAGAGTAGGGGCCAGGCGCAGGCGGGGGGGGGGGCGATGCGTTCCCTCACCACGAGTTTTCGGTAACTCAGGTATGCCTGCTTGCCCTGTTTCCTTGCATCCCTGAGAGCCTCCCCGTGGTTCTTCCTCACCTCGACCGTATTTTTGCAGAAATCCTCATTGATAAAGACGTTGCTCTTGTTATTTCTCAGCGTCCTCCTCTCTTGAAAGACAACATCCCTTTCGCTGAACCGAGCAAACCGAGCCACGATATCCCTAGGCTTCCCCGGGATCGACGTGGTACCGATGCGATGTGCTCGCTCCAAGTCGGGCTGGATGTTAAAGTTCTCCCTCAGGAACTTCGTCACCTTCCACTGTGTTTGCTCCCAGTTTTCTTTTTTATCTTCCGGAATACCGCAGATCCTTAAGTTGTTTCTGCGGCTATAGTCATCAAGATAGTCCAGCCGTGCAGTCAGCTCCTTAGTTATTTTTTTCGTGGTAGTCATTTACTTGTTTGGTTGCATAGTTGTGTTCGTTGTTCCTTATTTTCTTCCTTCAGCTGAATAATCAATTGTTCCTTTTCCTCCCAACTGCGCTGTGAAAATTCTAGGCTCCTTACTATTTCATTTAATTTGTCATTTGTATTTTTTAATTCATGAGCAAAATCCTTTTGCATGCGTGATATAGCATCATCAATTTTTTTTCGCTGTACTTCTAGTTGTGCCATGAACTCGCCTCGGGTCATGGGGGGCTTCCACGGGCGCACTGTCATGTTAAATCACTCACTTCGAGGTGTAGGATCGGTACGAGTTAGTTAACACTAGTAATTCACACACATTTGGAGAGCACAAGCACTGTTGTTGTTGGAAGGGCT
>NC_051408.1:17901809-17902221 GCF_015228065.2 Penaeus monodon
GCGTCGCGGCGCGTGATTGGTCAGCCTTTCCTGCGTCGCGGCGCGTGATTGGTCAGCCTTTCCTGTGTGGCCCGGCGCGTGATTGGTCAGCCTTTCCAGCGTCGCAGCACGTGATTGGTCGGTTCTCGGGTACTAAAAGGCGGCAGGAGCGCGCGCGGGCCACTCGACCGCTGACGCTCATGGAGGAAGGTACCGTCAGGCGAGATGGCGTCGAAGTTTTCATCCGTCTCTTGCCCGTCAACACAGTGGCATTACTTCGTGATGGTCAGCTTCCTGTGCTACTTCCTCTCGTGGATCGCGGGGCTTCTGCTGGAGCTGCTGCCGCTGGCCTGGTGGATGAGGACGAAGCGCTGGGCGGTGGCGATCCTGCGCCGAAGGAACAGATCCTCTTCTTCCGGTTCCTGGTGAGTCT
>NC_051408.1:17902287-17903341 GCF_015228065.2 Penaeus monodon
GTGGGATGTGTAGTTAATCGCGTGCAGGAATAGGAGGCGGGGGGCGCGCAGGAAAGGGGCCGGCATGAGAGGCCGAGCAGAAGTTGTTCCAAGACAGGTCGGCCAGGCAAGCAGCGTCTCGCCCAGCCATGCTGCACGGCGCGCTGGAACGACCGTCCTCGCCGCGGGTGCCGCCTCCACGGACGCGGGATCGGGATGAGGGAGAGAGGAAAGTGCGGCGTTGGTGTCGCTGCAACGGCGGCGGAGGAACGCCCTGCAGGTGGCACCGAGGAGCCGGCGCCGTGGACCAGGTGGAGGGCACGAGGAGCCTCAGCGGCCGGTAGGCAGGAGGTACGGTGTGTCGGAGTGGTCGGCCTTAGACACTCAGGAGGCTCTGAAAGTGGCTGAGAAGTGTGCAACAGATAAGGTGAACGCGCGTGCATTATGGAAAGCGTGTTTTAGTGTGGAGCAAAATCAAGGAGAGAGATTGCCCGAAAATTCTTCAGAGGAGTTCAGAGTGAGGTGTCGAAGTGTGATTTCCAGTGTCCAAGTTGCTTATGTGATTTAAAGGCGTACATATTAGTGAGAAAAGTTGTCTGGCATTAATGAGTGTCTACCGAAAAGAGTTATATACGAGATACAAGGGATATTTAGACGTGGAAATCTTACGACAGTGCCGAGAGAGAGGTGCAGGCGTGGCGGGCTGCAGCGGTTGAGGCAGGTTGAGGAGGAGGATGCGCCGTGCAAAACGTCTGCTCGGCTCTGGTTCGGGAAGGAACAGGCTCTCGCCCTGACGGCCCTGGTGCGCTCGTTGTGACAGAGCATAGGTTCCGTGATAAGCTGCAGCGGAGGAGCGCCTGCCAACGACTCATCCAGGGATGGCAGGTGACTGGCGCTGCAATGCAAAGAGTTGACAGGGTACGTCCATCTACCAGCATCGATAGATTTCATGAGGCATATGGTAATCCCCTCAATGGAACTATTACGTTTGGTTGTCCCAGATCTTAAGAATAATTGGCTGCTTACTTCATGAGGGCACCAAGGGCTGGATGCCATGCTAAAAGGGCCAGGCAGA
>NC_051408.1:17904881-17905104 GCF_015228065.2 Penaeus monodon
AAAAAATTTTTTATTTTTTAATATATTATTATTTTTATTATATTTTATTTCCCCTTATTTTTTATTTTATATTACTTATTTTTTTATATTTTTACTACCCTTTTTTTTTATTTTTTATTTTTTTTATTTTTTATTTTTTTTTTTTAATTTTTTTATATCTTTTTTTTTTTTATATATCTATTATATATGTTTTTGTTTAATGTTTTTGGGTTCGCCTTTTCCC
>NC_051408.1:17905692-17907103 GCF_015228065.2 Penaeus monodon
TATTTTATTATATATTTTTTATATTATGTATGTGTATATATTTTGTGTTGTTGGTTTGTTATATTTTTTTTAAAATTTATAATTTATTTTTTATATATAATTTTTTACCACTGTCCCCCCCCCCCCCTCCCCTCTTATATGATAACTTTTTGACTAAAATTTTAACTCTTTTCCTGTTATAATGTCACTGATCAAATTTTTAAAACCTTTTAAAAAAGTAATTCATAATTCAAAAACTAGTTCTTTTATTTAATTTATGGGAAAGGGGTTATATTAGCATAAAGAAAATGTGATTTCATTTATTTTTTTTAAAAAAATTTTTTTTATACAAAAGATATAAAACATGTGTTTATAAAAGGGGACAAAATTAATAAATACGATGAAAGTGTCTTCGATATAAAATCAATAATTTCCTTTAAATTTTTTCTAGTTCAGTTCCTAAAAAACCAAATCTCAACGATTTTATCTAACAGAAGAGGTAATTTTTAAACAAAATATAGATTATAACTAATGTTTTAAAAGTGGACAGAATTAATAAATACTGTGCAAGTGTATTCGATAAAAACAAGAAATTTCCTTTTAAACTTTTTTTTGTTCAACCCCCTAAAAACCAAATCTCACGATTTGATCTAACAAAGGGGTATTTTTTATACATTTTTTTATATAGTGGACAGAATTAATAATACGAGCAATTTACTTCGATAAAAAATACAAGAATATTTTTTTAAGACTTTTTCTTGTTCAATTTCCTCAAAAAAAAATCTCAACGTTTTTATCTAAGAAAAGAGGTACGCCCCATTTACACTATTCACCTTTTTTTTTTTAAAAATTGTTAATTTTATTTACCCCGATTTTTAAATAAATCACAGTAATTCGAAAAAGTTTTACACATCAAAAAAACAGGAGAGGTAAAATCAGAATCCTAGTATCCCCTCATTAAGTGCAGAATAGCGGGCCTGACGGTGCGGGCATCGTAGGACCGTGTCGGGAGAAGCGATTCCCGTCTGGATTCTTCTCCTTTTTGGGATCCCCCCTAAAAATGGGGGTTGTTCCCCCCCCTTCCCTGTTTTTTCCGTTTGAAGCAGCCAGTCACTGGCCTCTCCTCCCCGGCCCCCGGCTAGCTTAAACCCCCAAAACACAGTCTCCGGGATATTAGTTTCTTAAAGGTTACGAACAAAACCTTAGAATTTATTTTTCTTGCCTTTTGGGTTTGTTTCTCTGAAGACTTCCTTACTGGGCGGACTCTTTCTAACTCCGGGTCCGTGGGGTTTCGCAAGGGATCTTGTAATATTTCGCATCTGCTCCTTTTTCCCCTTTTTCCGGGAACCCCGGCGAATCAAAGGGTGTTTCGACGCCCCGTAACACCCCCTGCGTGCCGAAATTTTTAGTCCCCTTTTTTGCAGTCAAAATT
>NC_051408.1:17907130-17908440 GCF_015228065.2 Penaeus monodon
AGATTATCACAGAGTTTATTTGTTGTCTTTTTGTGTTAAATAAATTAGGTACACTTTAAAAGTGCGATATGGCGCAAGACAGCTAGGGTGTTAGGGCAACTTTGGTTCTTCGTTTCCCCTTTCCCAAGTGGTGGATCATTGGTGACCGAGTGCTACGACCGCTTCCGGCCCCACACATTTCGAGAGCCGACGGCCAAATCGGCCCTCTCGGGGGATGTACCTGAATCGGGCAATTCTTTTATGTCAAGTATCTTTTTTTAGTATTTTAAAAATTCGTAACAGAAAAAACGTTAAAACACACCACCCATATTATATTAATTTTTTACTTATCCCAAAAAGACTGGGAAAAAAAAATGCATTAAAACTTTGTTATGTGACATGGTTTGAGAAAATCCAGAAATCACATTGTCATGACTTTAATTAAAAGACCGAAGCCCAAAGCTTTTCCCCAAAAAAACGTAAAAAATAATGCAGAGATGAGCAAAAAAAAACAATAATGACGATGATTTTAAATTCCCTATAAATCTATCGTCTGCCTTTTTCCCCTTATTATCTATTACATTTGAACTGTGGAAGACCCCAGAACTTTTACCTTCGATTGCGGCACAGGACGAACAAGGTCATCTCAGATGCGGTCTCCTCCTCGGGGTTTTGTTTTCCGTACCTCAAGGAAAAAACTTCAGAATTTCATCCAGTTCTCGTAAAGACGTAAGAGTATTTTCCCGTTACAAAAAATGTATCATTAAAATATAAATATGTGCCTTTTTTCCTTTTCTAGAGAAAAACGTCAAAAATTCGGGGCATTTTTTTCACTCACTTTCCCCCAAAATGACAACTACTTCCAGCCCCCAAGAAAATTTGTTTTAAGGAAACAGATACCTTTCAAAATTTTTTTTTTTATAAAATTTCATGTTGTCCAACCTAAAATTTCCCCCAGAAAAGGATATTCGGGGGAAACTTTCAAAAAAAATAAAGAAGCACTTGATCTCTTTAGCCGTAGTTATGATTATATAAATGAGGTAATGTTAAACACTTTTGTAAATTTGACTTCTGCAAAAAACCCCAGGTTTTGGTTAGAATACTCCTTAACCACGGGGAACGGGATGCCAATTTCAGTCCTAAATTACCTTTACTTTCTTTACAATATCTGCTTCAGTTATCTTTTCCCGTCACCCCACAAGTCTTTTCCAACCTTTCAAAAAACACTCCTATCTTTCCCCAAAATACCCCCTTTTCATCTCCCTCCATTTTCTTCTTCATTTTCAACACCCCCATTTTACCCCCTTCAGTTTTAGGTCAGCATAAACCCA
>NC_051408.1:17908585-17908652 GCF_015228065.2 Penaeus monodon
CCTTTAAAAAAAAACAAGACGCAAATTTTTCCTTTCTGCACCCCTTCTGACGCTCACGCGGTTTTTA
>NC_051408.1:17908786-17908943 GCF_015228065.2 Penaeus monodon
AAAGGGAAAATGCTCAATTTGAAAAGACCTGTTTTCCCTGCCTTGTTAACAATCCCTACCAGGGGCTCCCAAAATTCCACATCAAAATGCCAAGATTACTCTGCAACATGCCCCCCTTTGAAGTTACTGGGGGGGGCCCTTTTTCCAGTCCCCCCCA
>NC_051408.1:17909089-17910573 GCF_015228065.2 Penaeus monodon
CCCTTCTCTCCGTGATTTTTCATATCCCCCTTTTGTATTCTTATTCCTTACTTTCCCCACTTTCTACCCCCCCCCTCTCCCAGTCAAAATTTTAAAACCTTTCAAAAATCCAACACTCAATCTCTCCTCTCTCCCCTACCCACCACAATAGAAAAATCTAGGTGATCCACCCATCTTTTAGCAATCCCCCCCTAAACCCTACCCTTCCTCTGTACCTCAGCGTCTGCCCCCTCTTCTAAAAAAGTTTTTTTATGGGGGGAAGAACCCCAAATCACCCCCTTTTCAATACCCTGGGACTTTTCAGACTTTCAAATCACACCCCCAAAACACCCAGCCATCTTACACCCCAAATCGTTATCTTTCCCTCTACCTTAAAGCACTCCAAAACCCCATCCCCCCCCTTATCTTTTTCCCCCTACAGCCCTTCTCCCACTCCCTCTAAACATCCCCCCCCCTGCTCCTTTTAAAATTAACCCCCCTCCCTTCCTGTCTTTCCCTTCTGCTCCTCATGGACACACAATAACTCCTTTTATCACAGTGCCCCCCCGGACCCCCCTTTTTTTTCGTACTTCCCCCCACCCCTTTGTCTCTTTTCCCGAGTCTTGTTCTACTTCTCCCGACACCCTTTTTTTTTACGCTATCACTTTTATTTTTTTAAAGATACCTCTTCTACACCAAATATGGGGTTTCTTTTTTCCGACCTTAACCTTTTTTTGGGCCCTAATCCCCCCTAACACCCCCTTTTCTTTTTGGGCAAATTCCCTCCCTTTCCCCCCATTTACTCACCCCTTTACCCTTTTCAATCTGCACGGGCCCCAGTCAAAACGCTCTACGGGTCTTCATATATCAAAAATTGCAGCAGAAAAACTAAGTGCTTGCCTTAGAGCCCAAGGCATAGCGTTTCTATACAGGGCTTTCGGAAGACTTTTCATAGTTCCTTGCTGTTTTGCCTCTCCTTTAGATCTACGGATTGTATCGTACTGAACCCGTATAACTAGGAGAGAAAACAGTAAAATGAGAAAATAAAACTTACCAACTCCCAATTTTTAATTAGTCGTAATTTAAAAATTCCTTGCTCTTCCATTATAGGATCTAAAAATAAACCTGTCTTACCCTTGCCCCCAAAAGAGATTGGGCGATATCCCCTTGCATGAGTGTGCATGCGAAACTGGGGACATTGCCTCCATAGTTCTAAAAACCCCAAAAAATTAAATAATAAAAATTTATTTTAGAAAAAAAAGAAAAATGAAAGGGGTAAAAAAAAAAAATCAAAATACACATAAAACCCTGATTCGAAAAAATACTTAGGAGACATTCAAAAAAACCCTACCAATATGAAAAGGGAAAGTAAAAGAGTGGGGGAAAAATTGTCTGTCCTACCCCCCCCCTGCAAGGGTGTCACTGATGGTGCCATTTTCACAAAATAGGTAACTAGAACGGGAAGCCCTGACATGGTTGTTTGTGTCCATTGTGCCAAAATCTGT
>NC_051408.1:17910600-17911358 GCF_015228065.2 Penaeus monodon
CGTGTACCTTCCTTTTCTTTTTACTTATTATTTTTTAAAATAAGTCTCATCACTTTCCTGAAGAATCAATTTCTCACTCATAGCCGCCATTTCCTTGCACTAACCGACTCAAGTCCCCCTCGCCCGGAGTGAGGTCCTTTAAAAATTGACAGTTTAGTAGTATTTATACTCTGGTTAATTTAAAAAATCAAGAAAACTGACGTCTTAAAATTGATTCCTTTAAAAAAAAAAAAGGGGACGAATCACAAACACCGACAATTCTATGAAGAAGAAGAAAAAAAAATACTGTTTAGAATCCTGGGGGCCCCATTTTTTGCTTTCTCTTTTTGTAAAGATAAAAAAATAGCGAAAGAGTGCGAAAAAAAAACATTTCTTAATGGGAAAAAGTCCCCTTTTAACAAAAAACTTGCAGGTTAACCAAAATGGAAAAATTTATGCACAATACTTACCCTCTTATCCCTTTACAAGGGCCATCGAACACCCTTCCCCCTCCTGACGCCGTGGCACAAAGAAAAAGATATTGAAGCTCTGAAAAGAAAAAGCATTTTGTAGTCCTTGGAACTTTTTTAATAAAAAAGAAAAATTAACTTGAAAAAAAAATTTGGGAGAAAAATTTTAAAAATGTTTTACATTCACCTTATTCGTAACCAAATAAATTTAAAATCTATTGTTAAAAAAAGGAGGAAGGGGGAATGAGACCTTCGGCGAGGAAGAAAGACAAGAAAGAGCCGAGGGTTTTAAAACATCGATGAAAAAAT
>NC_051408.1:17911450-17914562 GCF_015228065.2 Penaeus monodon
TGGGTGCCTCGTACAGAGGCCTGTAAACATGCTCGAAGTGCTCCCTGACCCTTTGTTTACCATCAAAACCCTTTCCCGCCCTAATAAGGAGAAATTACCCTCCTGCCCTAAACCAGAAATATCGGATGCTAAGGGACCCCAAGGAAAAAAAGTTTAGGTCAGAGACCCAAGTCCCCGCGGGGTCCACAGATGTGATGGACAAATCTGAGCCATTGCCCTTTTAAATTTAAAACATTTTCTCAGCCCAATTTAAAGGGCCCCTAAAAAGGGGAACAAGTAATTTCCAATTACAAGAAGGAAGTAAAGCAGATGTCGAATAAGTGTCATTTAATTACCATTGTGAAAAACGGAGAAGTTTAAAATATCCCACGTAAACCTACAGAAAATCCCCCACGGGCCCCTGCCAGTTGGATTCCGAAGGGAACACTCAGTTCTAACCTCCCCTGCTTATGACATCTGTCAGGAGTGGGGAGAACTAGGGAAAACCCCCATGCCAGGTGGTCCCTCGACACAGAGGGAGCATTCAGCCCTATGTGGGACAGAAATCTTGTATTTGGGCCGACGTGCCAAAAACATAAATGAGTGACCTGTAAATCTCTTACTGAACTGAGGTCTTTCCAGACTTGACAGAAATTGCTAGTTACAGCAAAAAACGATATATTTTCTGAACAATCAAAGGCAACTTGCAGGACTTGTATGTGAGTAGGTGGCAGGCCTTGGCATCCCATACAACAAAAAAACTGACATTTCAAACTCAAAGAAAATATATGAGGAAGTACCAGGAAACTTCCTAAGAAAAGGGTTTGGGGTTTTTTAAAGCTAAGGGGGAGAAAACCCTTTTACAAGGGTCAGTCCCCCCTACAAAAGGAGAAATTTTTTTTGCTTGGGCAGGTGCAGCCAAAAGTCATTACCCTTTTTACAAATCCCATCATGAGCAAGAAAAATTTTTCAAGATGGGGTCTACAAAGCCCCCAGCACAATATGAAGTTGGGGGGGGGTTAGGACAGTTTTAAAAAACAACTGCCTAAAAAAAGTCTCATCTGCAACCACCACGTCAACCCAGTACAAACAAGACGCAAAAATTAAAAGTAATAAAGAAAGCTACTCACCACGTACATGATGCGGAAAAAATCATTAAGAGGGGGATTTTACTATTTACAATAATTTTTCAAAAATTTTTATCAAAAATAACTAAATTTATGTATAATATATTTCTTGAGACTATGTAAACAAACTTCTATCAAAACCCAATTAAAATACTATATATATTTTTGTCTATTAGAAACAAACTGGTTAGGCTACAAAATAGCATGTCTTTAGCCAGAAAAAAAAAAAAATTAAAAGATAAACCACAATCATCCCATGATGTCTCATTAACAAACATTTAAAAGCAAAAAAAAAAAAGAGAAGGAGAAAGTGAGAAAAAAAAGGGGGGAGAGAATACAACCTTTTAAGAATCTCATTCCCCGATTGCAAAGTATCCACGTATTTTGGGTATGACCACCATGGTTGTAGGAACCTATCTTCCTATTATGGCCTTCATAATTTTTGTACCCAAAAGGATGAGCCCCAATTTTTGTGGCATAACGTTTAGAGTTAAAGGGAAAAGATAACTTGTTCTTATCTTTTATATCAGTGTCCATTATATAATAAAAAAAATTATCATTCTAAAAATACTTACTCAACAGCCCCATGCAAGCATGCTTTCAAAAGAATCAGAAAAAACAGGGGTGCGATAAGGGGGGTTCTGCCAAATTTTTACTCTTCCTCCCTATGAAGTTGGGTCTCTGGAAATACAGCTTTAGTTAAGTGACACAAGTTTCAAAAATTCGCTAAACCAATGACAATAGCCCCTTTGGAAACTTGATAATAACAAAAACCCCAATGAACTTAGATTAATGGGGTACGTACATTGTCCATATCTTTAAACCATATTGGCAAAAAAAAGGGGTTTCCCGTAAAGTAGAAACCCGGGATAGGCATAAAAAGCCCCTCAGTCTAAACTTAAACTCTGCATAGCAGAAGGGCCTCAATGCCTCTTTTGGTCTTGGGTGGGAAAACCTTTTTCAAAGAGTTTCTGTAAAAAAAGATCTAACATTTAATTAAACTATTCAAGTAAATCAGCATTATCAAAAGAACTTAGTCTCCTGGTACCATCTGGTATGTGAAAACGCCTTGCTCTTGCCTGAAGCAATTTCCAGGGGGACAGGGGAAGTTTGGATTCGAAATTTCTAATGCCGAGTTTATGTTTCTGAAGTCTTCCCCTTTCCCGGTTTTTATTTTTTTTGGTTTTAAAAGGAAAACATGCATGGGCTTTTATGGATCGGAAAGAAAAAAGGTAATTCAAGTCCCTTTACGTAAGTCTTTACAAGACCCCACTTGAAAAAAAATATAATAAAATTAAAAATTCTGAAGAGTTCAATCTTCTACAAAACGGAATAAAGAAAAGATTTCCGCAGCAATTCCGAACCTCTTGAACCCCGGCTTGGACAGGTGCAAAACCTTGGGAAAGGTGATTCGCGGTTTCACCGGAGTACAATTTTCAATTTTGTTTTAAATTAAAAACAAAAGATATGGGTCAAATAATCAAAAATGCACATGTATTAAAATGTTCAATTCGAGCAAGAAATTTCAAGTGTAAAAGTTTTGGTGAAAGAAAAGGGGAAAACATTAGGGCCGATTCACTTAAAACCTCCTTTGGTGCGCCTTAGGCTGCGGCAGTAGGGGTTCATACACCATCCAAGTGGGGCCGTAGCTGATCACAAGGGATTGCAGATTGAACACAAAGACATACAATCCCAACCTTCCTAATGCGTTCTTTCACATTTTGGTTTGGAATTTAATTGCTTAGAAAATACTTTCCCGGGGATACCAGTTAAAAAAATCAGTGAAATGAGGGGGTTGTCGTAATCCAGCTTTAAAGATGGAAATCGCCCTGTGGACCACCAGAAGTCTTTTCAATAGGTGAAGATTACTGTGTATAAAGCAATATATTTTCTCGCCCCGAAAGACCATTCACATCTCGTTTATCCCTGTCCCCTTTTTAAAAAATGTGGATCTTCGACATTAGGCAGCCAAAAACACAATATGCCTGATGAGAGGTAATTTTGGG
>NC_051408.1:17914610-17916243 GCF_015228065.2 Penaeus monodon
GGGGGGGATGAAGACAAGGCAATGGCCCCTTCAGACTTTCCTTTACTCTATTTTTTCCCGTGTTTTTTTCTTTTTTATCTGCGGATTTTCGTTTATTTTATTAAATTGATAAAAAAACAGTAAGAAAACTATGTAGACACTAAACCCGCCAAAAAAAATCGTTTTATATGGCTTAAAGTCGGAAAAGCTGTGTAAATCATCCTCACTAAGTCTGGTAGGTATTTTTAACGTACCAAAAAATAAAAAATCGTGTTCTTTCACACTATATATTCTATTACCCAATCCATAAAACATAAAAAATCATTTTTCTTTGCTTTATTTTTGTGAAAATTTAAGAGGGTCCTAACCTACCATAGCAAGGGTAAGGTATGGGGAGGAAAAAACGAAATCATTGTCTTTCATGTGACATCACCAAACCGAAGAGTTATTGGTTTCTGCAGTGAAATAGAGCCAGGTTCCGTAGCGCAAGTCATGGGGTTTCTCCGATGAAAACTGGTTGTCAAGAACCTCAATCTGCAAAATTTTTTGATGTGTGCGTTTTTCACGCATGTAGCTGTTTATGCACACTTTACTATATTTCTGCATGCGTAAATTTATATCATATACCCAAAAAAATAAAAGACCCTTTTTAAAAAATTTCCATATCCTTACTTTCAAAATGTATAGCCCGGGCCCCTAAACCAAAAAAAGTTAAATCCTGGACGGACTTCCTGATGAGAAAATCAGGGGGTGTCTCAGCAAAACCTCCCATTTTTGGGGCCGAGGAAGAATAAGAAAAGAGAGAATCAAAACCTGTCAGCCAAGTTTACTTTCAAAAATCGTCATTTTTGGCAAGGGTTGGGATTAATGCAAACCCCTTTCCCCATATTCATTAGGGTCTTTATATAGAGATTCTTATACAAAAAAAACTTTTCAGTATAGGCACACCTTTTTATTTAAAATTATAACCTTTAATTCTCTTCAACACATACTAAAATTTTCCAAAAAATCCAATGAAGATTCCCCGAATCACCCAAGGATGGCTGGTGGTTAGTGTGATAAACAGCAAAAGTGTATTTAGAAAACAGAAAAGCCCCAGTTTGGGGCTAAAACCATCTGGAAATATAAATGGACATGCTCGTCAAACATCTTCTAATACAAATTAGTACTGATTTTTAAGGGGAAATTTTACATACTTGAATATGTATAAAAAATGTTTTTAATATTCTGAAAAATTTTTTTCAAGATTAAACAATTTTTCCCCTATTATTTTAAATCTACAATATACTCTAACAGAATAGGGGAAAAAAGCTGAGTGCAACAATATCAATATAAAAGGGAATTACTCACTCTTAAAAAGAATGGGCCCAGGAAAACACATTCAGGACCAGGACAATAGCCTGGAAGGCATTTTCTCCAAAGGGCAAGCAGACCTCAAAGACTTGACTGAAAAGGATGGATTAATTCAATAAAAAAATTAAAGTATATCATGTGGCATGTGATTCTATTCTGTAATACGAAAATTTACATTAGTGCATAAAAATACAAAGTAATATCTGTACTCACAACAGATGATCTTCTACAATGAAGACACACACAGAGACACAGTTGAGCAAGACTTCCAAAAGCACCTGTTGAACATGAACGTTACAAA
>NC_051408.1:17917060-17917349 GCF_015228065.2 Penaeus monodon
TAGTGTATTTTTTCATAAGCTGAATTTTAGAATTTTGAGGTGTGAAGAAATATGTGCTTCAGCATCAAACCAAGCCAGATATGAAAGAGAACTGAAGAGAGATTTTACAAAGAAGGTCAATGAGCAGGAAAGTGAAAAGGCAGTCTTTGAATCAATTTCATCATGTTCCCCAGTTTCTAAGGATAATATGTACGAGCCATTTCAAATTACAGAAAATTTTACAACAGATTATGATGATATTATTACAGAAGGTACAAATCATGAGCATTGTTTGTCAGAATTAGAAAGG
>NC_051408.1:17919178-17920701 GCF_015228065.2 Penaeus monodon
GCTGAATCTGCAAGGAATACTATATCACTCTACTACAGATCTCTTAATTCTGTCACTAAAGAGCATTATGATGATAAGCTGAAGTTTTCAAAGGGTACCAAGAGTTTACCAGATCCATATTTGCTAAATGGTTGGACTGAAAGCCCAAGTGGCTGGTCTGACATAACTTTTGGAGATATTTATACATACTGTTAACTGTTAATTAACAAGTTTTGGATGAAGGTTGGTTATAGCAGAACAGATTGTCATTATGTCAAATTTAGGCACCATGTTCAGCTGCATGGGAGTACTAATAATTCTAAAATTCTTTATACATCCAACTGCCTTTTCAACTCTTTCTAACTCTGGCTAACTTCAACTTCTCTCTGACTCAGTTGGCTTTTGGCTTTTCTAAAAATGGTATAATTAAAGATGCATTATGACTTGCAATATCATCTGTAACAAGAAAACCTCTGTCAGCCAAGACCTGGACGCCAAACTCCGGCAAATCTAAAAATCCACTTCTCTGTGTGATCAGACATCAGACACTTGTCCACCATATGGCCTTGACAGAAAATAATAACACCCATTGGTTAAATGCCAATTAAAACTTTTAATGTGTTTTATTCTTGTAATTTGACCAAGTTAGCTGCCTTGCCTCAAGATTTCCTGGACGGTCAATAAAGATTTCTGTGCAGCCAATAATTACTCTGCAATGTGGATGACTTTTCTTGAAATCTTTTGGAAGAGTACGCAATACATCCTCTTTGTTTGGCCAGTCTATGAAACCAGATATTTTGCTTGCAATACTTGGAAGACCAGCATTCATGATATTGGAAACATTGCCTTTACTAATTTGGAAGCGATAGGCAAGGTCTTGGTTCAAAAGATTCAAATGTAACTTCAGGAAAATAAGAATATCTTTTGAATCCAAAACAGAAGCCGGAAGAACACTCCAAAGATGGTAAACCAGTAAAGAATTGAACTTTTTCGTTTGTGTTAATAAAATTAAAACCAAACTTTGATGACTTCAACTGCTCTTTTATCATATCTCTTTCTTTTCTTACATTCTTACTCTAAAGTGAGATTTCCAACTTTCTCCTCCAACCTTTCTAATTCTGACAAACAATGCTCACGATTTGTACCTTCTGTAATAATATCATCTGTTGTAAAACTTTCTGTAATTTGAAATGGCTCGTAAGTATTATCCTTAGAAACTGGGGAACATGATGAAATTGATTCAAAGACTGCCTTTTCACTTTCCTGCTCATTGACCTTCTTTGTAAAATCTCTCTTCAGTCCTCTTTCATATCTGGCTTGGTTTGATGCTGAAGCACATATTTCTTCACACCTCAAAATTCTAAAATTCAGCTTATGAAAAAATACACTATCCTTTGATAAAATGAATTCCATATGCTTTTACATCACTGTTCAAAGGAGGGTCATAATCTTGCATCTAATAGCTGCTAGTAAAGTCTTCTTCATTCAGGGTCTTTTGGTAAACAACAAAACTCAAACTTAAACCTTTCATTTGACAATTTGCA
>NC_051408.1:17924157-17924487 GCF_015228065.2 Penaeus monodon
AAACTACCATTACCTTCCATAATTAGGGTGTCGAAAAATAGTAGGTTATTATGCTCCATTTTACACGTGAAGCTTGAGTGTCTAAGTAGTTGAGAAACTTTTCAGAAAGTGATTTGTGTTTAAAGAGCAGGAAGGAGTCGTCAACATATCTTTTGCAGAAAATTGGCCTAAATTTGGGTGGACAAATGTACCTTTTTCTCATGTAAGTAAAATTATTATAGATGGATTATCAGACCACTTTTAACCTAGTTTTAAATTAACAAAAAACACTTAGTATCCTTTCTAGAATTAGCAACAAAAAATTCAGGTCTAGGGATGAATTTCCCTAGA
>NC_051408.1:17924908-17926039 GCF_015228065.2 Penaeus monodon
TCTGCCTGGCCCTTTTTAGCATGGCATCCAGCCCTTGGTGCCCTGCATGCAAGTGTGCTGCCACTTTACTTCTTAGAGACTCTGGGACAACCAATCGTGAATAGTTCCCATTGTAGGTGGATGTTACCATATATTCCATCACTGACAATCTATCCATACCTGGTAGTATGGATGTAACCCTGTCAACTCTTTGCACTTGCTAGCTGGCCAGTCACCTGCCATCACTCTGGCTATGAGTCGTTGGTAGTCCTCCACTGCAGCTTTCATCACGGAATCCTATGCCTCCTGTCACAACGAGCGCACGCAGGGCCGCTCCAGAGGCGAGACGCTTGTGTCCTCTCCCTGACGCCAGGACGCCCGACGCACAGACGTCTTGCACGGCGCATTCCTCCTCCTCCACATCTGCCTCAACCGCTGCAGCCGCCACGCCTGCACCTCTCTCTCGGCACTGTCGTAAGATTCACATTTCCCCACAATTTGTCCGCGTCTAAATATTCCTTGTACCTCGCATACAACTCTCTTTTCAGTAGACACTCACTAATGCCAGACAACAGTTTTCTCACTAATATGTACGCCTTTAAATCACATAAGCAACTTGGACACTGGAAATCACACTTCGACACCTCACTTTGAACTCTTCTAAAGAATTTTAGGGCACTCTCTCCTTGATTTTGCTCCACACTAAAACACGTGTTCCATAATGCACATGCGTTCACTTTATCTGTTGCATACTTGTCAGCCACTTTCAGAGCTTCCTGAGTGTTTAATGCCGACCACTCCGACACACTGTACCTCCTGTCTACCGGCCGCTGAAGCTCCTCGTGCCCAGTAACCTGGTCCACTGCGCCGGTTCTTCGCAGGCCACCTGCAGGGCGTTCCTCCGCCGCCGTTGCAGTCCAGCGACACCAACGCCTTTCCCGGCGCCACGCTGCGGCCTCTTCTTGATCCCGCGTTCGTTGAGGCTGCACTCGCGGCGAAGACAGTCGTTCCAGCGCGCCGTGTAGCTACGTGAGACGCAGCACGCCTGGGCGACCTGTTTAGGAACACATCTCAGGGCCTGCCGGCCGCTCCCTCCCTTTCCTGCGCGCCCCCGCCTCCTATTCTTGCACACGATTAACTACACATCCCACA
>NC_051408.1:17926096-17926544 GCF_015228065.2 Penaeus monodon
TCCGTTCCTTCGGCGCAGGATCGCCACCGCCCAGCGCTTCGTCCTCATCCACCAGGCCAGCGGCAGCAGCTCCAGCAGAAGCCCCGCGATCCACGAGAGGAAGCAGCACAGGAAGCTGACCATCACGAAGTAATGCCACTGTGTTGACGGGCAAGAGACGCTTGAAAACTTAACGCCATCTCGCCTAACGGTTCCTTCCTCCATGAGCGTCAGCGGTCGAGTGGCCCGCGCGCGCTCCTGCCGCCTCTTAGTACCCGAGAACCGACCAATCACGTGCTGCGACGCTGGAAAGGCTGACCAATCACGCGCCGCGACGCAGGAAAGGCTGACCAATCACGCGCCGCGACGCAGGAAAGGCTGACCAATCACGCGCAGCGACGCAGGAAAGGAGGAGGTGGAGGAGCAGAGAGGAAGGGGAGGAGGGAGGTGGAGGGGAAGGGAGGGAGGG
>NC_051408.1:17928106-17930702 GCF_015228065.2 Penaeus monodon
TAGTGTTAACTAACTCGTACCGATCCTACACCTCGAAGTGAGTGATTTAACATGACAGTGCGCCCGTGGAAGTAAAACCGTGTTCCTTTTGGACTATCTTGATGACTATAGCCGCAGAAACAACTTAAGGATCTGCGGTATTCCGGAAGATAAAAAAGAGAACTGGGAGCAAACACAGTGGAAGGTGACGAAGTTCCTGAGGGAGAACTTTAACATCCAGCCCGACTTGGAGCGAGCACATCGCATCGGTACCACGTCGATCCCGGGGAAGCCTAGGGATATCGTGGCTCGGTTTGCTCGGTTCAGCGAAAGGGATGTTGTCTTTCAAGAGAGGAGGACGCTGAGAAATAACAAGAGCAACGTCTTTATCAATGAGGATTTCTGCAAAAATACGGTCGAGGTGAGGAAGAACCACGGGGAGGCTCTCAGGGATGCAAGGAAACAGGGCAAGCAGGCATACCTGAGTTACCGAAAACTCGTGGTGAGGGAACGCATCCCCCCCCCCCCGCCTGCGCCTGGCCCCTACTCTGACACGACGCACTCTACGGGACGACATTCGGGTGCCACACTTACTGTAGCTTCCGCTTCTCCCGTTGCTTATGTCTCGGGAAATGCGCCGGAGATTCCTGCGGGCCCTGTGTCCATCCCCGACTGTGCCCCTGCTTCCACCCCAGCTCCTGCTCCAATCAAATCTTCCATGGAATTCCGAAAGGTCCACCCGCGAAGCGAGGCATCGACGCAAACCCACCAGCTAGCAACGCCCTGGACGACGACGGAACGCGCCTAGTCTCAGCCATTGATTCCGCAGCCGCTGACGATGGCTTCAGAGCGGACGCGGTGCTCGACAGAAAAAGAAGCCTCAATTCTATCAGGCTTAAGTGAAGGCAAGTAATTCGTCTGAGAAATAGCCAGTAACAGCCATGTTTTCACCGTCATTTTCCTCTTTTATAACATCACAAACGCAGAATTTCTTTCGATATTGTCTGCTTCAGAAGACATAGTACCTTTACACGTTTTGAATAACATTACTGCTGAACCTTTTGCCGCATCTACGGATCCATATAATAAGAATGATCCAGACGATTTTTTAATTAACATCGAACATTACAAAAATCCAATTTGTAACTACATATTTCCAGATGATGATATAACACAACAATTTTAAGAGTAGTATGTCAATATTAGGTTATAATATTAATAGTATACCCGAAAATCTTGAAGAATTCATTAATCTGAGCATTGCATCATTATCCATCTCTTTTGACTGCATCTGCATTATATCGAGGACTTATATGATATCCCTAATTACTGTAAATATACGCTTGGTGTATCATGGAGAATGGGTGGCGTAGCAATTTACGTAAAGAGTGCACATAATAGTTCAGTTCGCAAGGACCTAACGGTCAAGGAAATCTGTATGGAAGCACTTTTCATTGAACCGAAGAATGAAAATGGTAATGACAACATTATTGGTGTTATATATAGACGTCCTAAAACCGACTTCAAATTACTTATTGGTAAACTTACATGTCTACTGAACAGTATAAATAAAGAAAAAAAAGACAGTTCATATAACTGGTGACTTTAACATTAATTTAGTGAAACAGGCTGACCCTCAAGTGCTTGAACTGACTAACGTCTTTAATGAAAAGTTTTTATTCCACTTAATTACCAAACCAACACGTGTTAACAAAGGCTCAGCTTCGCTTATTGACCATATATGGTCAAATAATATTATAAATAATATAATTAATGTCATCCGACCACTTTCCCGTTTATGCTTTGTTCAAATACCAGTCTTCTCTTCCATCTACAAGTAAAATAACAGTTCAATATAGAGACCTATCAAATGCTAAAATCAGCCAGTTTCTCGATTACCTTCAACGAGTTTCATGGGAACCCCTCTTTGCACTAAGTGACGTAAATTCAGCTATGGATAAGTTCGCAAGTATGCTTTCAACTAATTTAGATGAATTTTCCTCCTTAAAATCCAAAGTTGTGAAAACAACATCATTTGGAAAACCCTATATAACCCATGAAATAAAAGCCATGATCTCGGAAAAGAACAAATGTCAACGTAAATTTGCCAAGCATCCTATCAGATTTGGTGAACAGTACAGAGCAATACGCAACCAGTTAACAACAGCAATACGCAATGCCAAAGCATCATATTACAGAAACAAACTAGAAAGAAATATTGGTAACACTAGAAAATCATGGGAGGTGATAAATTCCATTCTTAATAAGGATAAACGAAAAGATAGTATTACTCATTTAAATGTTGATGGAAAAATAATTGATAACTGTCTTGACATTGCAACCAGTTTCAACACATATTTCTCTCCAAATGTAAAAATCTGGCAGAAAATATTCCTGATATCTCTGACGTCCACAGTAGTTACTTGGCAAACCGTCAATTTGTAGCGATCTCCCTGAATGAGACTACTACCTATGAAGTAACAATAATAGCGAATAGGTTTAAAGAATGGTGCAGCGGGTCCTGACGAAATTCCAACCATATTAATAAAAAAAGATTATGCATATAATAGCAAAAGTTATCCCTATATATAAAAATGGCGATAAGGGATGCATAAAA
>NC_051408.1:17930953-17931397 GCF_015228065.2 Penaeus monodon
TGCCCTGTTATTGAAAAAAAAACTTATACACTATGGTATAAGAGGGAAAGCGCAGGAATAGTTTGAGTCCTACCTCTCAAACAGATCACAATTTGTATACTTTAACCAGCACAAGTCACAACCTTCCAAAATATCACCGGGGTTCCTCAGGGTTCAGTTCTGGGTCCTTATCTATTTCTGATATTCATCAACGATATCGTAAATTGCAGCTGCAACTCAAAGTTTACGCTCTTTGCAGACGACAGAAATAAGTGTATCAGTGGGTCAGATCTGATGTTTCTTGTGCATACTGCAAACACAGAACTTCAAGTGGATAACTGGCTAAAAGTAAATAAGCTTACACTTAATGTAAAAAAGAGTCATTACATATTATTTAATCGAAACAAGAGGTTGCCTGAAAATATTCCAGCCCTGAAAATAAATAATCAGACACTTAACCAGGTC
>NC_051408.1:17931498-17931703 GCF_015228065.2 Penaeus monodon
AAATTTGTTAGCACAATATAATCAGCCAATAAGATCTTAAAAAAAACAAGAAATTGTGTAGAATGCTACTCCATGGTCATGTTATTATATGAAGTGTTCATCTGCTTTATTCCTCATTTTGTTTAGCTAATATATGATTAAGAATAATAGTGATTATATCTATGATTGAACCTATTCATATGACTTAAGTTGACTGTTTTTTTCC
>NC_051408.1:17931739-17931866 GCF_015228065.2 Penaeus monodon
ACATATAAATTCTTTGATGTATTTTACGCATAATGTCGATTTACATAATAATGGAACTAATCTATATTTGTATTGTATTTCATTTTGCCAAAATTAATATGTAATTAGTTTAATGTTATGTTGTTGT
>NC_051408.1:17933334-17933619 GCF_015228065.2 Penaeus monodon
GTCTCCTCTTCTCCCCCTCTCCTCACCTTTCTCACTCTCCCCTTCTCCCCTGTCCTCTCTTTTGTCCCTCTTTCCTTCTTCCTTTCTCCTCACCTTTCTCCCTCTTCCCTACTCCCCCTCGCCTTACCTTTCTCACTCTCCCCCCTTCTCCTCACCTTTCTCGCTCTCCCCTTCTCACCCTCTCCTAACCTTTCTCCCTGTCCCCTTCTCCCCTCATCTTTCTCCCTCTCCCCTTTTTCTCCTCTCCTCACCTTTCTCGCTTTCCCCTTCTCCCTCTCTCCTCAT
>NC_051408.1:17933835-17934390 GCF_015228065.2 Penaeus monodon
AGTCTGTCCCAAAAAAATGCCTCCTTTTCTTCTCCATTTTTTTTTTTTAAACTCCTCAATTTCTTTTTTACCTTCTTTTTCGTCTTACACCAAATGCAAAGGAAATAAATTTCCTGGTAAATGCACGCTTTACGACAATATAAGCCTAGATCATGGGGCCAACATATTGGCTAAGAAGGTGTCTGAAGAGCACATATAACGTGTATGTACTATTGTGCCAAAACCGTCAGTTAACGACGACAAGATTATCGTTTTTTTCAGCTGCTAGTGATGGGGCCTTTGTTTGCAGTATTTGTAATATTTTATCAAAGTCTTCCGTCTGTTTGCCGATCGCCATTTTAAGGCTCAGTGATATTCATAATTACTATACTCACAAAATAATAATCAGTGGTCGATAAGTAAAGGAAGAGAGAAAAACGAATGTGTACTTACAGAACGTAATAATGACTGTGACTGGAACCATCTTATTTAGTAAATTATAAAAAGGGAGTTACTTTTTCGCGATAAGGCAGGTTCCATTATGGTTCTTGTGGTTAGCGGTGCCCAGGTCTATAT
>NC_051408.1:17934432-17936278 GCF_015228065.2 Penaeus monodon
AGTAGGAAGGTGTAGTAGCGAAAAAAGATAAAGAGGGGAGGGGATAACTTGATTAAATGTGCTAAACGTCAAAAGTCGTACAGCAGTTTTCGTTAGTATGGTATTGAAACCAGGTCTATATAAATACATATATACGTGTATAGACCTTGGGCAGTGCCATCCTTGCTTAACTAGCTGACTTTCGAAACGTCTACAGTGGTCTTGGCAAGTACCATCCCTACAAAGGTAAGGTCTATATAAGTACATTAATTTACCTTGTGTAGAGGCGGCGGATAAGAATGGATATCGTCCTGGCAAAGTTATCATATTAAAAGTAAATTAATTTCCTTTCATTAGTTACGTTGTCCTATAATGTTTATTATAATTAATCCTGAGTGCACTATATAAAATACAATTATACCAACTGTGTCCGTGCATGATTAGTAGTACACAGTAAGAACTTATGCATACTTTAGAATGTTATCTATTGTGTCACATGTGTATTGAGACATATGGGTACTTTTAGGGGACTTGAAGTTACACTGTAACCAGTGATGTGATTTTTATTACATTCCCTTAGTGGATATTCTGAAGAACCAGAATATGAATGGGATGTTTCCCATGCATGTGAACTTAGACATAGCATGACATTTAAAGTGTGGTAAACCAAAAACTGGTCAACTACTCTTTTCTGAATCAGCTCGTAGGATCCATAGACAACTGTTAATTAGGATATAATTGGTAACCAATTGTATTGCAAAGACATTACAGTTTTTTTTGCTGCTTTTAAATGGCTTGTACAAGAGCAACAATACTGTATAAGCATAAAAGCCTATGCAGTTATACTTCTTATCTTACTTACCTTCTTTTCAATGATATATTAACAACACTGGTGATGAAATGTTCTCCTGTATTTGGTGTTAATGCAAATTACAAGAACTTTATCATTGAAGAGTTTATTTTTTTATTTTCTGCAATACAAAATTTACACTAAATTTCTTTAAATTGTGGGCATCAGAATAAAACAAATAATAAATATATCTAAAAATATATTTACAATTACATTTTAACATAAAAGTGAAATGTAATATCAAGATATTTTACCCCTTTAATAATCATTTACCCATTGCATACAATAAATATCTGGAACTACATTCCAATACTTATAACATCAATATTTCAATTTCAACATTTCATCTATCTTCAGCATGTGCTAATAACATACAGATTACTGTAGATTCAGGTCATATTATGAAACATTTTATCTTCAACCATAATCTATGAGAATATTATCTTTACAATGTAGCAAGACTGTATGTAGAATCACAGCACACTTGACTGATTGAATGAACATGATCTAATTTTTATGATATAATCAGTCACTTGACATTATCAATTATATTTCCACATATATCATTGCCATCAGTATAACATAACCTCAGAAATACAAACTCTGTATAACTGCCAGTCACTATGAAATAATCACACCTCCCCCCTTATCCAAGTACCTTGGTTTTGTACTAGTGAAATCCAATGCAACAACAGGTTTATGAGTAAACTTTTAGGTTTGAGGGAAGGCAAAGTTTGCATTCTGGTGTGTGTATTTACTTGTCCAATAGATCTTTTGCTTCGCTGAGCTTGGCTGAAATGTATGGAGAGCCTCCTCTGTCTGGGTGGTTTGTCAGCATCATCTTCTTGTAAGCCATCTGTATGAACCAGAAATATATCATAAGAGAATAGGCAGAGGCAGAAAGAATGCAGGTACGAGAGGGATATTAAAAACAGTAAAGAATAATTCACAATAACATAGAGAAAAAGAGAAGGAATATCTGAAACACACATGCGCATGCATGCACGCCTGCACACA
>NC_051408.1:17936388-17936666 GCF_015228065.2 Penaeus monodon
TTACATCTAAGGAATTGCATGACTTGCACCTTCAGTATCCAGAAGCTCTCAGAAAGAGTTGACTTGTGCAGCACATGAAAACTTCAATATCTAACAGTAATACTCTATATATAAAAGAAAACAAACTGACTCACTCTAACTTTCTGCTGACTGGCATTAGGCGAAATGTTTAAAATTAGAGCAGCTTCTCTCTTTGTCATCTTGGGTTCAAATCCTCCTTTGTAATATCGACTGTTAGCCAGACCCTGAAATGAAAAAGATGATAGGACCTTTACTTC
>NC_051408.1:17937118-17938194 GCF_015228065.2 Penaeus monodon
CATGTTGGTTACTGCATCTGCCATCTTCTTTCCCAAGTTAGGCATTGTGCGAAGAACAAAACGTGCGCCAAAGCCCAAGGTGGCCAGGCCTAGGCCTGCCAAAATCATGCCACTAGCCTGGAGGGAAGATGAAGTCATCATAATACTAAATCTTTGGTTAAATCATACCTTGCATTTACAAATGGTTGTGGACTTTCAAAATCATATTGCTGCATATGCAAACCAAATACCAATTTCTTATATAATATCTGTAACTATTTCCTATGTTCTCTTGATACTTGTACAATACATATTTCATTCTAAAAAGCTAGTATGACTTCCAAAGACATCAACAGCTTAAGTTACTTAGGATATAAATAGCTAGGAAAAGAGCAAGGAAGAAAATCATATCCATTTATAATATCATGTCATATTTAGGAATTATAAATATGCAAACAGCTACTACTATTTTAAAATATAACTATGATTTACTAGTTTCATATCATAGATCAGCAATTTTACTTCTTACAAATAATGAATGACAATGACATATGTCTAGAAGACAGTTAACAACACAAAATTAATGTTTTGAAGAAATATTTGGTCTATTTTACTGCTTCTAGTTTTACGTAGTCCTATAAACTGATGCCTTACCAAAAGCTATCCCGCTACCATCAATCTTTCTTCACTACTACTTAATCAGACTCTACAGATATTAAAAATATCAAACACAAACAAACCATCAACATTTCTGCAATAAATTCATTAAACGCTGCAATTGTCACACACCTTACATTCCAACTTCCTCGGCAATCCTCACCATTACACATCTCGCCACAAAACTACAAATTTTCGCCCTCAGTTCTTACCATACTCGGGCCGTGGACAACCGTCTCTCTCTTCTCCTCCAGTCTGACGGTTACTGAAGTTGAGGGAGATGGCAACAGCAACGATTTATAGTTTTATATAACTCAGATTTTCTGGCGTGCGTGTTCCTCCGGAGTTTCGTCTGCAGAGGTAAACAAACAGTGGATTCGAGAAATTTCCGTTCTTTTAAGGGTGAAGGTCAGTGATGGTGCTTTTAGGATATAATTTAC
>NC_051408.1:17938221-17941135 GCF_015228065.2 Penaeus monodon
AGCGATATATCATCCTGGTGAGATTGTGATAAAAATGTAGAAGTAATATTTTCGATATACTTAATGATCATGTAATATTGAAAAATAATGGATAAACAGAATAAATGATTATATGGTTTAAGAAAAATATCATGCACGTGAAAGTTGAATGAGAAAATACATTTGGTAACATTCAAGAGGTACTTGATATTTTGCTTTTATTAGTATTTAATAGATGTGAATAATAACCATTACAATCTTAAATGGCAAACAAGAAATCATTAACTCATTGACTTTGACCTTCCTTGTTGCATCAGTCTTTGAAGCCATTAAACATTAACGTCGAGCTCGAAAGGAGACTCCATTGACAAAAAGAGAAAGTACTGAACCATTTGCTACTATTCGTGGATGAAAACAATCATTAATCTAAATAAATTTGAATGATTCACAGCTTTTGTGGCTCTTCGCGTTTGTATAGTCTTATCCACGCATCCGGATTCAGTTACAAGAACTCTGGCTGTAAACAAACCGTCAGCCGAGTTCAAGGGCTGATGAGTTTCGGTAAATGAAATATATCTCTAAAATATCGTTTTAAACAGATATTGCTCAACTGATGCTTTGCTGTACTAAGACCCTTACCGGAGTGTGATTTCTGGATATTGAATTTATGGGGACATTTAGATATATCTTGTGTAACAACACATTATTCACTGCCCTTTCTGTTGCCTTATTTTTAAACTTAATTATTACATATTAACGAGATTTTTGTTACGGCAGTAGGTTGAGAAATATTGTGTACATAGTTGTATTATCTTTACAGTAGTTTAAAAGTGAATGTATTTAGATGAATTAATTAAAATCTTTACACTTTTCATTCGTGTATCTGCCAGGTCTAGCATGACCTGGTTATCTCACATTCGTCATGCTGGCAAGATCACACACTCCAGATGGCAAGCTGTCAGCACCCAGCTGAGGACGTTCTCATCATCAAAAAAAGTCCATTCAGAAGTTCGAGTACGGTTTGCTCCAAGTCCAACGGGTGAGCAATGCATCTAGTATTTTTAATTAAATTTCTAGGTTGAATTGATGATTGTCAAACAGGCTTTCAACTTGTAAGAATAATTAAATTATGTTTTTCTATTATACAAACTAATTTTGTTTTTTTTCCAGGACATCTCCACTTGGGTGGCTTGCGAACAGCTCTCTATAACTTCCTTTTTGCGAAATCTAATAATGGAAAATTCATATTGAGGATTGAAGACACAGACCAAGCCCGCCTGGTTCCTCAAGCTGCAAGGAAGCTCGAAGATATTTTGAATTGGTCCAAAATCTCTCCTGATGAATCTCCATTGTTATCTGGTCCACGAGGACCATATGTGCAGTCAGAACGCATAGACTTGTACCAGAAACACATACAAACCCTTCTTGAGAATGGGTCTGCATATAAGTGTTTCTGTTCTGATACAAGACTGGACTTACTTCGGAAAGATGCCCTCAGGCGACGCGAAACACCCAAGTATGACAACAAGTGTAGATCTCTTTCTGTTGCTAAGATTGAAGAATTTGAGAAGCAAGGAAGGCCACATTGCATAAGATTTAAGGTAATATAGTGTTCTGTATTTTGAAACTTCAGTTTTTATCTCATGAGTGATTGAGATCATTTACTTTACATGATCTTAATTTCTGTGCAATAATAGAATGTTTACACCCTTTTATTTTCTATTCAAATTTTGTAGAAATGTTGAAACACCATCCAGTAACTAACTCAGTTAGTGTTTATGAAAACCATGACCTACACTTTGATTTTTATATAAGAGCAAGAAACAAGCGGAGTTTCAATTAATGCATTTCTTCACATAACAGTTGGAGGACATAACGGAGCCATTCCACGACTTGGTGTATGGACCAATTTTGTATAATGTGGCTCAGCAGGAAGGGGACCCTGTATTACTCAAGTCAGATGGATACCCCACGTACCACTTTGCTAATGTTGTAGATGATCATTTAATGGAGGTTACTCATGTGCTGCGGGGTGTGGAGTGGCAGATATCAACTCCAAAACATCTGCTTCTATATAAGTATGAATGATGATTACAGTTTTTCTTTCCTTTTTTTAATTTCCTCCTCCTCTGCCTTCTCTTACCCTTCTACCATTTCTTCCTATGCTATGTTCTTTAGTTTACTATTATTTATTTGTGTAGTGATATAGTAACCTTCCTTTGATTTACAGTAATGATTCACTTTAGAACCAAAAAGAAATAACCAGTAATATTATATTAGAAAAAATATCTTTCATCTCACACTGTTGATTACAAATAATACTACATCCATTGTAGAGCATTTGGCTGGGAGCCCCCACAGTATGGACACCTTCCCCTGATCAAGAACAGAGATGGCACAAAGCTCTCCAAGAGGCAAGGGGACCTACACATTGAGCGGCTCCGTGTGCAGGGATATTCTCCTGAAGCCATCATCAATTTTGTGACTGATATTGGTGGGGGTTTTGAGGACAGGGACCACAATGCACTGATGACTGTGGAAGAGCTGACTGAGAGGGTACGTGAAACCTTTATTTTATTCTTGCAATATGTCTTTTATCTTGTCCCCCCCCCTTTACAAGTGGGGGAATTTTAGAATGATAATTCCATATACTACATGTTCCTAATTTATATGAATTTAAATACTAGGAAAAGAAATGAAGATATTTGTAATGCATTTTTGGAGGAAACTTGTTTTTTTCTTTCTTGTCTTCTGTTTTATGCCATGTTTAATTCATTAGATGGGAGAAAAACTGGTAATTCAATATACTGGAACTTTATTGGTCTGTTGTTTTTTTGAGAGAATTTAAGTAGTACTGAATGAATTACAGGTATTTTTAATGCATTCTTGAAATTTGCAAGTGTTCATGTATTTTCTTTACAGCCACTAATGTTTT
>NC_051408.1:17941195-17941425 GCF_015228065.2 Penaeus monodon
ATGTATGTGTGTGAACATTTACTTACATATTTATGCAAGCCCTCCATGCCATACAAGCATACAGTGTTTCTGTTGTAACTAAAGTAGTGAAATAATGGCCCATCACAGAGGTTGAAGATATAAAATTGCACAGTAACCTTATCTGAGACCTCATTTGTATCAGTGGATATCTGTTTCACTCTTAACATCCATATCAACATCCGTGGATATTCATACCATGTGGATGTTGT
>NC_051408.1:17944072-17944502 GCF_015228065.2 Penaeus monodon
CAAAAAAAATAAAATACAACAGGACACGTTTATTGCCAGGTATTCACATTAGATGCCACAGTATTCTGTAGGTCAAGTGCACTTCATTTTCAGTAAGAAAAAATTAAAGCAATGTTTAGGATATTGAAAGCTGAAATTAATTAGGGTCATTAATTATTTATTAATATTTGTATAAACTAATAGAGAAGTATCTGAATGATTAAACGGTAGAAAATAGAAATAACTAGATGGCAAACTAAACTGGTCATGGTTTATGAAACGTATCATTTATCACTGCATAAATGGATTCTGTGTTGTATTTCTAAAATGTATAAAGCTATATAAACATGTTCTATGTTATTCATATAGAATTGCAGAAATACAGATTACAAGTTTATAGCTTGGGGTACATAAAACTTTTGTATCCTGGGAACACAAATAAGTAGTAGCC
>NC_051408.1:17944536-17945221 GCF_015228065.2 Penaeus monodon
CCATACTATATATTTTTACTTGCCTCTTAGTATTGTAAAATTAGGTATGGCTCAAACTCTTCATAGATAAAAATATCTGCATTTGCATCTGTCCACAGATATTGAAAATCATCTCATTTTCATCTGCAAATCTTATAAAATCAACAACTACTTGAAAGCGTAATGTTCTGAGGTAGTTCTGCTTTCTGTTCCACTTCAGTTCTGCCTGTCTAGGGTGACAACTAATTCTTGTCGACTTGATATGGAGAAAATTAATTGGTTCAATCAGAAGGACCTTCAGAGACGATTACATATTGCAGGAGAACGAGATCTCTTAGTAGACGAACTGCGCCATCTTGTGCAAACCTCCTATGGAATAAGGTTGGTGTACTTGACAAAAACAAGAACTTACCATATCTCTTTTAAAGGCTGATTTAAATAACACTTGTCATGTGTAGTGCTTCCTTTTTCCCCTTTTTTGTGAGTATTCTCATCTTAGCATAGAAACTAGTAAAGACACATGCAGTAGAGAAAAAGAAATTTCTCTGATTTTCTTATATCTCACCTAACACTGAATAGCATTTTCATTTAAAGGGAGTATCCCCTCCTGCTTTATATTTTGCTCATGTATATATTTATTGTATCAGTATTTAAATATTTTTGGACAATATCGTACAGTTCTGCTAATTCCTTCATAGTCTTCCTT
>NC_051408.1:17947535-17947661 GCF_015228065.2 Penaeus monodon
CAGATCCAATGGGTTACTCCTTTCTTTCTTATAATTTTATTATATTTACATACTCTCACTATAACATTATTATTATTTTCCCCTTTGACATTCAAGATAAACACTTCTTCTTAACACCATGTTGAT
>NC_051408.1:17948075-17949567 GCF_015228065.2 Penaeus monodon
ACCCTGACTTTTTAGTATTTACAGTTTTTTTTTCCCATCTGTTTTCAGTATTTTTTCTTATTTCCAGTCATAGGTGTTGTGCTACCCAAGAGAGTGTCCTCACCACAGAATATTTAACAAATGTTTTGGTTTGGGGTCAGCAGAGAATTACAAGACTTGATGACCTTATTGCCCCAGAGTTCACATATATTTGGGTCATTCCAGAGGAGCTTCCACTTGACCAGCTGCCAGAGATGTCATGCAGTCATGGTTGGTGTAGTGTGTTTTTGCAGTGATATTATTATTATTTTTTTTTTCAGTTGTCAAACTTTTAAACAGGGATCCAGTCTCTTTACTAGTAATTTTAGGCTGGCTTTTACATTTGCAGTTACTGTTAAGTTTGTAGAGGGTAGATTTTCTTATTAAAACCAATTTAGTCATTCTTGAAGAGGGAAACTTCTGCTTAGAACTGTTGCATTTTTTTGTTTTGTCTGTGAACTTTAAAAATTGTTAAAGTATTTGAATCAATTAGAAAGTTCACTGGACTGTCATTTAATGGTAATTCACCCAAGAAGATTCATTTTCCCATTAATTGTGTGAATTAATAATTGAGAAGAGGCTGTGTACAGTTACTTGATCCTAAAGGAAACAGCTTCATGCATATCCTTTTTATGGATATACCATTAAGATATTTTGTTTGTCTTTCAGCTGATGTCTTGCAGTATTTTCTAGAGACTATTGTTGTCATGCCACCTGAAAAATTTACAAAAGAGCAGATTCCAAAGTATGTAAAATTGGTGGCAAAGTGGTTCTCACTGAAAACTCCAGTATTGATGAAGCTACTAAGGATGGCGATCAGTGGTCAAAAGGTGAGGGACTGGTTACATTACATATTGGCTGTAGAAATATTCTTAGAAAATAATTGCCCAGGATAAGAAGCATGGCCAGGAAATATATTGAGGTGATGATTCATTTCAGGGCGGATAGATGGTCAACATCAACATTTCATGGTACATGAAGTAATTGGCTTGGATTTCCTTTTCTATGTGGTATTTCTGTATAAAATTAAAACATATTGGGTACAGAGAGATACAGAACTTTAAAGCAGCTCAAGAAAGAATGAAAAGGTATTATTTCACTTCAGAATATATATGCATAGCAATCAGATTGCCAGAGCCCTTTTCTATGAATGGGTTCCTAAGTCAAGAAAAATAGAGGTAAAACAGAGCAACCTTGAAAATATTTCAATATCTAAAATATTCATAATACAAGATTCAGTAACTCTAGTCACATTTGTATTCCAGGAAGGACCACCTGTTGGGGAGATGCTATCTATCTTGGGGAAGGAGACGACTATAGAGAGGCTTAAACATGCCTATGCGTTACTAGACAAGAGATAACTGTGTATCCTTGGAACAGCAGTATATCTAGTGTTGTGTATAGTAAAAGATTTTATTGGAAATTTTGTTTTTGTTATTAATTATCATTACAGTATGATAGGAGAAAATGACTA
>NC_051408.1:17950081-17950272 GCF_015228065.2 Penaeus monodon
CATTTATATAATTTCTATAATTGGTTTGTATAATACCTTCATGACTGGAACTGTTTGAAAGCAAGTGCTATTTAAGTAAGAATGAAAGAATGGTGTGGTAATTCATACTTAGTAGTCACCATAGAAATTTATTTTCAAAATTTACAGTATCAAGGTCACATTTTATTAAAATAATACCTACTACACTCTGC
>NC_051408.1:17950306-17950542 GCF_015228065.2 Penaeus monodon
TACATTTGAAAACCTGTCATCGCAAGCTGTTAAAACCTAAAGCATTAGGGATGTCTACAGCTCTCTACAAGCTTTTTTTCTGCTTTCCCATACCAAGTTCTTAGCTTTGCTCTTGCTTTGGTAGACATTTTGTTTGTAATGGTAATAAATATATATTTCCTTTAATTAATTAGCATGAAAGTCAAAGTGTCCCGTATGATACAAATCATTAAGTAAAGTATGATCAGTTTATTTCC
>NC_051408.1:17950573-17950992 GCF_015228065.2 Penaeus monodon
CTGACAACTTCAGAGACAAATATTAAGACTCTACCATTGGTAGTGTTACAGTTAAATCTTCCAGGGATAATGTAACCATGAAATAAAAATATATAGATTCTCTCCCATTTAGGGTATCAATCAGCATAAAAAATGCTGATCAAAACAATACACAGACATTTACATTCAATTACCTTGATACAGCTCAGAGAAAAGAAGCTTTATATACATGCAGGACATCAGTTATCAAAGTCAAAGTGAGACAGAGAGGGGGGAAAAAAGGTTCATGAGAAGAGTCAAATTCAGAAACTTTTGAAGTCCATTTCACCAGCTAATAAACAAAGGGAACATAAGATGATAAACTGAGACAATATACAATACATTATGGAGAGATCTGCTGTCTCACACTGCACTAAAAATGGTCATCCCTTAATTAATAC
>NC_051408.1:17951023-17951532 GCF_015228065.2 Penaeus monodon
AATTCTCTAGTGTATGGGTAAACCTGCCTGAAGTATAACTGCTTTTCACTATACAAAGTTTATTCCCTCTAAAGTGTTTATGCTCTGAGCAATATAAAATCTTTGAAAACATAATTACACATAAAAGAAAGGTGCATCAGTCTGAACACACAAAAAATGCTTTGACTTTCATACAAACAAGATGAATAAGAAAAAATAACCAGATTATCCACGACACCTTATTTCATAACAATAATAATCACAAACAAAAATCCACCTTAACTAATAATTCAAAATCAGCATCCCAATCACCCTTGAACAACAATAGGTCATGATTAATGCCCAGTGCAACTAGCCTGTATCATGAAAATTATAAGGGCAGCATCACATTAGTAACATTTTTAGTATAGATATATCTTAAATGCTTGTTTTCTTGTATCATGTGAACATACTAAGAACTCAGGACATGAACAAAACACAGTTGAAACAAGTCACTAACTGATTAATTGGTCCATTTCAAGATGCAACCA
>NC_051408.1:17951570-17951707 GCF_015228065.2 Penaeus monodon
CATAGACAAGTAAAGGATCATCTGAGAAGAATGAGAGATAATACACATAATTTAAAGCAGGTATATTATTAGAGTGCATAACCCTCTACAAACATGCCATGGCAGTTCAGAAAGATGGACTTGCTGTAACATGACAC
>NC_051408.1:17952238-17953374 GCF_015228065.2 Penaeus monodon
GACTTTACCGTGTCATCACAGTCATAAGTATATATCAAGCAAAAAGTGAGCTAGTGTGACACTGTCTCAGCAATCACTACAGACTGACAGATGCCATTAGATTCTACATTTCCTTTTGAAAAACGCAAAAATTCAGTGATGAGAATCAGTGCACATTAGAAAGAGCATAAACATTATCATGACCTCTATGCAACATTTCTTTTAAGCATTTCACACTTCTTTGGCTGGAAGTCAGAGGGGATCAATAGCATACTTTGCTACCCTTGTTATAATACTGCAATGAGCTAAGATGCTGTTGGGGATAAAGACTAATATACTCACTATGAGATTTTGGGGGAGGGAATGGGGAAAAGAGATGAATAAGAGTAAGACAGTATAAACATAATATTATATACAATTTGCATATGACTGAGAGGGGCTACTTCTGCCCTTATATTTTTTTTTCTAAAAATACAGAGGATCTTTGGAAGATTCCCCTGTAAGTAACTGGAACTCCCAGCTTTAATTACAAAGAAGGAAGACTACTCTATTGTATGAGAGAGAAAAAATAAAATAAAGTAGGCTTCAAAAGAAAAAAGTAGAACTTTATATCTAAATTTGGTTTTCTACTGAAACACAAAAGTATTTTAAAATTCTGTCTAATTGAAAAAATGAGTGTAAGCCACTTGTACAAAGGGGTAATATTCTTGATTACATATTATTTACTACTTTATTCTCTTCAATGGGAAATGTTTTTCAAAGTCTGGAATCACCTATTACAAGTCCCCTCTATTTATTCCTTGTTTCATACAGAATACTACTCCTTTCCAGAAAAATCACCTTACCATATTTAATTGCCACCCCACTGCAACTGCAAAATCTAGGTAATAATATCTATGTTGACTGGCTCAGTTCTTGTAATATTGTTAAGTTTTCAAAGGCGCTAAAATCAATGCTTTGTCTTGTATCGCTGAGTATGCTTCTTACCTGAAAATAGCACATACCATGTTAATCCAGAGGATGTAAGACATCTGTAAAAAACTTTGTCATGAATTGTATAATTCATCATTAAATGCTTAAGCAATGATCACTGATAGTTCAAAATCAAAAAGAATACAGACAGACAAATAAAATGCTGGGGTACCAGGAAAAGAATG
>NC_051408.1:17953725-17955184 GCF_015228065.2 Penaeus monodon
AAATAAATTCAAAACACAAATTAAAGTGGACAATGCAACCACCTGACATCAGAGGATTACATATTTCTTTTCTATATCTTCATATGCAGCTTGAAGCAGCCCTTACCATGTTTGTGAAGAAATTAGCATGCTGAGGCTTCTCAGCATATTTTTCATACTGATCTAAACTGTCGTGGAGTTTGAGGGTTAGGCTGTCATAGTTATTCCGGACCACCTCTAGAACCTATATTTTTCATAGAGATAATACAAAGGGAACAGAGCTTTAATATATAGTGCTTCCAAACATATATAGCTGTACAATAGTGGAATATATCCTGGTGAACATGTAAAAAGCATGATCACCTTATCTTATAACTGAACTGGCTTTTTTCACTCAACATTTCCTATACAATGAAAAATTTAATGTAATATGCTGGTATTTAATATATATTGTGAAATGTAATGAACATATTTGACCTAGAGAGAATTTATTAGCTTAAATGTTATAACTTCTGGTATATAAATATTTTTCTCCACCTCTATATTACTTGTAAGTTTTACCAACCTGTTCTTCTGTAAGTGTTGATACTCCATGTTCCTGACTCCATTTGTCTAACTTGGGGGTGAAGTGATTTATTATTGATCTGTAACAAAAAGAGTAGTTACAATTTGTTGTTCTGAAGAAAGACTTTTATTCTAAGTTGCCAATACCTTGATTAAGAAATCACAGAAACCAGGGTAAACATTTATTCACATGAAAAAAGAACCTCTTTAATACATATCCCAGGCTGTAGCAGTTGCCACACTGTTATAACTGTTCACACAACTTGACTACACCCTCTCCATAGTATGAACTCACCTGACGTTGCCTAGTGAGTTTGTGAGCTTTTGTGCACTTTCTTTGTAATCTCCATCTGTTCTTGAATATCGTAAGCTCATGGAGTACATGTTCTCAAATACCTGCAGGTTAAAAACAAAAGCAAAAAAGGAAATGTTAACCACACTTCCTTAACGGAAGATCTGTATCAATTACAAAAGAATCAATAGTTCATTGTATTTCCAACCGTCATGCAGGAAATTTCCTCTTGTCTCTACAATTCACAAGACTGTAAAAAGGTCTTACCTGGTGCATCCTCATGATTTCATAGTAGAGCTCATCATAGCTTGATGGTGTTGAGAGGAAAGTGTCCCCATATGTGATGAACAAATTGAAAATATTCATGACCTGTGTGGATATACCTTTATATTAACCAGCCAAATAACATAAGTGTGAATTAATTATTGGTTACACTGCTATTATGGACACAAATTATAATTTTATGTACAAATTTAACAATTAGTATGTAACAAAACAAAACAAACTGTAATTATGATTTATTGCAAAGACAAAAAGCAGAAATTTAATAATTAATTATTGCTATTGTTTTACCTGGTGTGCTAACTGGAAGATGTTCATTTTCTTGGCCAGAATATGGCTGGG
>NC_051408.1:17956553-17957813 GCF_015228065.2 Penaeus monodon
CTTAACTAAAAGAAAGACTTACTTAATGTGTTCATTGCGTGTTGCCATCTCCTCGGACACAAACATGGATCCTACCATGGATGTGAGGGAGGCAAACCAGCCAGAGCCATGTGGTTCCATGAAGTGGGCTGAATATTTATGGTTAAAGTCTGCCAAGGATGCAGTTATTACCTGTTAGAAAGATAGAGTCATCCAATTTTAAACCACTTTTTAAAATAACTTCATATGAATTCTTGACAACATTTTCATGCTTTTATGAAATAACGTAATGTGCATGCTGGACATATCTGTTATAAATTAGTGGAAATGATTCTCCAGAGACAAACACACAACTATGTCATTGTTGAATGCTGACCAGAAGAATCATTTCATTCTCCTACATATTACATACCAACTCATAAAGACACCCGATTGACATGCACATCTCACCTGACCATAGCCATTTAAAATGAGTTCATCATCTAAGAGGGAGAGGTTAACGGTGTATGGATTGGTCATCTCATGCTTGCGGTAGTTCACCATCAGCATGAGGTACAGCACTGCTTCGGGGCCATGTTGGTTTCGTGTACTTGAATGGCTCAACAGCTGGAATAGTAAAATTACGTTGTTTGAAACTACAGTAAAAATTATAATAGATTACACTGTTTTGATTCCTTAAGTTCTGTTCACCACAATCATAACTTGCTGCATTATGTGTACAGTCCTCTTAATCTTGTCGAGAATGGCCTGTCAAAAAATGGGAAGTGTTTTATGAGCGTCTTCTTAGTTATTAATGAAATGTATGTAGTTCCACAAATATATCTGGTACTCCTGCCACACACTCATTCCAAATTCCCTTGTAGGCTGCCCTCTCTTTGAGCCAATGATACAGTCCTGTCCACCATCTCTTCCTTCTTGTAAATGGAACATATTGATTCTGGTACTGCAGTACTGTGAGGTGTTTTTCATTTCCTCCCCTCCTCTTTTCCTCTCCTGTATTCCCCTTCTGGTATAAGATTGACTTTTTATTATATATACACATATGAACACACACAAACAAAAGTAGATACATATTTTTTGTTTTACATGATAAATCTTTAAAAATTTTGATACCCTACTGATATTTTATGTATTTGATAAAAGCAATCAAATATGCATTTTCTGGTATGTAAAATTAAGCTCTTAAAACCCAAGAAACCAATATTTGCCTTGGAAATAAACCATTTGCAGATTTGCATATTTTAGGGATTAATAAAAAGGATAAGACTATGATATCAAATA
>NC_051408.1:17958616-17959296 GCF_015228065.2 Penaeus monodon
ATCATAAAACAAGATCCTTAATACATATATCTGAGTCTTTGCAAGAATATTCACAGTATTTCTACATATCAGTAAATTTCTATGCCTCACCTGAATGACGGAGTCGAAGTTGCAATTGATGGTGAGATACTCAAGAACAGTGTTTTGGCTGATGTTGTCTGTCCCTGTGGCCAGAACTAACAAGAACTTAAGGCTAAGGGACTTCAGACTGTCACAATATTCACCTGTAAGAAAATTTACTATAATTCTCAGTACATTAGAATGCGTTAAAAGTTAACATTGCAATCTTTTATATATATGTCCCTGTAAAATTACAAAATCAAAACAGTTCTATTTAGCCTCATAATTTCAAGCCTCTGCATCATAATAACGAATAGAAACAATTCCTTAGGAATAAATGCTAATGTTTGATGCTAACTGTAAAATCAACTGCAACCAACTTACCTGTTAGGAAATTTGAGACATGATTCAGGAGAAGTTGCATTTGTTCTTCTGCAGAATCAAAGCCTATGAGAATGTTAATGAAGTCAAACCCATAATCTCCCTGCATTTTTCTGTAGAGTCCACGTACCAGGCTGCATAAGGTCTGTAGAGGGAAATGAAATACTGTGCTTCTCTAATGCAATAAAAGTTGTGCACTTACTAAGAGTACTGTTATCAATGACTATTCTTTTAAAAAG
>NC_051408.1:17959367-17959800 GCF_015228065.2 Penaeus monodon
CTGTAGTAGTGACACCGCCACTAACAACAATAATAACATCATCATCAAAGACACGCACCAAAAGTGCATTGATGACCCGTATATGATGGTCGTGGGACAGGGTCTGCACACACTTGGAGAAGAGGGTATTGATGTTCTCCTTGAGCCCCAGCAGCTGGTCGGATGTGCATCGGCTGATCTCACCTTCTAAAGCAGACATCTTCGGCTGTCAAGTAAAAGTCTTTATGACACGAAGAAAAAGAGGGGTATAAACTGGGTTAGATCATGCATACACACACATACATTCTTCCAAATAATAAACCCAATGCAATGGGAAATATAAAAATGACATGATCAAAAATTATAATAGGAAATTGGGAAAAAATAAGACCCTGAATTATGAAATATAAAAATGACTGATAATCATTATAACAATGGAAAAACTGAACATTAT
>NC_051408.1:17959846-17961488 GCF_015228065.2 Penaeus monodon
GTAATGGAGAGCTCACATTTCTACTAAAACCTCATTCCTGAAGCCCTCGTTACCTTGAGAAGGAAGAGATCCTCCCAGAACCTGGAGTTATTGATGCAGGGATCAGCTCCATGGAAGAGATCCTCATACATCTGCACCACCTTCTCCTTCAGGTGCCGCCGGACCCCCCCCGGCTTCAGCTTGCTCCCCATGGTGTGCTCGGGACACTGTTGTTTTTCTCTTGCGTCTGGTGATAGGGGAAATGGGGATGCTGACTGACAAAGGTTAGGTTGTTTATCAACTGAGATACAAATCTGATCACCAAAGCTGTAAAGAGTATTAAGGACACCTTTGGAAACTGATCAAACAATTACTGAGATGACAAAATATCTAAATTAAGATGGGTAGTTAAAATATATTTGCAATTGCCGATTCAATGAGCTTTTCAATCCAAATCCTGAACTTAATTCTTTCTTCTTTATTTTCCTTTTTTTCCTCTTTAAAATACATTTGTTTATGGGAGAATATGTCATTCTACAACCTTCATACATATGCTTAAAAATTCTGGTATACTTTGATACAATTTTAGTGATCAGTGTCAGGTGTTTGTGTTCAAGGTGTACTTGGTGGTAATACAGATCTAATAATATGCTTTATATTCCATAAAATGTTTCTTGCTGTATACAGACTATTAGTCCTAAATCAAATAGGTATATCAGACAGACTTGTGATGATTATGGCTGAATGTAGTAGCTTCACAGGAACTTTAATATGCTAGAAGTAAATCATCATCCTTTTCCCCTCCTTGACTTGCCCCGCCTTTTTGCATCGCTAGCGTCTCCTGCCCCGTCTCAGCCGCACCTCATCTTTGACCTCGGTCTCACCACCTTCTCGACCCCCTTCTGGCCTAATAGACCCCTCCTCCAGCTACCCCTGACATGACTTCCCATGCCGTTTGACCTCACCTGAGCCGCATTCCCATGTCATTGCTGCCTAGTCCTCGTACAAGTCTTCTCCTCTGTGTCACTTTAACGCATCTGACACACCCTGGCTCAGTGACAAATCAGATCTCTTGGATGTTTGAACTCAATTATCTTAATTAACTTGTCTACTTATACGGCGAGGTTCCAAGTTCGTGTTTCGTCTCCTTTCACTCGATATTCACCCCAAATACTTATTTACTGAAACTACCATTCTTCTTGCTTCGCTTGCCACACACAAGCCAAGGCAAATATCGTACAAAGCGGTGAAAAATAATAATAATAACAACTCCCCTTACCTCAAGAAGGTCCGACCCCGATCGTCTTCGGGGTAAACAAACGTCAGCTGAGAAACACGTGCGCAGCGGCCGCAACCGTGCGCAACATTCTTTGGTTTTGTCTATTTCTTTTCTCGTTTATCATCCTTTAGATGGATGGGAGTTGGAGGAAATTGTTATTTTTTTCTCTCCATTCACCGATTTAATCTAAAAGGTTTTGCACATGGAACACCTGAAATTGCAAATGCCTATCGTTCGTGAAAACGCAGATGGGTGAACACACCCACTAAGGATGCGTGCATGAATGCATATGCATGTGGACGACACTTTCTCTTTCTCTCACAGTGTCTGTCTCGTCTATACTTTCTTTGTATACACGGAGAATCACGCACACATACATACACC
>NC_051408.1:17964284-17964882 GCF_015228065.2 Penaeus monodon
GAGAGAGAGGTGAGCAGAGGCCAGTACTAGATATTGACCACATAGGACAGAGATTTAATGATATACATAGAGATATATAATACCATAGAAGCACATGTCATCATCATCATCAGTTGGCCGATCGCTCTCAAAAACTTCGCAATTTCCACTCCCGTTACTTATCGTTCGAATGCTAATCCTCTTATATCTTTTTATTTTATTTTTGGCCTTTCCGAATTTTTTTCTCCCATGTTCGTTAGCTAGTCACATTCCATACCTCCCGTGCCACGTTTCATAAAGAACTGTTTATTGAATCAGTCGAGCAGACCACTATTCTAATTAATTATACCTACTAGTACGTTGTCGGCCTGTTTACCGTAGCGTCGACGGTAACCGACCTCAACGCTGACTTATTATTCTGCCTATTGTTGCAAAGGGAACTAACACCTGCGATTATCTGCCTCTGCTCCATGTGCAATGGGCACAGCTCAAGTCATGCTGTCCAGCGGATAAATAAGAATTTCTAAAGGAACACGCCCCCTGAGGATGGATCTACATACCTCAGCATACAACGAAACGCATGAGTCAGCTGTGACAGGCGCCACTACTACCGTATTGA
>NC_051408.1:17965181-17966373 GCF_015228065.2 Penaeus monodon
TGCAGATACAATTACATAGACAGGATAATGATATACATAAGATTATACTAGAAGCATGTTTCACATCATGGCCGATTCTTGCAATTCGCAACCTTTCCTCCTTGTCTCTATTCGATAATGCAATCTCTTATATCTTTATTTATTTTGCTCGAATTTTTTTCTCCCTGTGTTAGCTGTCACATTATACCTTGCTCCTGCTGCAAAGACGTATGATCCGTCGAGCAGACCACATTTCTATTTGTTCATACCTTTATAGTACGTTTGTCGCCTGTTTAACACGTAGCAGTCGACGGTAACTCCAGACCTCAAACGCTTGACTTATTATTCTGCTCTATATGTTGCAAAAGGGAACACCCTGCATTATCTCGTCTTCTGCTCCATATGTTGCAATGGGGAACACTCTGAGTCATTTCTTCTGTTCCATATGTTGCAATGAGGAACATCTTGAAAAATTTCTTCTGCTCCATATGCTGTAATGGGGAACATCCTGAATTATTTCTTCTGTTCCTGTATGTTGCAATAGAGAATACCTTGAATTATTTCTTCTGTTCCATATGTTGCAAAAAGAAAACACCTTGAATTGTTTCTTCTGTTCCAAATGTTGCAACGGGGAACACCTTAAGTTATTTCTTCAGTTTCATATATTGCAGTAAGGAATACCTTGAATGTTGCAATAGGGAGCACCTTGAATTATTTCTTCTTCTGCTCCATATGTTGCAATAGGGAACACAAGACATTTTATGAATCTAATTTTAGTCTTGATCGAAATTTACTTATCGTTTCGTCATGTTTATCAATGCCAATATTTATTTTTGCATCTATGAAACCTGCCCCAAAACAGCAAAATTCATTAGCAATATCTACTCCACATGCTACTAGGTTCTCTTTTAGTATTCTCTTCATAACTTTGTCTTGCTTACAAAAAGGTAAAGTCCTGTTTTTTCACACACTGTTTTAATCAGTGGGTCATCTCTTTTAGTTCATTTATCGGATCCAACGGTGAGGCCACGTCATCTGTTTCTTCCTGTGATGGAACCTACTAAGTTGTCAAGCGCTGCTCTCAGTATTTGCTTGGCAGAAATGTTAAAAGGAGTTAGGGATAAATTCGTGCTTGTCTGCCGCTTTGGTCAATAAAGCATAAACATCTTTCCGTGGTTCTGTTTTTCTGGTTATCATTTTCAAGTCTATACAC
>NC_051408.1:17966708-17967013 GCF_015228065.2 Penaeus monodon
TATTCCAGGGGAATAACAGTCAAGTCTAGACCCATTTTCCCGGGGAGAACTTCAGTCTTGCGGGGGGGGGGGGGGGTATGACCCAGACATCTTATAAAAGGTGAGTATGAAACCAACGAGACTTTTCGGAGGCGCAAACCTATTTTTTTCCACTCTTGAGCTGGCGAAGCCACTACTGCAACCTTTTTCCAGGAGACGTGTGTCAACCTGAAACACTGCACACTGCCATGAACTAAGTTTACCACGAGACTCAATCCGGTAGCCTCATTCTTTCATATTTCTCTCTTTCTCTCTCTCACGTGTGT
>NC_051408.1:17967095-17967179 GCF_015228065.2 Penaeus monodon
TTTAATAATTTTAATAATTAACTCTCTGAAGGACATTCTGCTCACATCTTATTGATTTATTTGATGTCTTTTGAGAACAAGTAG
>NC_051408.1:17967198-17969637 GCF_015228065.2 Penaeus monodon
CCGCAAGCATGATCTAAGCTGACCCAACGTTAGGCTACTAAGTAACAGTTGAAGTTAATATATATGTAGCTGACTCTACTTTTATGAATATCCCATGGGTGATCTTCATAGCACGTCAACTGCATCTGATTTTTTCCCCACTTGAAACGTTTTACCCACGCTGATATCACTATCACCATAGTTACCTCGTCTGTTTATAATTTTGTCTATTTGGTGCACATTCTTCACATTCACCATGGTCTGTCGATTGGGATGCAAGGCAATTCCATAGAATGCTGCTGAAGAACCTTCCGCCATGTGTGTCAACAGCCTATGACCCAAAGATATCCTGGACAAAATGCGGAAGTGCTAGGAAAAGGAATAGGCCAAGACGGACAGTTCTAATTGACGCTGCAAACCTAAATTGTATCCTACTCCCATCTTTCGAGTTTATCAATTTACTTCTTGCTTTTGTGTGCCGATTGATTCAAGGAGAATTTCCATAATTCTCGATGGCCGATGGCGAACGTCACGTAAGAGTCTACAGTAATAAGGAAGTAAAAAGAGAAATTCCGATTTGATAAGAACACAGTTCAGTCTTATTCATGTTTATTAACAATAGTCGATATCTATCTACAGAAAAGCATTACATATGCTCTCCAACTCACTGATAACAACAGCTGACTCCGTTTAATACCTTACCTTTGGTCTTCTGCTCCAGCACAGAGGAGCGGCCCGAGGCAGTGATGATTCAGTTGATTCCCCAATTCTTTTGTAGGATTGTACTTGATACTAGAATTCTGGTTAGGCACTAATCTTTTCTGCTGGTTTTTGTAGAGTTAGTCGGAAAGTCACCGTGTAACAGGGACTATGGATACATTGAAGCGCTTGGCCTGAGTTTCATTTGACTCACTTCAGTCTTGTTATTTTCCGTTATTACGAAACGAGATCTGTTTTCGTAGTAACATTGATGAATATCATCCGGGAGGAAATGAAAATATTACACCAAAGGCGAAATATAGCTAAAATTAGCGCATGACATTTATATTTTTTGCCTTTCTTATCGACTCAGCAGCGTTCACGTTTATCTTCCGAGCGGACGAGTTTTTATTGCACCCAACTGATAGTGTTTTTTCCCTCGTTTTTATATGATAACAGTGGCAATCTATGATTAACGGCTGATTAAACAAGAAAGAGAATGGGACGTAAGCGTGCCTTTTTACAGTTGTCTATGGACTGAAGCAAACAGGGCCGGGTGTTATTGGAAGTTGTGGAGGTCTTACCTGCAATAACAGGGAAAAGAGGCTTAATGTGAATTATAATCTTGAACAACACTACAACAGTTTCCCGCAACTTAAATCAGTACTCAACTGTAAAATACAATATAAACCAACAAAAAGATGCTACGGAAGATTGGCAGCTCTCTTACATTCTTTAATATAAGTTCTTCGGCACTAACATCATGTTTGAATTTGGCCCTGGAGTCAAGCAAAGACTTGTGCAGCTGACAGTCTTTTTTTTCTTCAAGTCCTAACTGGCGTTGTAGCAGTAAGTCCATAATATTTTCCTCTGGTTAGGCAAGGGCGAGGATGTAATAACCAAGCAATGCAACGTTTTCTTACTAGACAAAATTAGAAGTATAGAATTACCAATGACCCGTATTTTGAGAGATTTCCCGGCTTCACGAACGACTAAAAAGGTCAAGAAATTCCTTTCAAAAATGAGTTTTCTTCTTTTAATATTAGGAAACCCAGAGAACAAAGTAAAGAAAGTAAATGTTACTCAACAGAAGAAATCCAGTGTTTCCTATAAAAACAAACAAACATATAAATAAAAACTAATCAAAATAAGAATAAAATACAAATAAAAAATATATAAATCTCGCACTTGCATCATATCTTTTAAAAACTTTGTACCAGATCCTGCAGCTTTTGTCCCCAATGGCATAAACCTTTAGATCACATTATTCTTTCCGCAACATTTCGTAATTTTAAGTTTCTCACAGTGTGCCTTGAAAGACGTTTATACATGAACCTCGTTAAACAGATTTGGGCAACCGAAGATGTTTGTAAATAGGTGCAGATAATATCTCTGATACAAAGAGACTATTGGACCTTGATGTTACGTATGTCCGCAAATACTCACGCAGAATGGAACGTTTTATTTTTCTCTGCTTTTATTTCTTGCTGTCTATAGAATATGCGATATAAAATCTGTCAGTCGTGAGGTCTGTAAAATTTTGAAACGTGCACTTTGGTTATCCTTTTCTCCATCCTGAAATCAGTTATCCCGGACACACATGTACACATAACCCATTGTCCGGCGTGGTTCTACAGGCATCATCTATGTGGTGCATTATAACCCCTTGCGTTTGCTTATCTTCACACTAATTGAGCTCCGGGCATTGCCTCTAATCATCTGCGTTCTACTTGACAAATTCGTCCGCAATTTTGTGTTCTT
>NC_051408.1:17969662-17969868 GCF_015228065.2 Penaeus monodon
GTTGATATTAGATGCACAAAAGAATCAATTGCTTGCTCTTTTATTTCGGAAAAGCAGACATAATCAGCATCACGAACTTAAAATGAAAGTATTAATCTCTTTTTTTTATGCAAAGAGGGGATGTTAAGGTAATTTGTTAAGGATATCGCTCTTTTATGAGCATGTGTATATCTGCGTCTCCCTCCCTCACCCCCCCTCTCTCTTTC
>NC_051408.1:17969976-17972404 GCF_015228065.2 Penaeus monodon
CGCGCGCGCGCGTGCAACACGCATATCTATCTAACAACAAAGACGATAGCAGTAGTAACAACAACAGCAACACAATAAGTCAGAATATGCAATAGAAAACATACCTCAACCAAACCATGCCTGGACAAACGTAGAAAAGAACAGTTCCAAACTTTCAACATTTTGTTATCTTTAAAAATTAATAAGAAGTGTCTGCAACCGAATACTTATTCTGTGATATTGGTTATGACTGCCTCCTTTACCTTGTTATTTGGCTATTCAGTATATTGTAGCCAACGATCTCAAATTGCCTCATATTTACATTGTCTTCGACTGTAATAGTACCTAATCATTGTGCAAGTTTTCTGAAAACCACCAAAATATAAATAAATATGGGATAAACCCACAACTTTGGCATTTCATTATATGTATCGGACTGTGTCTGTCTCTTCATTTCTTTCCCTTTCTCCCACTATTTCAATTTCCTTCTTTGTTGCCATCGGAATATACAATATATATCAGGCATCATCTGATCCTCTCTGGTTATTCTAGAAATGAGAGCCTCTGACATAATACTGATGAGTACTGCATGTCATATTACTGAGAGACCATTACAGAAACAGAAGAATGCTCCAAAGCTGTTGTTTTTCTCTTCTGGTCTGACTCACCAGTGAATAGCCCACTGAATTGAAAATAGGGAACTGCCACTTTAGATTGACATCCTACACTGTCACAAACTGTTACAAATCTAATAATATGTATTTTTAAAATGTGAAACCATGTCTGTCCATTTATGAGAACTTCATGAACTGGTTTATATTTTTTCTGCAAAACTCCATTCAGAGAATATAGTGGGTCCTTTTCATTGATTTAGTGCTCCTGAAACACTCTATAGCTGACATCTGATCATCTTACTGGTAAGTTAATAGAACACATTTAATACTAAACTCAGTCATCCAGGCATTAACCTTGTCAAGTCGACTCATATTTTCACATAATTTGAGAAATATTTGGAATACAGTTTCTTATATGTTGATGATATGATGGTCAGGGTTCCTGAAACTTGAGTTGAATGGATGAGATATTGTTTCTATTAAGTCTATAATACTTAATGATATTATATATAATGAATATCAATGTTGATATATTTTATGATATAAACTGGTAAGTATTGCACAAAACTCTCTTGACAATACTTGCTAATGCATGTTTTCCACTGCAGTAATTGCACCTGAAAGTAGCTGTACATGATAATTCTAATTTTTAATATTCAGCCCTACTAAAACCTCTATTTCACTGTACTCTTCTGTCATGATATTACTGAAAATAACATACATCACTCAGAAGTCAACTATACCATGTATGCATTATCCCTGTGATTTCTTAAAGGAAAAAGTGCAATGGTAAAAAGTATTCAAGATTGTATGGCAATACCATGAATTTCCTGATAATTTTATTGCCAAATTACTTTACTCACATAATCTGGTGGCCTTTCAATCACTCCCATTTACATAATGCCTGCCTTCATTATATGTCATACGTAGCCATCACTCATGCCCATAATTAGATAACAAATGACCTGTTTAGTCACAGATAGCTATGTTATTGCTGTGACCTGCACCAAAAGTTCACAGAAAGTATTACATGGAGTACAGGAACCTGTGGAAACAGCTGAACCAATAATATGCTTTTGTACAAACAAAGGAAGATTTTAAAAATGTGGAAAGGTATGGGCTTCATATCTCTTAGTCTGCTATTCTTCTCCTAGCCCGTGTCTTTCTCTCCATGTGGGGAATAAACAAATGGCAAATGGCTTTGCCTCCATCCTTGGTGCAAGTGGAAAATCAAGTTTCACAAAGAATGTGCACTTTTCAGGCCTATGAATCTTTCATAATTAGACAAAAGCTCATAAACAGGGAGTATTTAAACTAAGCCAATGTACTTATCTTTGTGGAGATCTGCAACCAATTTTAATTTATTTGCAAGATGGATATTTCCTTTAAAGGAGAGAATGTGAGATATAGTGTTTTTATTTACTACTATTTTGACAGAAAAAAGGATCCACTTAATTGAACTGTGGATGAATATTTGGGGAATAAAAAGAGCCAAAGTAAAATGACTGCAATATAAAAATACAAAAAGGAAAGGAAAGTACAAATTCACTTCAATCATGCAATGACTGCAGTATAAAACAAAATGTTTACCTGCTATGAATAAAGTACTAATTTCTCAAAACAAAGAGATGCATCAATATATGGGATTCAGTAAAATAAAGTTTGTATTGTTTCATTACCTAAAGTATATTTCATAAATTCAAACCCCTATATCCTAATTATGAACCTGTTTAAGACAATACTGATAGTTTCTTTGTACACACATTCAAAGTATGTACTTCTGCTATACATACATATGAAGTCTTGCCTCAACACTTCAACAGGAACAATAACAT
>NC_051408.1:17972452-17973610 GCF_015228065.2 Penaeus monodon
AAACTCAATCCAGGGCTTCAAACGTTTCTGCAACAGCAGTGTCAAAGACAAACATCACAAATATCATTAAAAACAACAACAACAAAACCTTCATTCAACTGCAAGTAGACCAATAATTCTCACCCTTTGGTATCCAAATGAAAATTTTAAACTTTGTGAAATTAAAAAAGTAAATAACTGAAATTTTGAAACACTGTAAGGCCTAGCTGTACTGCATATTGATTTACTCGTGTGCCCTCTATCTATGCAGTAAACTCCATATTCTTACCCTTGCATGTTATCACTCCCATAAAAGATTAATGGAAGTACATGAAGAAAAAGAATAGGGAATCTCTGGCCTACAAGGAATGAAGTGTTCAGCATTTTCTGGATGCTATGCTGGGGTATGCAGGTACATAGTTTGTAAACTTTTACCATTCTTTTGGACATTGAGGTTAATAGCATTTTGAGCAGCATTCTCTACAAATACAGATATTCTACTAGTATTGTGAGAAGAGTCTGACTGACAATGTAACTAAAAAGTTTTTAACCTCCAAAGATTTAAGAGAACAGTGAAATAATGAATAACGATCATAATATTTGTGTGTGCAGGCGATTATGGGTGAGTGGGGATTTTGCATGTGTGTTTTTGTTTTTGCTCATGTATGTGCTTGTTTGTCACAGGCATGAATTATTGCTGTCTCTCTAATTATCTGTAATTCATATGAAGAACATGGGAAAGGGATAACCTCATGATATAATCATGTGTATTAACCATGAATCAACATGAACAGCTGAAATAACAAATAACATATACAAATAAGCATCCCTACAAGAACAGATCCTGTAAATACTCCTCAAACTCCTCTTCTCGGCTTTTCTCCTCCTCCACCTTTGCAGGCCCCTTCCAAATGCTGTCCTCTGAGTCTTTCTCTTCCTCCTTTTCCGTGGTCTCTTTCTCTGGCTCTGTGCTTTGGGTCTCTTCTTTTGATGTTTCGTCTTCCTCTCTTTCCCTTCTTTGCTTCTTTTTATGTCGGTGTTTATCAGCATTGGACTTTGTTCTCTTTCTTGTTACTTCTTTCCTCTTGTGATGATAGTTTACCTTGTATGAACAATCATGACACAGTCCTGTGTAAAAGAGAGAAAGAAAGAAACTAATGTGGGCTTGTGAAGAAGGTG
>NC_051408.1:17973820-17974293 GCF_015228065.2 Penaeus monodon
AAAACTACTACAAAGAATCTTACATCTATTCTATCTGTTAAATAAAATGATGTCCTGATCAAATTAGACAGGAATCTTTGCTAGACATTAAGGTATGACCATTCTCTAATAGTGTGAAGAGCATCTCTCTTATCTCAGATCCTATCCCTTTCTCAGCACTGAAGTAAACCATTTTCTGAGTGTGAAATGATCTTCACATTAAACCAAACACCTGTATGAATGCTTACGAAGTTTTACAAGTGCATTCTTCTTCACTTCCTGTTCTACGTAGCCGAAGTTCATCTCCCAGGTGCGCAAACCCTCAGTTTCGGAGCACCTCTTTTCTCCACACATGAACTGCCCCTTTCCATCAATCACCTCCTTTTCTATTCGCCAACGCATCCCCACCTAGGGAAATGTAAATGTCTGATGTTCTCTGATGCAACTTGTACTGAATTAGCTTTGTGAAACAAATTCCTTTTTTGCTTCATAAT
>NC_051408.1:17974959-17975394 GCF_015228065.2 Penaeus monodon
TAGCGTGATAGATCACAGATACAGTACTCCTTGAAGAGCTTATCAAAATATTTTTTAGCCAGCTGCCGTTCCCATGTGTCAGGTGCATCTGAGGCATCCCACAAAAACTGGTGGTTTTCACGAATGACATCAATATCCCTCTTATCTTTAGACCTGCCATTGAAAGAAATACAAATCACAAATGAACCTATCTCACACTTGCAGCATATAATTTCTGAGGAAATATGAAAATAGTCTAAGTAAGTGTTGAATTTTTCAACTGGCTCCTTATCAAATAAACTGTATACATTGTTCCTTATCAGAGTTAGTGGCAAAATATTCTCACTTTAACCTCATATTAACATCGAGAAGTTGGATTTAGCAATCGGTAATAACAATGAAAATACCTCCTGCATATTCTCCACTCTCTTTGTGGAGAGTGGACAGGATGCAGTA
>NC_051408.1:17975612-17976512 GCF_015228065.2 Penaeus monodon
AAATTCTACTCATTATAGAAAAATTATATATTCAGTTCAAAACATTGAATAACATTCATCGAACACCTACGTATCTCGCTGTAGGGCACTGGTGCTGCCTGGATGATAAAGAATGTATTCGTTGATAAGCATTTTGTGTCGTTCATATGCAGTCAGGTTGGACATCTGGTAGCGACGTCTCTTCCCTTCATCTTGACTTGCTGCATCTGCAAGCAACAGTTTGCTTGGCAGACCTGAAGGGAGGAGTTCCATTTAATTATGCATATGCAAAGATTTGAAAGTTTAGCATTAGTGATGTAAAACCTAAAGTAAAAGTTAGATTTTTTTCTCATGGCACTGGCTACACTAAATGAGGAAGAAGTAAACAGGAAGAACAAGAAGCAATGAGGATAATGATGGAAAAGACAGTGTGGGGTAAGTCTATGCTTCCACACCTGAATAGCTGACTCCTCATGCACCTAGACCTGTGGCTGGGTATGGTGTTTGAGGCTCCCATTGTGTGTTTAACATGTCTTTCAAAGCAAGCATTATTCAAGAAAATTTTCATGTCTGCATATATAATTTGTTACTATGGCTGTTTATATAACAATAGTAAACTGCAGCAAGCAACCTGCAGGTCATCTTAATTCAATGAAATCTTTGTGCAGTATATTATTACATTATGCTAATAAAATAATGCTGGGTGACTGGTTAGGAAACTTGAAAAGAACTTTCAATAATGTAAACATATGGGGTGAGGAATCATCTCTACCTCCTCGTGGTCCTTTGTTCTTGTTGAAAAGGGCATGCCGCTCTTGTTGCTTTTTCCTAAGCTTCTCATCTTCCTCAAAGGCTGAGTCATACCCACTTGCTGCATTCTGCAATGATAGAGAAATAAATGTGTTTCAAATGTCTGATTGG
>NC_051408.1:17976542-17978143 GCF_015228065.2 Penaeus monodon
AAAACAAACATATATATACAAAGTAAATCAATCCAATCACCTCTTAAAATATGCAGCATAAAGGAGAAATGATAAGGTTTTCCATGGGTTCATATACTCTTTCAAATATAAAAGGAAATTTAATCTCAATCACAATGATTTATCTATAGTCCTTATAGTTACGCAACCTTAGAGACAATATCTTCACAATATTATATAATCATTTTCTGCAATAACTACCATAAAATTTTACTGAGGATAAACAATGCTAATTCTCTGGAGATTACATTCTTGGATTATTAGAAAACATTTATTTCTAATTTGAAAATCATAGGTTTATCACTACAACAGCTACAAGACTTCAATAGTGCCATAATGCATGTTCTAAATCTGACTGTTAGTAGGATAAAAAGAGAAACATTTACTCTCAAAATAAAGATCATGATTTTGAAGAATCTATGCAAGAGATAGCCAAAAGAAAGTACAGAATCAATCATCAATTTTTCAATCAATTCTTATTGAGATCGTCATTCAATACAACATCAGTTACAAAGAGGTGTTATATGACTGCTGATGATATAGATATGATAATGTAGAACTTTTTTTTTCTTAACCCATACATTAATTTGAATGAAACCTCTTTCATGTTACAATCAAACACATTCTCTCTTTAACTAAAATTAAAGATTAACAAAATTAATAATTCTACAAGTAAGACACATACATTTTAGAACTACACTCTGGTATTATTTTTTTCTATTAAGCATCAGTCTGTCATATGGCAATAATATTTCAAAATGTTGGCAGTGTTCTGCCTGTGTTTAGAGACAGAATGATCTTTTTTTTCCATTTTACAGACGTTTGCTAATGATGGGTATGATTTTTTTTTTCTATTAATTAACTTTTCTATGTAGGTATCACACATATAGTCTTTAATTTCTCCTAAATGCTGTTTTTTTCTGAAAATTAATATGGATAGCTTTTTAAAACTAGAACAATGTCAGTTTTATAAACTGCATTCCTTTAATTTAATAGCTTTTATATGCCCTACCTAACAGACTTGTTTGAATGTTTCTCAACTATGAAGGTTGCAACTTTTCATCCAATTGTTAAACAAGCTTCTGACCTTGTGATGTATTATAATTTTGCAATGATATATAAACACTTAAACCCTCCGTGTCTTATTACATAAAAGCCTGGATAATGGCTTGGCCAAAGTCTCTGGCCAATATGTAAGATTAAGCACACTTTGCTGTGGTCCTGTGTGAGCATGAAAAAAAATATAAATGTATTGTGCATCATGTCTCATGGCAAGTCTGTTAATGATAAAATATGGAAATATAAGGGAAACTAATGGCTGTTCTATTAGAACTAAAGAGTTTAAGGAAATAATACAGATGAAACTGGAATTTTACAGTAACACATTAAGAGATCTACAAGCTCTATCTCACTAGGATACATAATAATACTGCATATATTACATGTATTGAAGATATGTTGTCCTTTTTATAGACATAGGAGAAGTGAAAGTTGTGATAAACTCATGAAATTATATTGGTCTTCTTTAGCACCAAAAACTTTGGTGCTAAAGTACGCACCAGAGCTCAAGCCCCGAACTCCAT
>NC_051408.1:17978405-17978501 GCF_015228065.2 Penaeus monodon
AGCACCAATTTCTTTACTTTACATTTTCATGGACTATGAGTATCTGAAAAGTCCATATCAAATGCTGTCCAAGTAATTCTTTAAAGTATGGACTCC
>NC_051408.1:17978682-17979215 GCF_015228065.2 Penaeus monodon
GCAAGATAGATCTGAAACTCAGGAACAATGACTGGACTTCGGCTTTCAGCGGCGCCCAAGGATTAACTGGTATCTACTGATACAAGTATCATTAAAATTGCTGAACTGCAGCTTTTCTAATAAATTACCTAGTACTCTACCTAGTGGGTTTAATTTACATAAAACTCATAAAGCGGAAATGCGACAGCAATGCAAAAGGTAGCTTAATGTTAATACTATAAATTCATAATATTACGGTAGTAAATATCAATGCTTCAGGAATCATAAAAACTCACAATTGTTCCGACCTTATTTCTTCTTCTTCTAAAGTCCACTTATTCTATTTCTAATCTTACCTTCAAAGACATTTTATTCCACTATATTCGCGTCCTGGAGAAAAAGAATGTCACTTCGTCATTTTCTCGCTATTGGAAGGTAGAGCAACAGGCAGCGAATTTCCTCTGTTGTTTGTTTACATTCTGAAAATAAACGACTCGCGACTTGCGCAACGAACACCTTGGTCTATTTTCTTGTTTGCCAATAATCTCAAAGAC
>NC_051408.1:17981632-17981799 GCF_015228065.2 Penaeus monodon
TTATTAGGCCGAATGATGACAGTTTGTTCGAAAATGTGGTCCGGGCAGTCATGTTTGTTTGCTTAACTGATGAAGGGGAAAGACGAGGGTTGCGGGAGGAGTGATCGCTGCGAGAGTAAAAGACCTTGATCCAACATACGGGGCTCGCTTGGTGGAAATGGATTTAG
>NC_051408.1:17982345-17983204 GCF_015228065.2 Penaeus monodon
AGTGTTGATCCCAAATTAATGTGCATTGAAATGAAGTAAAGACAAGGTTCACAGGACGACCAACCCTAAAGGGCGCAAAGGCCATCCTTGAAGCTTTGTGCGAAAGCCACAATAAACTACTAGCGAGGTTCCCCAACGCTACTCTGGCCAGAGATTAAGTTCTATTGTCTTAGAAGGAATAACATCATCTAACAGAAATACTGATCATAGGTTAAAAAAAGAGAAACGGCCACACTGTTCCTTCTAAAAACTTGTCGATGTAGCCGCTACTTCTGGTATCCAGTGATTTCTGAAGGATCGCGGAAAAGGAAGAGGACCTGGCAGTATAACAGTAGTGATCAAGGCTTACATATGACCATAGTAGTGTTTGCCCTGCGGATTTTGGTGGAACAGAGGGAGAAGCATGTTTATTGAGACACGATATTCGTTGATTATGAGGCGTCTCATTTTACTGTACCCTGAGAAGTATATATGTCTTGGAGGAAAACATCCTCTTTAGAATGTTATATGAGAATACAACACACAGCATACAACGTGAATGGAACACAGTTGATATTTGAAGTTGAGGAAGTGCACGAATACTGCGCATGAATTTAATGACTAGTGCATGTTACTCAAGACAATATAGAGAAAAAAATATTCTCGGACGTGTTGTTCCCAGGCATGATGCCATGCGAGAGGTAACAGACATCATGGAGAAACAAGAGCTTGATCCAACAGACAAAAGAGCTTATGTATAAAAAAACAACAAAAAACATTGGCAGCAGACTGCAGCGTGGAGAGAGAATGCAAGGACAGGAATCGTAGAAAGTGAAAGAATGAAAGTACTTCACTTAGGAGCAGAGAAGGGACGGGGAAT
>NC_051408.1:17983473-17983538 GCF_015228065.2 Penaeus monodon
TCACACTGAAGCCAGAGCTGTCATAAGACAACGAATGGTAAAAATAAAGGACTAGAGATGTATGG
>NC_051408.1:17984706-17985712 GCF_015228065.2 Penaeus monodon
AATAAAAATGGCCGAAGGTGTCAGGGTGTCATGTTAGGGAAGAAAATATGTTTACTAAGCAACGCCTCGCCTAGTAATGCAGTCGGGAATATTTCGTAGTGGTTATAGATCAGAGTTCACATAATGGGGTAAAATTAAGGTTATTATTTGATAAACAACGATAATTAATTATCAATTAACCCCGTTGCGGCAAAAGTAGAGAACATTAATTAATGAGCCCACAGAACAAGATATGTAATTCGAACCGTTGCGTCTTGAGTTATTTATTCTCACCTAAGCATTTTTCAACAGGAGCCGATTAAAGCTCACTTGTTCTGAGGGATTGGCAAGATGGAAAAGAGGGACGATGGCAGAAAGTTCAATAATAGTACGAAAACGTAAATGATTCATATGCAACGGATATTGTAAAAATCACCCGTCTTACGAGAAACTTCGTTGCAGAAGGGGAGTGGAATTTGGAAACTAGTGCATCACTAGTTAACTGGTCGCAGGGTAAACTAAGCGCGTTTTTTCGGCTTTCTCCTTTTTGGTTTTGATAGCCCTTCCATTGTGTAACAGATGTACAAATAAAGTTCCATTACATGAGGACCTATGATCTCAAGCACTATTTGGAAACCACTTGCAGCCCTGGGGCAATATGTGAACACGAGGGGCCAAGAATGGGAAGAAGAGACCATTTTATTACATATGCTGGATGTATCTTGAATATGGCTTGTGCTTAAGTAAATGGATAAACTATATTCTGAGTATTTCTACAGACCGCTGCTGATTCATGTTGATGCAAATAGAAATGCAACTACCAGCATTCTTTTAAATCTGTGTCGATTAAAATCCTCATAAAAATGGAAGTGGTGGTTTACTCTACTAAGCTTTTCCTTGGAGTTAGGAGACACGGACTGTGCTAATACACCAAGTATTAACATCGAAGATCTATATGAAACCGTTGGATGGTGCGCTTCTTGAGCGGACCTCGTCATATATTAAACACTACACCAACATCGTTATA
>NC_051408.1:17986089-17986463 GCF_015228065.2 Penaeus monodon
GGTTTTTAACCTAGAAAAAATCGTGATTTGTTCATGCGCAGATACCAATGTTCCTAGGATAACCAGTGTGTGGTTATGTTGCTCTAAAAATGATCTTACATTTTTACTGGATTATATTATCTGCACTACTAATATCATGGAAGTATTTACATATATTTGATATCTTACTCTTTAAATACTTCTGAAACCCTGAAACTAGCTTTTGTATGGGAATCAATAACGACAAAAATCCAGTGGGGTAAAGCGCCTGCAGTACATGCATTCTTTTGAAGTTTTATGTAACACCGATCTAGTTGTGAACTGTTATTTTGTACATGCAATTTTTAGAGAGATTACAGAGCTATGATGAAAGCTCATTGGTTACTTGGATAATT
>NC_051408.1:17986880-17987162 GCF_015228065.2 Penaeus monodon
ATATGTCACAATATACTATATTTAGGGAAATTTTAGCAGAACCATATACTTTAATAAAGTTCCCGCAGTCTCAGTGTTTTTTTTTATGTTTAACTTTTGTATCGTTTAAAATGAACTATCACTCATAAAAATACGTTTTCATAACTGTAGTATTTTCTCAAGATGGGTCGATCACTCGCTACGTCCGTGCACAAGCAGACATTCAGAAGACCCAAATATGCAAATTTCACAGGTATCAAAATTCTCGTGCGCAGAAATGCTATGAGGTTAAATTTGTTGTTT
>NC_051408.1:17987385-17988106 GCF_015228065.2 Penaeus monodon
TTGCAGCGAGTGTCGTAACCCTGTCGGTGCGGGCGGCCCTGGGAATCACTTTCCCAGAATCGACGGAGATGAATCGTCAGGGATTCGCTGGCAAGGACACCTTCCACTTTTTCGCCTTTGTTTTGTTTGATGGCTTGTAAAATGGGGTTTGAAATATATTTTCAGATCTTCGCAGCTAGCATTTGTTGAGGCATGATCATGAAACGCGATTTGCAAGACCTTTTTTTCCTTAAATCTCTTAGAAAAAAATATTATTCTGCAAAGCGGCATGTGCTCTGTGCAGAAATCCTACACTAAACCCGCAGGTTAAAGGAAAATATGAAAGAATATTTTACAAGTTTATTAAAACCAGAACAAACGCCCCTTTTATCGGGACAGAATAAACTCGATAATTATTCAACGATTTCTAAAATGTCCAGTTCAAAAGTAACAATTAGGTAACAATCGTAATCACACTATTTTCTCCCTTTAATTTTTTTTTCGAAAAAGGTATCGTTTTCCTTAATTTTCCACAAACATTCCGAGCAAGATAAAGATCACGTCTGCATATATCCTTTGTTCCTATCCGTTTATAATATATCATCCTCCTTATAGCCTCGCAAACACACACGCAGCTGGCAATCCCACACATAAAAAAAAACAGACGAAACCGACGAAGCCAATCAATCAACCAAATCAATCCGTTAAGTCATTAACCCTTGCATCGAACAACATACCCAGT
>NC_051408.1:17988170-17988407 GCF_015228065.2 Penaeus monodon
AAATCCGCGGGCAGGGGCAATCCACCACGCACCTCGATCCACCCCGCCAATTCCACTCGCCCGATCCACCCCGCCAATCCACTCGCCCTTCCAACTCGTCAATCGCGGAGTCGAGACCGAAATCAATCCCCGCGGCCGGATGACAACTCGCGACCTAATACCGCCGCTAAACGCACAACAAAGTGGCATCCGGAAAGCGCAAAGTTTGAAATTAATTTGGCAGCCAATTATGTGGCT
>NC_051408.1:17988486-17988884 GCF_015228065.2 Penaeus monodon
GAGGCAGGAGGGGGAGGGTGAAGAGGCGGGAAGGAGAGGGGAAAGGACAAGGGGAGAAGGGGAAAAGGGATAGGAAAGAGGGAAAGGGGACAGGGAAGAGGGGAAAAGGACAAGGGAGAGAAGGGAAAGGATAAGGGAGAGGAAGGGGAAAAGGGATAACTGGAGAGGAAGGGGAAAAGGGATAACTGGAGAGGAAGGGGAGAAGGGGAAAAGGGATAAGGGGAGAGGAAGGGGAAAAGGGACAAGGGGAGAGGAAGTATGGGAGACGGGGAAGAGGGAAGGAGGAAAAAACTGAAGCTTGAGAGAGAGGAAGAAAATGGGAAATGAAAAGGTCAGAACGGAAGTGGAAGGGAATTGAAGAGGAATGTAATGGAATGGAGTGGAAGGGGAATAGAAAG
>NC_051408.1:17988927-17989341 GCF_015228065.2 Penaeus monodon
TCGAAGGGAAGGGGAAAGGAAAGGAGAGATGCAAAGCAAGGAGCGGGGAGCACGAGAGGACAAGGGAGAGGGAAGTGCTATCGAAAAGAGGCGAGGAAATAGTGCGTGGACCTGCTGTTTAAAAGGCGAAAGAGGGAGACTAAAAGAACATAGAAAAACAAGACTAGAAGGTTCCGTAGCAAAGATGCAAGTCACAGAGTTCGTTGCGTGAACTGTAAGCACATCTGCCTAATATAAAAGGCGAACGCCAACACCAATGCAAGTGCCTCCCCCTCGACTTGCGTGGGTCGTGGCACCCCCACCGCCTCGCCTCGCCCTGCGCCATCGCTCGTGCAACCTCAGTTCTGGTGGGACCTGACCCCGAGGCGATCGCTTGCGTGGAGCGAGAAGGACAGGTAGTCGGGGAGGGGCGTG
>NC_051408.1:17989388-17989690 GCF_015228065.2 Penaeus monodon
CCTCTTCCTGGGCGAGTTGTACTCCTGGTAGAGCGAGCGCGGCGGGGACTCGTAGTCATCGACGAACTTCTTCGTGACCGTCTTCGAGGTGGTGCGACGGACGCAGTAGATGCACGCCAGGAGTACCAGCAGGTAGAGCGCCGACAGGAGGCCCATGAAGATGTAGAAGGTGCGCGGGGGGACGCAGTCGTCGAACAGGAATACCGGCTTCCCGTCCCGCGGCTGGCCCGGCAGCCCCTTCTCCGCGCTCGTCAGGATCATGGCCAGCATTTCTGAAAACAGCGAGTCTCGTTCTTAGTATC
>NC_051408.1:17989736-17991785 GCF_015228065.2 Penaeus monodon
GGTGAGGGGGTCCCATAAAACGAACGAAAAACCCTGCCGTTTTTGTATTATCTATTCGAACTTGGAGTCAGTACTATAGTCTAGTCTATCTAGTAATCAATAACTTGTTTTCTGTTTCAATGGAACTTGCGTATTCAGACAAGGATGTTCATTGATCTCACATTATAATCATCAAAGGGTTGATTATCATAAACTCAGTATAAAAATAACCAACCAGCGAGATGATATTTCGTTAGATGATATCTTCAAAAGGGTTTATTCCAGGGCACAGAGATATAGATCACACAAACCCAGGATTCACAGAAATCTTTATATTTAGAACAAGCAGACAGAATACACTCTCCATAAAGTAATATAACAGCTAACATTCATTCTCCGTAAGAGGGAAATCCCACGTGCATTACGGAAATAAAAACTAAAAACGAACTGAAAAAGGGAAATAAAAAAAGGCTGACCTCAGCAACGCAAAAAGAAGAAAAATAGAGAACGAAATAATTTAAAAGCATTAGATTGAAAAAATATAGGACCCAGATAACCGACCTCCCCCCCCCCCACACACACACGACAGCAACCTTGGCTCGGCTCGTCAGGTAGGCCTCCCACTTGGAACACCTTCCCGAGCGTGACCGCCTTCTCGAAGAGGGGGACCGGGGGGCGCTTCCCCCGACCCAGGTTGATATCGGAGCTCACGCACGCCGGCCTCTCGGCGCACTCCCCGCCACACAGCTGTCGGAGGGAGTGTCTTGAGTGAAATTTTAAGAATATCAATTTACGCTGTTATCTCATTACGTATGCATGCACATTTAGATCTAGAGTGTATTTATTGTGTAATAGTCTACATCTATAGTTTCTCCCTTTACATCTAGCAATAAGTATGCCTATCTTATCTTCGTCCTTTCGCCACTACTTCGACCTGCTTGTCTAGCATTGTCGCTCAAAAATGGTAGTGTCAAGCTGTCAACTACTGTCACTCGCCTGTAACTGCCATTGCAGGTACATTCACTGATTCATTTATGCTAGAGATCCCTTTAAAATCTATAATTTAGTTTCCTGTTGCCTAACAGCCCTTGAATATATTGCATTCCTAGTGCTGTTCGTAAATCGGCGATATATATAACAAAATATAAAGACCTGTAAAGACCTGACGGCAAATGTTTACAGTCGCAACTACGAGTGTCCGCAGGCACCAAAACACAAGGCAGATAGCTTCGTTTACCTTGACATTGCAGATCACCGTCATGGTCTGCGGTTCGATCTTGGTGTTGAAGGCCATCATGGTGGCGAACTGCGTGACCTTCCTGACGGTGTGCTCGCCGAAGGTTTCGTCGTGGACCACGCCCAGCACCTCGCGGAACTCGCCCATCACTCTGGAGGCGCTGCAGCCGTCCTGCGAACAGCATCGCAAAGAACGGCCCATTAGCTTCTGTCCAAACTTTTGAGTTCTTCATTATCTAAACCGTTTTGTTTGATTTTTTAAATATGTAATATCTATGTTGATTAGACTTAGAAAATCTACTGAGATATGCGCCGCACAATGTCTGTTCGAGCACTGTCTACCTCAACCTCTAGCATATCTGCTTTTCTTTTGAAACTATTACCCTAAGTGCTCCCAGATTCAGCAAAACCAGCGTTATTTAGACAATACTAAAAATGATAAGGTCAATGGTACGTTTTACAACATTTCTCACAGCAGGTCTAACCTGCACTAAAGAACACTAAAATCTTAAATAGAAGAGACTTCATAACCTCGCCTGCCACACAAACAAGGGAATTCGCATGACCGTAAGAATCGCAAGGCTGCAATAAGGTCGTCCGGTTAATCAAGAACCAAATTTCGAGATCCGGGCTGGCCTACCTGTACCAAGACGACCGCGCTCCCGTCCTCGCTGCGGGCCTCGCACTGGCTCACGTGCAGGTCGAGGGTGATGTCCCGGGTGAGCACGCTGATCACCAGGCTCATATGGGTGCCCAGAGGCTGCCTCGCCGACACGGGGACGCCCTCCATCTCGTCACCTGCGGACACGCGGGCGGAGGGTCGCACTGGTGGTC
>NC_051408.1:17992612-17992871 GCF_015228065.2 Penaeus monodon
ACTAGCCAGAGCGATGAGGCTGTGAAAGGCTCACCGTGCATGATGTTCATGGTGGTCTTGGCGGTGTTGGACACGGCATCCTCACTCTCGGCCTTCTCCCCTGCACCTTCGTCGCCGCCTGCAGCGCCCCCCGCCTTCCCGTAGGCTTTGAGGAGCGTGGAAGGCTCGAGTTCGACCATCCTGGAGGAGCCCTTCTTCAGACACGAGACGTCGATGGAGCAGGTCTTGGGGCCGCTCTACATTTGCGACAGAAAAAAAC
>NC_051408.1:17993172-17993605 GCF_015228065.2 Penaeus monodon
ACGCCCACACTTAGATTTTGAAAATTTCCGAGCTAATCCGATTACGACTCCCAACTCGTGTGAAAGGCGGACCCTGGCCAGAAGCGCTCATATGCCCGACTCCCAGTGACTCCCCGCGTTGGGTGTGGGTTCGCGCGCCAGCGGAGGCGAGCGGAACCCCGGCTCAAGAATGGCGAGTCCGTGGCTTGACGAATACTATTTTTGTCGACGACCTTTCTGAGCAGCAGTTTATATTAGTGATACTGACATTCAAAGGTTATCCTCCGTCCAAAATAGAGTTTGCCTATCTGATATATACCGTATTTCCCGCCACATAAGGTACTCTTCACCCCCAAGCGCCTCCCCCCCTCCCCCCAAAGAAAAATCGTGCACCAGTCTATTAAGATTTAAATATCTATTTTGAATTATTCAACTGTGATTATGCATCTAAATT
>NC_051408.1:17993916-17995373 GCF_015228065.2 Penaeus monodon
GCCCGCCCCCACCCCCACCCGACACCAACGAGCAAACAAACAAACGGGAGGCCGTGGAAGGCATACGACCTTTGGTAAACAACTCTAATGGTTTTCTTCCCCGAGTCGGTTAAACTCTATATTGTGTTTGTCATTTCCCCTTCCGATTGTTTATCAATTTAGGAGGCTCTCTCTCCCGTCCTTTAAAACGGCTTTTCTTGTTGATTTGGGTGTTTATTATTGTTTATTATGTTTATTAGTGATGGAGAGTGTACAAAGGAGATTATATTTGTCTTGTATTTTGGAAAATGGACGGTGTAGGATGTTATGAGATAATCGAGTTAATATTGCGTTGTTTTTTCGGTGCATTGGACTAAGTGTTGATCTTAGTTGCATTCCTGTTGCATACATGAACAATTAGAATTCTTTTGTCATACGATGCTAAATAGTCTTTTAGAGATAATTATCTGAGACAGATTTGGCAACTGACATCGAGAGAGAGAAAAAAATGGACAAGATACAATAACACTTGCAAGATGAAAAAAAACCTAAATATGCAGCAAAGACATCAACAACAAAACAAAAAGCTTATCACTTCCACCCACCGTTAGTATGACTCGCACGCCCATGCTGTCGCACCTCTCGCACTCCGCCCGCACGTCCGCCCTGTGCACGTTCTTCTCCAGCTTCCACGCCCGGCTGGAGGGGTTTTTCCGCCCCACCCACACGCCGTACACAACCTGAAGGGCGGGATGGCCGGGCTTAGGGTGTTCTTGGGTTATGTAATAGTGGCGGGGTGACATTTCTACTTCGTGGATAAAAAGGGCAGAAAAATTATGATGTACATAGATCTAATATTTTTTTTTTTCCAGGTGAGAGGCAAAGATGATCGACCACATCTGAAATGGGAGGTACAGTTATGTAGTTCATGGGCGGTGCAAGATCTGAGGTGGAGGGGGGGGGGGTCCTGCAGGTGTGATAAGCAAGGATTATCCAACACCTGAAGTGAAGGAGGGGGCGTGTTGGTCTGATATCCATGGATTATGCAAGGCCTGAAGTGAAGGGGGGAAGGGGTGATATCATTGGGCTGAAGTGAAGTGGGGGGAGGGGGTGATATTGGGTTGAAGTGAAGGGGGGGGGAGGGGGTGATATCACTGGGTTGAAATGAAGTGGGGGGAGGGGGTGATATTGGGCTGAAGTGAAGGGGGGGGAGGGGGTGATATTGGGTTGAAGTGAAGGGGGGGGGGAGGGGGTGATATCACTGGGTTGAAGTGAAGTGGGGGGAGGGGGTGATATTGGGTTGAAGTGAAGTGGGGGGGAGGGGGTGATATTGGGTTGAAGTGAAGGGGGGGAGGGGGTGATACTGGGTTGAAGTGAAGGGGGGAGGATAATTTTGTAGGGGTCATATTTATTAGTACATTTACTAGAGTGAACAGTGAAGAAAGTCTTCTACCAAATCACACTATGCAGACCCGAAT
>NC_051408.1:17995416-17995893 GCF_015228065.2 Penaeus monodon
TCGTAGGTTTTTAATCACGTATGAATAAAATCCATGCCCCTCCCACACACCATACGCGACCCAGGAAGGAAGGAAAGGGCAGGGAGGACTTTTGTAGATAGATGTTCGTGTTATGTAAGGTCGATAAACATAATTGGAGCACTACAGTCACCTGACAGCTTCTGATTTTCTTTTTAGTTTATGTAATAGTATACGGGGAGGAGAGAGGTGGGGAAGGAAAGGGCAACTGGGTTATGTTACGTAACTGAGCAGTTAGAAAATGAGAAGTCTAGTAATGGTTTATTATACCTACAAATGAGGGTAATAGGTACAAGAGCAATAGGAAAAATCAAAACCGAAATCAAGATAAAATGATAAAACTGGCAATTCAGCCCAAACACTCGAATTCTCCGATTCGCCAAATCGCTCTTCTATATTGATCACGTGACTCTTATTACTCGTGCTTAGTACTTGTGTAATGGATTTGTAAAACCTGTG
>NC_051408.1:17996004-17996150 GCF_015228065.2 Penaeus monodon
AATTTTCTATCCAAATTAACTTCCTTCAACACCACATTAGCTTATTCTCAAAAGCGACTTAGCAAAGCGGAAGCTTCCAGAGCCCGGGACGAGTTATCAGATTTTCCCTTTTGTGAAATTGGGTGACTAGAGCAGTGGTTCTCATA
>NC_051408.1:17996273-17997448 GCF_015228065.2 Penaeus monodon
CTGCTCATGTAGGTTATGCAAACGGGACAGGGATGAAAATAAACAAAAACTGGCTATGTATATTTGTAAGCTTAATATTCCTGGGTTATGCAAGAGCGATTGGAAGGGAAATAAGGGCAGAGAGATTTCGGTCTTGAATTCTAATTCATGTATTTATTATGATTTCTTTAAATACCAAGTTGATATTTACAGTATTGGTGAGAGGGGAAGAGGGAAGGAGAGAGCGAAGGAGAGGCGAAAGGAACGGAAAGGAAAGGAGAGGAAAGGAAAGGGGAGAGGGGGAAGGAAAGGAGAGGGAGGGGTGAGAGAGGGGGAAGAGAGTGGGAAGGAGAGGAGAGAGAGAGGGGAGAGAGTGAGGAGGAAAGGAGGCGGGGGGGAGATGGGAGGAAAGGATAGGGGGAGAGGGAGGGGGAGGAAAGGATAGGGGGAGAGGGAGGGGGAGGAAAGGATAGGGGGGGAGGGAGGGGGAGGAAAGGAGAGGGGGGGAGAGGGGGAATGAAAGGAGGGAGGGAGGGAGAGAAAAGGACATAGGGGAAATAGAAGGAAGGAGAGAGGAGGAAACAATCATAGAAAATTAGAAAAAAAAAAACAGTGAAGGGAAGAGCACGAGCAGAGGTGGAGGAGAAAGGAGAAATATAAAAGCAGACGAGCAAAATAAGAGAAGAAAGAAAAGACACGGATTGAAATTACCCGCGGACGCAATCGCCTTAGGAAAAGGTCTTCCAATAAAATATGCAAACGTATTATTCCGTTTCCCTAAGCCTCACCATGTGGGTCCCGTTCATCTCCACCGTCTCGTCTGCCTCCTTCAACATGACCTGACCTCGAACAGGGTCACGGGTGGACAGGGCCAGCTCCAGGAGGTTACCAGAGCATCTTGACTGATATTAAAGTGAAAAATTGATAATGTCTATACAAATATACAATAAACATGATAAATACATGATAAAAATAACACTACTCAAAGAAATGAACAATAGACCGCATAATATAACCGATACTGGATACAAAATGTGGCACAGGCAAAAGACAAAACCTATAAAGACATGTGATGATATAACAGAAACTTAGCGATCATGAGTCTCTACGCACTAATGACCATATCCAGTTAGGTCACTGGATACGGTCATTAGTGGCAATCAAGGAGGGGGGAAACGTTATATCAATCAGACATC
>NC_051408.1:17997483-17997951 GCF_015228065.2 Penaeus monodon
TGGAGCAGTACATCAAATGGGACAAAATATTTCTTTCCCCAAATAAATCCAACCCAAAAACGGTACAGAACCCCCCCCCCCCCACCATTCAACACAAGGTCACAAACGCTCCCTGACCTTTGACCCCTGAGACTCACCTTGACCGTGAAGTGGGCGAAGGCGCAGCCAGGGGTCAGGGTGCTGCTGCCCTTCCCGCTCACCAAGAACATCGTCCTCAGGTCCTCCTCACTCAGGTGCTCCTCGTGGCTGCCTGCTGCCTGCTGGGGCGGTTCCTTGCCGAGGCCGGTGCTGAGGCGGTACTGTGGGGGGGAAGGGGGAGGGGGGAATGGGGGGAAGGAGGGGAAAGAGGGAAGGGGGGAAGGAGGGAAAGAAGGAAGGAGGGGAAAGAAGGAAGGAGGGAAAAGAGGGAAGGAGGGGAGAGAGGGATAGGGAGACGGTGGTAAGTGGGAGCAAAAGGGTGAAAATGAT
>NC_051408.1:17997993-17998229 GCF_015228065.2 Penaeus monodon
TGGAGACACATTGGATTAAGACATGGAGAGGATGGGAGGGAAGTGGGGGAGGGAAGTCGGGGAGGGAAGTGGGGGAGGGCGAGAGAGGGAGTGAGGGGGAGTGAGGGAGGAGTGAGTGAGGGAGGGAGGGAAGGAGAGACTCATTTGAATGACGTGTTTACTTTAAAACCTACTTAATGCATACAAATTCCGAACCCAGAAAAAAAGAAAAAATAGGGTTACAATATCATCGCCAC
>NC_051408.1:17998280-17999039 GCF_015228065.2 Penaeus monodon
GACCCAGCGGTAGCCCCACCGAAAACGGAGGGACTGGGATGGGTAGTGGGGGGGGTAGTGTGGGGGTGGGTGAGGTGAGGGAGTGGGTAGTGTGGGGGGTGGGTGAGGTGGGGGAGTGGGTGGTGTGGGGGGTGGGTGAGGTGGGGGAGTGGGTACTGTGGGGGTGGGTAGTGGGGGGGGTTGGTGAGGTGGGGGAGTGGAGTCTAAAAAAGTACCTTGGATTCTGGACTCACCGTCTTTTCCAGCTGGGGGGGCGGCTGGGGGGCGGTGAGGAGGTGGTCGCGAGTTATCAATCCATCCTTGTCCTGGGGAGGGGAGGGGAGGGGAGAGGAGGGGGAGAAGGGAGGGAGAGGAGGGGAAGGAGGGAGGGAGAGGAGGGGAAGGAGGGAGGGAGAGGAGGGGGAGGAGAGGAGAGGAGAGAGAGGAGATAGGAGTGGGAAGAGTGAGAGAAAGAAAGGGGTGAAGGGAGCATAGGAAGGAGAGGGTGAAGGGAGCATAGGAAGGAGAGGTGAAGGAGCATAGGAAGGAGAGGGTGAAGGGAGCATAGGAAGAGAGGGTGAAGGGAGATAGGAAGGAGAGGGTGAAGGGAGCATAGGAAGGAGAGGGTGAAGGGAGCATAGGAAGGAGAGGGTGAAGGGAGCATAGGAAGGAGAGGGTGAAGAGAGGGGAAAGAGAGCGTAGGAGGGACAGGAGAAAGCGGGGAGAAGAGGGGTAAAAAGGGGAAGAGAGAACGTAGTAAGGGAAGAAGACCAGAGGGGA
>NC_051408.1:17999205-17999280 GCF_015228065.2 Penaeus monodon
GAGTGGAGAAGAGTTTTGGAAAGAGAATGGGGGCAAGTTTATGAGAAGATGGGAGAAAAGGAGTAGAAAGGAAAC
>NC_051408.1:17999320-17999640 GCF_015228065.2 Penaeus monodon
AGAAAGAGTGAAGAAAGGGCGGAGGAGAAGGTGTAAATGAATGGGGATATAGGGAGCGATTAGGAATGCGAACACACGAGGAGGAGGAGGAGCGAGACGGTTTGAGAGAAATTAATGCGATACCATCATTAGCACACCATTGGAGGTAAATCACAAGAACGCGGCGAAAAGGGATACTTGTTGCATCTCATTTTACAAACAACGAATAATAATAAAAACAACGCAAAACCTTCAGCTGATACACACCGCCTCCACTCCCTGCCCCTGTCCCTCTCCCGAAGACGGCGGGTCCTGGACACTGAACGCCCCTCCTGACCGAG
>NC_051408.1:17999695-17999986 GCF_015228065.2 Penaeus monodon
GGCGGGCGTGGGAGTCTCGGCGCCGGACCCAGACGGACGAGAATCGACCTCCGCGTTCTCACCGGGACTTCGGTTATTGAGCGGTTCCTCGGGTTTTCTCGGGCTCTCCTCGGCGCCTCCTGCTGCGTCGCCCGCCGGAGGAGCCTCTGGGGCCTCTTTACTGTTCGTCTCTTCGGTTAATTTCTGTTCCTTCGATTCGCCTTTCACCAATTCTTGTTCCGCTGCCAGGCCGACGGGAAGGCGGAGGCCGCTCGCCATCTGGAGGAACAGGGACGGCTTAATCCAAAGACG
>NC_051408.1:18002214-18002766 GCF_015228065.2 Penaeus monodon
TGAGGGAGGGAAGGAAAAAGAGGGGGAAAAGGGAGGGGGAGAGGGAAAGAGGAGAAAGGGGAGGGGAGGGGGAGAGAGTTGGAAAGGGAGAGAGGGGAAAAGAGAGGGGGAGGAGGGGGAAAGGGAGGGGGAGAAAGAGAGGTGATGAAAATAATGAAATGACACCTATGTACACACTTCATATCCTTTTCCAAAATGTTTACCTGACATGGCGGCGAGTTCCATAGGTTTAAATTTTGCCCGAAATTTACTAATGCTGAAAGCAATAGTGCTTATCAAAATTAATTCTAAAAAGAAAAGCAACAAAACAGCAAAATGGCGTGGAATATTAACAAAGATCGTACTAACGTCACTAGATACCACACGTAAAGCTCTTAATCAGGTTCCATATCGACATTCCCAACCCACACGAACTACCTCACAGAATACTCACAAAACTCCCCAACAGCGCGAGGCAAATCGTTCCCTGGAGCCACATTATATATATAAAAGAGATACAACAGGCAGCTGATGATAAAACATAGGAGGATCCCTTCCCTCACAAAATACCGG
>NC_051408.1:18002819-18003192 GCF_015228065.2 Penaeus monodon
AGCAGTTCGTCAACACGCTCTCTCTTTCTCTCTCCAGCCGAACCCAACGTTAGTCTGTCTGTTTAGGCTAATTGGCAATTTGGTTCCGCTGGTTGGCAGTTCAGATTATTTCTGACGAAGGACGAATGGGTGATTAGGAAAGATGAACGGAGAATGGGTTATTCCGTGCTTGGCGGAGGGAAACAAATGGTAGATGTAGAGATAGATAGAAGAGAAAAATAAGAGAAACAAGAGATATATGGTTAGTCAGAAGAAATAAAAGATGGATAGAAAGGCATAGGGCAATGAAGTAGATAGTGGAGAATAAAAAGTGGAGAAAGAGAAAGAGGGGAGGTACAGCGTCGAAAATATATAGATAGAGAAAGGGGAGAAT
>NC_051408.1:18003395-18003901 GCF_015228065.2 Penaeus monodon
GCGACTGGAAAATAAACTGACTAGTCCGGGGAAAAAGAGCGCCATAATTTCACAAGCAAAAGTTTCATAATTTTTAAACGTCACACAGCCATTTTCAAGCAATTAGGTGTTTAACCGACAGCGATGTTTAAAACTGACATACGGTTTTATCTTGGGTAAAAATAATGTGTGTACTGTATACTGGGTCCAGGTACGGATAGGCGAGGCGTATGCATTCATCCCAACTAGCACAAAATCTAATATATATGCACCCTCTACATCCATATTTATTGATAATCTACATTCTTTCTGATTATTTATGAACGCTGCCCCTATCTATTCTACATAACTTTCGGGAAATATTAATGAAATATCAAACAAACCTGCTGAGTATATATCGCTCGTGTTCAAAATATGATGTAATATGTAAAAATAGTGTATGTTGCAACCACAATATGTTTTTGTTACGCACAGTAATATGACGCTCCGTTATGTCCAGTTTATACTATCAACATGTAGCAAGTCAA
>NC_051408.1:18004979-18005101 GCF_015228065.2 Penaeus monodon
ATAACTGTTCAGCGTTCGTATGCAACGCATGCTGTACACGGATAGACGAACGGCTGGCTGGACTAGACAAAGAAAACGCGGAAAGATCAAAGGAAGGTTAACTGTCACCAACAGCTGAATCA
>NC_051408.1:18005769-18005936 GCF_015228065.2 Penaeus monodon
TCCCTCCCTCCCTCCCCTTTCCTCTCCCCCTCCCTCCCCTTTCCTCCCTCTCCCCCTCCATCCCGCCTCCACGGCCCCCACACCCTCAAATCCTCTACGAAAAAGAGAGAAAACCGTCAGCGTCAAGCGGGATAAGACTTGACGTTGCTCTTCCAGCGTCTGGGAGT
>NC_051408.1:18006403-18006519 GCF_015228065.2 Penaeus monodon
CCCGGGGGGTTTGGGGGAAAAGGGGGGAAAATAAAAGGGGGGGTTTGGGAAAAGGGGGGAAAGGGGGGGGGGGGAAAGAGAAGAAGGGAAGAGAAAAAGGTGAGAAAGGGGAAAAA
>NC_051408.1:18006561-18006806 GCF_015228065.2 Penaeus monodon
AAAAAAAAGATGTGGAAAGGGGGGAAAAAGGAGGGGGAAAGGGGGGAAAAAGGGGGAGACAGGAAGAGGGGGAAGAGGGGGGAAAGGGTGGATAAAAAATGGGGGGATAAATTCCAAAAGGGATAATAATGGGGAATGACATAGAAAATAGAATAAAAAAGAGGGACATAAAGATAATGATAAATGAAAAAGGATAAAAAAAGATCTTGCACATCCAGATTTTTTTAAAACCAATAGAATATGCT
>NC_051408.1:18006878-18007287 GCF_015228065.2 Penaeus monodon
AGTTGATAGTTTTTTAAAATTTTAAAATCGAAAAAAATTATATCTTGTTTAAAAATACTTTAAAAAAAACTACAAGGGTAAGTTTTTTTCTGCTAATGGATTGACAATGATTGCAATATTGAAAAAAAGTAATAAATTTAAACTGTGTGTTTTCTTTTCTAGCATGCAGACCCAGCTTAAAACTACAAAAGGCTGTAAATTTAAAATTTAAAAAAATCCATTACAGCTGCCTGAATAAAACCCCCGGAAAAAACTCCCAAAAAATTTTTCCAAATTTTCTTTGTAAATATTTAGACTTTGATCTCACAAAAAAAAGGCAGTCGCATTCACAATACGAAAGCGATCGAAGCGATTTTCCAAGATTGACACGGATTTGGGCGTCGTTGGGGGATGAGAACTCCGGGCTCGA
>NC_051408.1:18007753-18008037 GCF_015228065.2 Penaeus monodon
CGTCACGCACCCCTCATGAAAACCCAAAAACGCATCCACGCCAAATTTAAAAAAAAGACAAAAAAAACCCAGGGGAAAGCAGACAGGGGGACCCGAAAAAAGACACACCGAGACAGCCCGGGGAAAATAAAAAAGGCACAACCCCACGCCCCAGTTTAAAAACTCACAAGATTTCCATATATAAAAAAAAAAACACACAAGGGATATAAATACACGCACTTAGCTGAACGAGCCATCAATCGGAGCTCTGGGCCAAGACACTGCGTTCATGCCTTCCTCCCAGC
>NC_051408.1:18008292-18008698 GCF_015228065.2 Penaeus monodon
ACCGACCAGAATAAACACACAGAAGCGGTGACTTCCCAAACGCATACATATGTATCACGCCCGGACTTCTTTCCCCTTCTTTCCTTTTCCTTTTGGGCCCTTTTCACCCCTTCGGCCCCGCGCCCCTTTGGGAGTTTTTTTTCCTCTTGTATTTCTTTCTGGCTTTCCAGATTTCCTCTTTCCTAAAGAGCTCGTAAAGAATGGCGGAGAAAACACGTTAAAATTCGTTTTAAAAATTCAGTTTTAGGAGGCGCTTGCTCTTCTTCGACTGATTTTGTTCCACAGTCCACGTGGGCACAGATTTTCAGTATTGGTGAGGGTGGATAACAATTTCGTGAACGTGACTTAGTTATTTCAAAAAATCGTCTTGTCATTGGGGAGAAAACAACACGCTTTTTAATTTCCC
>NC_051408.1:18008809-18008891 GCF_015228065.2 Penaeus monodon
ATAATAATTTTAAAATTTTTTTTTTTTTATAATATATAATTAAAAATATAGGAAAATATTATAAACAAAAAAACAACACATT
>NC_051408.1:18010399-18010467 GCF_015228065.2 Penaeus monodon
ATATACTCAGAATTAGTCAGTTTATAGTCAAATTTATCCTGCCGTGAATACATGAAGGATCGCGCCCA
>NC_051408.1:18010702-18011222 GCF_015228065.2 Penaeus monodon
ACATTTATACACAGCACTTTCTCTCCTAACACAAGCTGGTGGTCTTCGCACCGCATTTCACATTAAGCGCCGACGGTAATCCGCATGATAAAGGGGAATGCTAAAGTGGGTGTCAGGGGCTCTGTATGAAAGGGTGAACTGCTGGTGACGTTTGTGCATGAAAGGTGGTGTGTATGAATAGGTTGTGAGGGATAAAGATGTATGAAAGTTGTGTGTGATATTCTTTTGGGATTTCTTTCCACGTGTTTCTCTAAAGATTAATACATGCAACCCTCACACTAGTAACCACGTGTTGGTTGCGATATTTCAAATGGTAATACGGTAATGTTTACCTGAATAATTCATCTATGCAAATTAAGAACGGTTTGCCATTTTCAAGGAAATTCTATCCTTGCCTATATTTCGAAGAGGGCAATGAACCTATAATCTCTTGGGTCATGAAGCGCACATTACGAGGAAAATGACTAAGAATCATTTCGTTATTTAGGAAATTTCAACTATTGTAGGTTTCCGGTTTCTG
>NC_051408.1:18011289-18011447 GCF_015228065.2 Penaeus monodon
TGTGTTCGGTTCTTCTGGGCCGAGGGAATTCACCAGTGAAAGCGGATATTCACAAGCAGCATGGCACACACACGAAAGAGAATCCAGATGGGGGTGATGTATGCTGAGACCATTTATGATCTACATGTTTTTAAAAAAATTGTCTTTCATTTTCTGGC
>NC_051408.1:18011947-18012110 GCF_015228065.2 Penaeus monodon
TTCCTTGCGATTTTACTGACGTCATTTTATAATATATTTTTTTTTATATCTATTCATATTTCTTTCTGTATTAATCGGCTGCTTCTGTTTATTCTCTTAGATTAACAGACGGACAGAAGGATATAAAGACGGAGAAAATGAGAGAATAGAAAAAAAGAGAAAG
>NC_051408.1:18012207-18012473 GCF_015228065.2 Penaeus monodon
TTCCGATACAATTACCGGATGTCTATTATTTTATTTAATCTCCATGGCTTCCTCACAAGCATATATGATCGTTGTTGCTTTTTTTTACCAAAGAATTTCGGTCGGATCGGAGCTGAGCGGTTGGCTTCTTCGCCAAACTAATTAAACATGCTGCTCCACTGGGAAAACGTACACACATATTCCCAGACCATCAAATATAATAGCATTCGTGCGCCGCGGCGGAATCAAGACAGCTAAACACTGGCAGTCACACAGGTAATATAGTC
>NC_051408.1:18012534-18012668 GCF_015228065.2 Penaeus monodon
CACGTTAAAACTCGTGGATATATTATGGCTTTATGCACGATAACCACAAACACTAAATAATGGTAAGTAGGAAATAATGACATGCAAACGTGGAAAAAGGAAATAAGAGATATCATAACAAAACGTTTCGACTT
>NC_051408.1:18012731-18013858 GCF_015228065.2 Penaeus monodon
TCGAATACGATACATAACTAACATTTCGGATTGACAAGAACAAGAACTACGTGAGTAATATAACTTTGTAAACTCATTCATTCTCATTCATTAGAACTACGTGATTAACATAACATAATCACCCGTCCTCATTCAGTAAACGCAAATAACACATCTTAAACTTTAAAACAATTCATTCTCATTCATTAGAATTACGTAATTAAAGTAAAAAAAAAACCCATTAATTCTCACTTAATAAATTACATAAATAACGCAACTGATTCTATAAAATAATTAATTCCCATTCATTAAAAGTGCGTGATTAAAATGTTGAAATATCTTACACCATAAAATGATTCATTCTCATTCAATAAAACTACGTGATTAATATGTAAAAATCATTCATTCTCATTCAATAACCTTAAAGAACACAACTGACACTATGAAATCATTCATTCTCATTTATTAAAACCACGTGATTAATATATAAAAACAATTCATACTCTTTCAATAAACATACGTATATAACTGACACTATAAAATAATTCTTATCCATTAATATTACATTCAGTAAACTTACGTAAATAAACACTATAAACTCATCCATTCTCATTCATAAAAACTACGCGATTAAAATGTAAAAAAAAAACATTCACTCTCATTCAATAAACACCGTAACACCATTCATTCGCATCCATGAAAATGACTCAGACAACGAAACACACACTTTTCCCGCGCCGACAACACACACTTTTCCCGCGCCGACAACACACACTTTTCCCGCGCCGACAACACACACTTTTCCCGCGCCGACAACACACACTTTTCCCGCGCCGACAACACACACTTTTCCCGCGCCGACAACACACTTTTCCCGCGCCGACAACACATACTTTTCCCGCGCCGACAAACGTGCTCTGATTGGCCAGCTTTGCAAGCGAGAGCCCCGAGTTAATGTTTCTGAAGTTGCTTTTATAGTTTCAAGAGTTTCGAATCCTGTTTCTGAGAGTCACTTTGCTTTCTGGTATTAGCAATATTGCAATGCCAGAGAGTGACTTTATATTTTGTTGTGTTTTTAGCCTTTTTGTATGTTTTGCTTTTAGGGATGATGTGGATAATTGTAATGGTGTTTATTTTTTTATTTCTGA
>NC_051408.1:18014226-18014340 GCF_015228065.2 Penaeus monodon
GGGGGAAAAAAAAATTTTTTTAAAAAAAAAATTTTTTTTTTCATTATAATTTTACTATCATAACCCCAAACACACACAACACAAAAACAAAAAAACCCCCACACCCCCCCCCCC
>NC_051408.1:18014634-18014765 GCF_015228065.2 Penaeus monodon
TTTTTTTTAAAAAAAAATTTCCCCAAAACCCCCCACACACACACCCACACACAAAAAAAACCCCCCCCCCCCAAAACACACCCCCCCCACACACAAAAACCCCCCAAAACCCCCCCCACACCCCCCCCCCC
>NC_051408.1:18014789-18014873 GCF_015228065.2 Penaeus monodon
TTTTTTTTTTTTTTTTAAAAAAAATATATATATTTTTTATTTGTTATGTATTTTTTTTATAAAAAATTTTTTTTTTTTTTTTTT
>NC_051408.1:18015012-18015158 GCF_015228065.2 Penaeus monodon
TTTTTTTTTAAATAAAATTTTAAATAATAAAAATTTATAAAATTATATATATATATATTTTTTTTTTTTTAAAAAAAAAATTATATATAAATAATATAATAATTTTTTAAAAAAAATATATATAAATAAATATATATAAAAAAAAA
>NC_051408.1:18015195-18015368 GCF_015228065.2 Penaeus monodon
AAATATTATAAAAAAATTTAAAAAAAATATTTTTTTTTTTTAAAAAAAAAAATTAATATATATTTTTTTTATATATATTATAAAAATAATAAATATAAAATTATATAAAAAAAAAAAAATTTTTTTTTATATAAAAAATTTTTTATATATATATAAATTATAAAAAAAAAAAA
>NC_051408.1:18015424-18015518 GCF_015228065.2 Penaeus monodon
TTTTTTTTTATATATATATATATATTTTTTTTAAAAAATATTTTTTTAAATATATATATATATTTTTTTAAAAATATTTTTTTTTTTTAAAAAT
>NC_051408.1:18015579-18015678 GCF_015228065.2 Penaeus monodon
AAAAAAAATTTTAAAAATTATAATATAAATATATTATAATTTTATAAATAATATTTTTTAAAATAAATTTTTTTTAAAAAAATATTTTATAAAACCCCC
>NC_051408.1:18015728-18015936 GCF_015228065.2 Penaeus monodon
TTTTTTAAAAAATTTTTTATTTTTTTTTTAAAAAAAATATTTTTTAAAAAAAAAAAAAATTTTTTTTTTTATAAAAAATTTTTTTTTTTAAAAAAAATATATAAATAATATATAAAATATAAATAATTATATATATAAAAAAAAAAAATTTTTTAAAAAATTTTTTTATTTTTTAAATATATATATAATAAAAAAAAATTATTTTTCC
>NC_051408.1:18015991-18016251 GCF_015228065.2 Penaeus monodon
TTTTTTATTTTTTTTTATATAATAAAAAAATTTTTTATATTATATTTATTTTAAAAAAAATATATATAAAAATTTTAATAAAAATATTTTTTTTTTATATAAAAAAAAAAAAATTTTTATAAAAAAAATTTTTAAAATATATATATAATATATATTTTAAATATATTTTTTAAAATATATATATAAAAATTTAAAATTATAATTTTTTAAAATTTATATATATAAAAAAAATTTTATTTTTTTTAAATAAAATAAATATA
>NC_051408.1:18016323-18016537 GCF_015228065.2 Penaeus monodon
TTTTTTTTTTTATTATATTTATATATATTATTAATATATAATATTATTTAAATAAAAATAAAAAAATATATATATATATATTTTTTAAAATATATATTTTTTAATTATATTTATAATATATTTTTTTTATATTTTTAAAAATTTTTTTTTTTTTTTTTTTCCCCTATAAAATATTTAATAAAAAAAAAAAAATTTTTTTTAATATTTTAAAAAA
>NC_051408.1:18016577-18016679 GCF_015228065.2 Penaeus monodon
AAAAAAAAAAAAAAATTTTTTTAAATATTTTATTATATATAATTTTTTTTTTTAAAAATCTTTTTTTTTTATATAAAAAAAAAAAAAAATTTTTTTTTTTTT
>NC_051408.1:18016757-18017133 GCF_015228065.2 Penaeus monodon
TTTTTTTTTTTTTAAAAATTATTTTTTTTTTATAATTTATTTTTTTTTTAATTATTTTTTAAAAATTTTTTTTTTTTTTTTTTAAATATATTTTTTTTTTTTTTAAAAAATTTATTTAAAAATTTATTTTTTATTTAAATATTTAAAAAATTTTTTTTTTTAAAAAAAAATATTTTTTAAAAATTTTAAAAAAAAAAAATATATATATTTTAAATATTAAAAATTTTTTTTTAAAATTTTTTTTTTATATATATTTTATATTTTTTTTTTTTTTATTTAAAATTTATTTTTAATATATTAAAAAAAATTTTTTTTTAATATATTTTTTTTTTTATTTTTTAAAAATTTTTTTTATTTTTTTTTTTTTAAAAAAAAA
>NC_051408.1:18017177-18017247 GCF_015228065.2 Penaeus monodon
GGGGGGGGTGTTTTTGGGGGGGTTATTAAAAACCCAAAAAACCCCCCCCTTTTTTTTTAAAAAAAAAAAA
>NC_051408.1:18017291-18017362 GCF_015228065.2 Penaeus monodon
CCCCTTATATTTTTAAAAATTTAAATTTTTAAATAATTTTTTTTTTAAAAAAAAAATTTTTTTAAAAAAAA
>NC_051408.1:18018090-18018170 GCF_015228065.2 Penaeus monodon
GGGGTTGTGTGGCTTTGTGTTTTTATGATAATTGATGAGATGATGATTTAAAAAAATTTTTGTGAGATGATGAAAACAGA
>NC_051408.1:18018327-18018437 GCF_015228065.2 Penaeus monodon
GAAAAATGAAATAATAAAAAACATTGAGAAAACGACTGTTTTGATAATGAAAAGACCGTAACTATTGCCAATAATGATAAAAATTGACATGAAAATTTATATTTTTATCT
>NC_051408.1:18018569-18019090 GCF_015228065.2 Penaeus monodon
CACCTTTAAAATTTACCCAATCACCCAAAAAGCAAAACATACAAAAAGGCTAAAAACAAAAAAAAATATAAAGACTCTCGGGATGCAATTTTGCTAATACCAGAAAGCAAAAGTGACTCTCAAAACAGGATTCAAAAATCGAAACTAAAAAGCAATTCAGAAACATTAATGGGGGCCCGCTTGCAAAGCTGGCCAACAAGCACGTTTGTGGGGCGCGGGAAAAAAAGTATGTGTTGCGGGGGGGAAAGGTGTTGTGGGCGGGGGAAAAAGTGTGTGTTGTGGGCGGGAAAAGTGGTGTTGCGGCGGGGGAAAAAAGTGTGTGTTGTCGGCGCGGAAAAGGGGGTTTTTGTCGGCGGGGGAAAAGTGTGTGTTTCGGGCGGGGAAAAGTGTGTTGTCGGGGGGGAAAAGTGTGGTTGTCGGCCGGGAAAAGTGTGTTGTCGGCGGGGGGAAAAGTGGTGTTTCTTTGGGTTCTGAGTTTTTTTGTCGAATGAATGGGTTCGTGTTTATTGAATGAGATAAAA
>NC_051408.1:18019109-18019689 GCF_015228065.2 Penaeus monodon
AATCGCGTAGTTTTTATAAATGGAAGGAGGTTTATGTGTTTTTTACGTAAGTTTATGAATGTAATATTAAGGGATAGAATTTTTTTTATAGTGTCATTTATATACGTTGTTTTTTAAAAGGGGTGAATTTTTTTTATATTTAATCACGTGGTTTTAAAAATGAGAATGAATGATTTCATAGTGTATTGTGTTTTTAAAGGGTTTATTGAAGGGAAAATGAATGATTTTTACATATTTCACGGTTTTTTTGAATGAAATAACATTTTAGGGGTGTAAGATATTTCAACATTTAATCACCACTTTTAATGAATGGGAAAAAATTTATTTATAGAATCATTTGGGTTTATTTTTGTAAATTTATTAAGTGAAAATTTAAATTTTTTTTTTAATACTTAATTTCGTAATTCAATGAATGAGAATGAATTGTTTTAAAGTTTAAGATGTGTTATTTAGTTTTTCTGAAGAGGAGGGGTTAGTTATTTAAAAACGTAGTTCTAAGAATGAGAATGAATGAGTTTACAAAGTTAATTACCAGTAGTTCTTGTTCTTGTCAATCCGAAATGTTTTTCGTATGTATTCG
>NC_051408.1:18019740-18019892 GCF_015228065.2 Penaeus monodon
CATGCTTTTCAAGTTTGAAAAAAGTTTTTTTTGAATTTTCCCTTTTTTCCCTTTTTTCCCCGTTTTCGTCATTTTTCTACTAACCATTTTTTATGTTTGTGTTTTTCGTGCATTTAAAACCATAATAATCCACGGTTTTTTAAGTAAAATTT
>NC_051408.1:18019940-18020209 GCF_015228065.2 Penaeus monodon
TGACTTATTACCTGTGTGTCCAGTGTTTGCTGTTGATTCCGCCGCGGCGCACGAAAAGCTATTAAAATTTGATGGTCTGGGGAAAATGTGTGACGTTTTCCCCGTGGAGAGCATGTTAATTGTTTGGGGGAAAAAGCCCAAACCCCTCACTCCGATCCCCGAAATTCTTTGGGAAAAAAAACAACAACGATCATATATCTTGTGAGGAAACAGGAGATTAAATAAAATAATAGACATCCGGGAATTGTATCGGAAAAAGGGTCGTATTT
>NC_051408.1:18020266-18020472 GCF_015228065.2 Penaeus monodon
TTTTTTTTATTTATTTTTGTATCTCCTTTTTCTTTTTTTCTTTTCTCATTTTTTCCGTCTTTATATCCCTTTTGTCCGTCGTTAATTAAGAGAATAAAAGAGCACCGATTTAAAACAGAAAAAATATGAATAGATATAAAAAAATATTTATAAAATGACGCAGAAAATCGAAGGAAAACGATACGGCATTGCAAATTTCAGTAAAG
>NC_051408.1:18020774-18021990 GCF_015228065.2 Penaeus monodon
AAGTTTTAATATTTTTAAAATGAATTTTTCATTTTTGTATTTTCATTGTAAAAGATTTTTAAAAATTTTATATCTCATTTTTAGTATTAGTATTTTAACTTACCCCTTATTGTATCAATAAACCGAAAAAGAAAAAACATTTTTTTAAAAAAATTAGATATAAATGGCTCGCATACATCACTCCATTGGATTTTTTGTGTGTGTGCCCTGCTGCTTGGAATAACCCCTTTTTATGAGAATTCCCCCGGCCAGAAGAACGAAACAAAATTTGAAAAAGGGGTTTTAAAAAAGAAGATTCAAACAGGGAATTCGAAAAAGAAAATTTAAAACAGAAAAACCGGAAAAACCCACAATAGTTGAATTTCCTAAAAAACAAATACTTAGTCATTTTCCCGTAAGTGCGTTATGAACCAAAAGATTATAGGTTATTTCCCTCTTCGAAAAAGGCAAGGAAGAATTTCCTTTAAAATGGCAAACCTTTTTAAATTTTCATGATGAATTATTCAGGGAAACATTACCCTATTTCCCTTTTAAATATCCAACCAACACGTGGTTATGTGGGGTTTTCATGTTTAATCTTTGGGGGAAAAAACGTGGGAAAAAAACCCAAAAGAATATCACACACAAATTTTATACTCTTTATCCCCCCAAACTATTCATACACCCACCCTTTTTGAAAAGTCCCAGCAGTCCACCCCCTTTTACAGACCCTGACACCCACTTTACTTCCCTTTTTTCGCGGGTTCCGCGGGCTTAATGTGAAATGCGGTGCGAAGACCACCCGCTTTGTTAGGAGAGAAGTGCTGTGTAAAATGTGTAAGTCTCAGAACACCTCATCACGGGTGGTATCGAGAATTTTATTCCTTTTCCCCCGTGTGTGTAGGCTTTGCCCCGGAAAGCACCAACCCTTCCTTCTTGGCCCGAAAGTGAGGAGGGAAGTACCCAAAGGGAAAATTTCAGGTAAAAAGTAAATAAATACAAATGCGTCACTATGGTAATATACCATAATAGTCAGAGTACTGTCAAGTGGGGGCGATCCCCCAGTATTCCGGCAGGTAAATTGCTAAAACTGACAAATTTGAGTAATTTTTCATATTTTTCCTTAGAATTTCCCCTGGAAATTTTTCATCCCTCTCCCGCTATCGGGGCCAAAATTTGAAGGGGAGGCCTAATTTATAAAATTTTTAAAATATATATAATTTTAATAAATTTTAAT
>NC_051408.1:18022651-18022724 GCF_015228065.2 Penaeus monodon
GTGTTTTTGTGTGGTGTGGTGTTTTATGTATGATACACATATTATGTATTATAAATGGGGAAAAATACTTTAT
>NC_051408.1:18023328-18024304 GCF_015228065.2 Penaeus monodon
AGAAGAACAGGCAATAAACTGTTCAGGTTCGTATGCAACGCATGCTGTACACGGATAGACAAAGGGCTGGCTGGACTAACAAAGAAAAGCGGAAAAAAGGAAAGGGAATGTCACCAACAGCGAAACAAAAAAAAAGGGGGGGGGGGGGGGGAAAAAGGGGGAGGGAAAAGAAAAGAAGGGGAAAGAAGGGGGGGGAGGGAAGAGAAGGGAGAAAAAGAGGAAGAAAGAAGGGGGAGGAAAAAAAGGAGGGGAGAAAAGGAAAGAAAGGAAAAAAGGGGGGGAGGAGGAAAGAGGGGGGGGAGGAGGGAGGAGGAGGAGGAGAGGGGGGAGGGGGGGGGGAGGAGGAGGAGAGGAGGGGGGGGGGGGAGGGGGAGGAGGGAAAAGGGGGAGGGAAGGGGAGGGGGGAGGGGGAAAGGGGAGGAAGAAAAGAAAGGGGGGAGGGGGGGAAAAAGTGGGGAAAGCTGGGGGGGAAGGGGGGGAGGGGGAGGAGGGGAAGGGAGGGAGGGGGAGGGAGGGGGAAGGGGAGGGGGAAAGGAGGAGGGAAGGAGGGGTTAAAGGAGGGGAGAAAAGGGGATGGGATGGCGGAAGGGGGAGAGGAGAAGGGGGAGGGGAGAAAGGGAGGGAAGGGGGGATGGGGGTAGGATGGGGGAAGGGGAGGAGATGGGGGAGGGGGTGTGGAGTGTGGGAGAAAGGGAATGAAAGAGGAGTAGCGGAAGGGAGGGGGGGAGGGGGCAAGAGAAGGGGAGGGGGAGTCCAGGGGGTTGGGGAAAAGGGGAAATAGAGGAGGGTTGGGAGAAGGGGAAAGGGGGGGAGGGGAGAGAAGAATGGAAGAGACAAAGGTGAGAAATGGGGAAAAGGTGGGAGGGGGAAAGGGTGGGGGAGGGGGAGGGGGAGAAAAAAGATGCTGGAAAGGCGAGGAAGAGGAGGAGAAGTGGGGAAAAGGAGAGACAGGAAGAGAGAAGAGGTGGGAAGAGTG
>NC_051408.1:18024659-18024909 GCF_015228065.2 Penaeus monodon
ATATAACTGTGTTGTTTTCATTCTAGCATGCAGAGCCAGCTAAAACTACATAGGCGTGTAAATACATTAAAAATATCCATTACAGCTGCCTGAATATATCCCCTGGAAACACTCCCAAATTTTGCTAAATTTTCTTTGTAAATATTTAGACTTTGATCTCACAAAAAAAAGGCAGTCGCATTCACAATACGAAAGCGATCGAAGCGATTTGCCAGTTGAACGGATTTGGGCTGGGGGTGACCCGGGCCCA
>NC_051408.1:18025322-18025416 GCF_015228065.2 Penaeus monodon
CCCCCCCCCATGTTAAAAATACAGGGCATTAGCTGAACGGGGCCATCAATCGGAGCTCGGGGCCAAGACACTGCGTTCATGCCTTCCTCCCAGC
>NC_051408.1:18025483-18025863 GCF_015228065.2 Penaeus monodon
CCGGTGTTTTTTTAAATCGAGCCCACCATCTCTTTTTAAATTCCCGGTTTTTTGGGGGACCGGGCAACTTACCTTGGGGCCCCGGGCCTTGGCCCCAACTCTTCGGTGGTTTTTAGGAAAAAAAGGCAACCCCGGGGTGGAAGTTCCCTTCCCGGGCCCAACCCCCGGGCCGGTTGGACTTTCCGGATTTTTTTCGAACCTTTTTCCAAGGGGGAAAAAAATTTGGCGGGAAAAACATTTTAAAGTCGTTCCCAAATTTAAAAAAAAGGGGGCGTTGCCTTCCACGATTTTTTTATCCCGGGCACTTTTTTCTTTTGGGGTTCTTTGGGTTTTGGCCTTGTTTCCCCTTGGGCAGCTTTGGGAGCCCCGTTTTTACTGTA
>NC_051408.1:18025899-18026228 GCF_015228065.2 Penaeus monodon
AAAGAATTTCTAAAGGGAATTTTTCAAAAGGCAAAACACGTTTAAAATTTTCGTAAAAAATTAAATAATATTTTCTTTTTATATTTGTTCCAAAACCCCCCCTCCCAAAAAACCCAAAGGGAGGGGGAAACCCCCAAACCAACACTTAAAATTATAAAATTTATCATTAAAAAAATTTTATTACTCTATTTGTACAAAATTTTTATATAATATTATATTTATATAATTAATATTTTTAAAACCATAAAAATATAATTATTCCAAAAGGGGCCCTTTGGCATGGAACCGGGCCAAAACGTAAAGGAATTATTATTATTAGGGTTTTCCCC
>NC_051408.1:18026723-18026872 GCF_015228065.2 Penaeus monodon
TTTTATAATTGGAATTTAAGATATTAAATTTTAAGAGGAATTATTTGATTATATTTTTTAAATTATATATAAAATTTTTAATCCCAATATTTAACCCCGGATAAAAAAGAAATTTTATAAAAAAAAAAGGGAAAACAATCCCCGTAGAA
>NC_051408.1:18027033-18028250 GCF_015228065.2 Penaeus monodon
AAAATTTTCCCTCCTCAGTTTTCAAAATCTTCCCCCATAGCAGGAAGGGAAAAAAAAATTGGAAAGATCTCCACGGGGGGAAATTCAAAGGCAAAATATGAATAATATACTCAAAATTAGTAAAAGTTTATAGTCAAATTTATCCTCCCCGTAAATTTTACTGAAGGACCCGCGCCCAGCTTTTAGACATACCCCTGACTCATTATGGTATATTACCATATTGGGAAATTTGTATTTATTTCCATTTTACCCCTGAAATTTTCCCTTTTGGTAATTTCCCCTCCTCTATTTTGGGGGCCCCAAAATGTAAAGGGGTTTTGGGGGCTTCCGCGGCAAATGCCCTACACCACGGGTAGAAAAGGGAAAGGGGGGGAAAATTCCCATCGATACCACTACCGTCGGATCAAAGGTTTTCTGGGGACTTCCACTTTTAACACAGCATTTCTCCCCCTAACAAAAAGCTGGGGGTTCTTGCCCCGCTTTCCCTTTAAAGGGGCCGAGGTAACCGCATAAAAAAGGGGGAATGCAAAATTGGGTGTCAGGGGCTCTGTATAAAAAGGGGGGAACTGGGTTGGGAGGGTTTGTGAAATAAAAATTTGGTGGGGTAGAATGGGTTTTGGGGAAAAAAAGATGTATGAAAGTTGGTGTGATATTTTTGGGGGATTTCTTTCCACGTGTTTTCAAAAAAGTTTAAATACATGCAACCCCCACACTAGTAACCAGTTTTGGTTGGATTTTTAAAAGGTTTTAATACGGAAATTTTTTAAATTTTGAATAATTCAACCTATCCCCAAATTTAAAGAAGGGTTTTTCCCCTTTTTTAAAGGAAAGGGTTCTACCTTTGGGCCTATATTTCGAAGAGGGCAATGAACCTAAAATCTCTTGGGGTCATGAAGCGCACATTACGGGGAAAAAATGACTAAAAAATCATTTCGTTTTTTGGGAAAATTTAACTATTGTGGGTTTTCCCGGTTTCTGTTTCGAATCTTCTCTTTCAAATTCCCCTTTGTTTTTCCCGAATTTTTTTCTTTTTTTTCAACCCCCTGTTTCAAATTTTTTGTGTTCGGTTTTTCGGGGCCCGAGGGTTTTCACCAGTGAAAGGGAAATATTCACAAGCGCAGGGCACACACACGAAAGAGAATCAGATGGGGGTAAATGTATGCTGGGACCATTTATGATCTACTTTTTTTTAAAAAAATTGTCTTTCATTTTCGGGC
>NC_051408.1:18028715-18028920 GCF_015228065.2 Penaeus monodon
TTGTTTTTTTCTTTATTTTTTGAATTGAAATTTTTCCCTTTATCTTTAAATTTCCCTTGCAAATTTTATGACTCATTTTTTAAAATAAAATTTTTTTTTATATTTTATTCATATTTTTTCGGGTATTAATGGGGCCTGTTTTCTGTTTTTTTCTCTTAGTTTAAAAAGAGGGGCCCGAAGGTTTAAAAGCCGGAGAAAATGAGAG
>NC_051408.1:18028973-18029494 GCF_015228065.2 Penaeus monodon
GTGCGTGTCTGTTTTTGTTTTTTGGGGTTTTTAAATGTTGGTTTTTTGGCTTTTTTTTTTGGTTTTGTTTGTGTTTTTCCCCGTTTGGCGGGGGGGCGGGGGTTGGTTTGTTTGTAAAAGGGAAAATCCCCCAAAAAATCCTTGTCCGGGGGGAAAAAATTACCCGGAATTGTTTTTTTTTAAAAATTTTTAATTTTAATTTTTTCTCCATTGTTTTTTTCCTCCAAAAACAAAAATTGGGAAAATTTGGTTGCTTTTTTTCCCAAAAAAAAAATTTGGTAATAACAAACGTTTTTCCCTTCGCCAAAAAAAAAAAAAGGAAAAAGGGGAAAAAAGGTTAAACATTTCCCCCCCTTTAAAAATAAACATTTCGGGGCGGAACAAGAACAAACCTGGTTTAAACGGTAAAATCATTATTTATTTTTTTTAATTTTTTCCCTTTATTTTTAAAAATTTTTTTTAATTTTAAACGAAAAAACCTTCTTAAATTTTTTAAAAAAAAAAACACCTAATTTATTGGG
>NC_051408.1:18029574-18030643 GCF_015228065.2 Penaeus monodon
TTCCCATTCAATTAAAAATTTCGGGTTTGAAAAAATGGGGTAATTTTTTTAAAAAAATAATTAATTCCCTTTCCCTTAAAACTCGTGTTTAAAATTTAAAAATTTCCCCCCTCATTCAAAAAACCTTAAAAAAAAAATTTTAACTTTAAAAAAATTCTTTCTCTTTTTATTAAAAACGTTTTTAAAATTTTTAAAAAAAATTTTTCCCCTTAATAAAAACATAAAAAGAACACAAATAAAAAATTAATTTCCCCTTTTTCATTAAAATTCATTCAAAATTTAATTTTCCCAAAACCATAAAAAACCCATTTCTTTTCAAAAAATTTAACGGATTAAAATGAAAAAAAACCATTCAATCTATCAAAAAAAAAACACAACAACCATTTCTTTCCCTTTCCCTTTTTTAAAAACTAAAAAAAAAAACAAACTTTTCCCCCAAAAAAAATTTTTTCCCCCGGCCCCAAAACACCATTTTTCCCGGCCCGAAAAACACTTTCCCCCCCACAAAAAATTTTCCCGCGGAAAAAAAAATTTTTCCCCCCAAAACCCCAAACTTTCCCGCCCGAAAAAAATTTTTCCCGCCAACAACACACATTTTCCCCGCGCCGAAAAACACATTTTTTCCGGCCCGAAAAAACACATTTCCCCCCCGCCGAAAAACACCTTTCCCGCCCCGGGACAAACACACTTTTCCCGCCCCACAACCACATTTTCCCGCCCGACAACACACATTTTTCCCCGCCCCGACAACACAAAATTTTTCCCGCCCCGGCAACACAAAATTTTCCCGCGGGGACAACACACACTTTTCCCGGGGCCGAAAACACACACTTTTCCGCGCCGAAAACCCACTTTTTTTTCCCCGCGCCGACAACACCCCTTTTCCCCGCGCCGAAAACACAACTTTTCCCGCGCCGAAAAACCCGTCCCCTGTTTGGGGCCAAAGTTTTGAAAGCAGACCCCCGATTTAAATTTTTTGAATTTGCTTTTATTTTTCAGATTTCCCGAATCCTTTTTGAGATCATTTTGCTTTCTGGTATTAGCAATATTCCCAATCCCAGAGAGTTAC
>NC_051408.1:18030814-18030893 GCF_015228065.2 Penaeus monodon
TTTTTTGGCCTTTTAAAATTTTTTTTTTTTAAAAATTTTTTTTAAATTTTTTTTTCAATTTTTAAAATTAAAAATTTTT
>NC_051408.1:18031077-18031193 GCF_015228065.2 Penaeus monodon
CCCCCCCCCCCCCCCAACCCCAAAAAAAAAAAACCCCCCCCCCCAAACAAAAAAAAAACCCCCCCCCCCCCCCCAAAAAAAAAAAAACACCCCCCCAAAAAAAAAAATTTTTTTTT
>NC_051408.1:18031218-18031426 GCF_015228065.2 Penaeus monodon
TTTTTTTAAAAAAATTTAAAAAAATTTTTTGTTTGGGGGTTTTTTTGGGGGGGGGGGGGGGGTGTGTGTGTGTTTTAAAAAAAAATTTTTTTAAATTTTTTAAAAATATTTTAAAAATTTTTAAAAATAAAACCAAAAAAAATTTTTAAAAAATTTTTTTTTAAAAAAAAAAAAACCCCCCAAAAACCCCCCACCCCCCCCAAAAAAA
>NC_051408.1:18032673-18033371 GCF_015228065.2 Penaeus monodon
TATTTTTTTTTTTATTAAAATTTTTTTTAAAATATTATTTTTTTTTTTTTATATATTTTTTATATAATATATAATTTATATATAAAAAAATTTTTTTTTTTTATTTAAAAAATTAAAAAAAAAATATATATATTTTTTTTAAAAAAAAAAAATTTTTTTTTAAAATTTTTATAATAATAATTTTTATTAAAAAAATATATATAATTTTATATATAAAATAATTTTATTTAAAAAAAAATTTAAAAATAATTTTAAAATTTTTAAAAAAAAAAAAAATTAAAAAAAAATTTTAAAAAAATTAAAATTTAAAAAAAAAAAAAAAAAAAAAAAAAATTTTTTTTAAAAAAAGGAAAATTTTTTTTTATAAAAAAATTTTTATAAATTTTTAAAAAATTTTAAAAAATTTTTTTTATATATATAAATTTTTAAAAAAATTTTTTTTTATATAATAAATTTTTATAAAAAATTTTTATTAAATTTTATATATAAATAAATATATATAAAAAATATATATTAAATTTTTAAAAAATTTTTTTTTTATTTTTAAAAAAAATAAATTTTCCCCCCCTTAATATTTAAAAAAAAAATTTTTTTTTTTTAAAATATATAAATTTTTAAAAAAAATTTTTTTTTTTAAAAAAAAAATTTTATAAATATATATAACAAAAAATTTTTTTTTAAAAAATAAAAATTTTTTT
>NC_051408.1:18033598-18033755 GCF_015228065.2 Penaeus monodon
AAAAATGGGTTATTTTTTTTTTTAAAAAAAAAATATAAAAATTTTAAAAAATTTTAATAAAATTTTAAAAATTTATATATTTTTTCCCCCATAAATTTTTTTTTTTTTGTAAAATTTTTTAAAAAAATTTTTTTTATATAATTTTTAAAAAATTTTT
>NC_051408.1:18033902-18034149 GCF_015228065.2 Penaeus monodon
AAATTTTTAAAAAAAATTTTTTTTATAAAAATATATATTTTTTTAAAAAAAAAATAAAATTATAAAATTTTTTTTAAAAAAATATATATTATTATTTAAAATATTTTTTTTAAAAACAAAATTTTTTTTTTATATATATTTAAAAATAATTTTTTAAAATATATATTAAAAATATAAATAAAAAAAAATTTTTTATTTTTTATTTAAAATTTTTTTTAATTTAAAAAAAAAAAAATATTTTAAAAAA
>NC_051408.1:18034189-18034351 GCF_015228065.2 Penaeus monodon
TTTTTTTCCCCCTTTTTTTTTAAAATTTTTTTAAAAAATTTTTAGAAGGGGGGGCCCCAAACCCAATTTTTTAAAAAAATTTTTTTTTAAAAAAGGGGAACCCAAAAAACCCCCCTTTTTTTTTAAAAACCCAAAAAATTTTTCCCCCCCCAAAAAATTTTT
>NC_051408.1:18034620-18034956 GCF_015228065.2 Penaeus monodon
AAAAATTTTATTTCCCCCTTTTAATTTATTTTTTAAAAAAAAAAATTCCAAAAAAAAAATTCCAAAAAAAAATTTTTAATTTTTTTCCCCTTTTTTTAAAAAAAAAAATAAATTTTAAAAAATTAAAAAACCCCCCAAAAAATTTTTCCCTTTTTTAAAAAAACCTTTTTTTAAAATTTTTAAAATTTTTTTTTTTTCCAAAAAAAAAAAAACCAAATTTTTTTCCCCCCCTTTTTCCCCCTTTTTAAATTTTTTTTTTTTTTAAAAAAAACCAAAAAAATTTTTTTAAAAAAAAAAAATTTTTCTTTTTGGGGGGTTTTAAAAAATTTAATTTAA
>NC_051408.1:18034977-18035346 GCF_015228065.2 Penaeus monodon
CCCCCCCCCGGGGGGGGGGGGGGCCCGGGGCCTTTTTTATTTAAAAAAAATTTTATAATAAATTTTTTTTTAAAAAAAAAATTTTTTTAAAAAAAAATTTTTTAAATTTTAAAAAAATTTTTTTTAAAAAATTTTTTTTTTTATATTTTTTAAAAAAAAAATTTTAAAAAAAACCCCAAAAAAATTTAAATTTTAAAAAAAAAAAATTTTTTTTTTTATAAAAAAAAATTTCCCCCTTTTTTTTTTTAAAAATTTTTTTTTAACTTAAAATAATTTCAAAAAAAATTTTTTTTTTTGAAAAATTTTTTTTTCCCCCCCCCCTTTTTTTTTTTTAAACCCTTTTTTTATTTTTTTAAAGGTTTTTTGGGG
>NC_051408.1:18035876-18036701 GCF_015228065.2 Penaeus monodon
GTTTCCCTCACTCTTTCACATATATACCTAAAGGGGATACAATGGATACAGAGTGCTGAAGCAATTAAAAAGAGTTCGGGGAAAAGTAAATCGCTGAAAGGTTGTTCACAAAAAAATTGCAAACGTGTTTCACGAAATACTATGACATTCAGCTTCAGCTCTCCATGAAAGCATCATGATAAAGCCGTGAAGATGAGGATTTGCTTTCGGGGTTTCCTATAAAAATGTTACGATCGCTTATATATCCATTTTTAGATTTTCATTTGTTTTATTGTTTTTTCCCGGGGTTTCCTTTTGAAAAGATCAAAGATAATAAAATTAAAGAATGGGTAGATGAGGGAAAAAAGTTAAAACATTCCTTTCCCATCAGAGGCGGTACCTTGCATCCATAGCGGATTGTATACGAGTATAGGCTGGTTATCGTTCAGATTGAGTACTGTTATCTATAAACAGCTGTTCTCTTATCATATATCTAAGCTCACCGTAGTTTTTTTTCCCCTCCGCGAATCTTGAGAAATAAAAGTTTTTTTTTCCGAAAAAAAATGAATGGAAAGTAAATATATAGTAGGGATGATATTTTAAAAACTAAAATAAAGCAAAGAATACTCCTTGGGGGTTTGAAAAAAGGGGGGGTTTTGGGGGGGGTGTTTGGGTTTTTTTTTTTTTTTTGAAATTTAAACCCCAAAAAATTTTTTGGGGGGTTTTTTAAAAAATTTTTTGGTCTTTTTTAAAACCCCCCCCGGGGGAAAAAACCCCCCCCCAAAAAAAAAGGGGCCCAAAAAAAAGGGGAAAAAAAAAAGGGTTTTTTTTTTTTGGGGGGGTTTG
>NC_051408.1:18036860-18036999 GCF_015228065.2 Penaeus monodon
AAATTAAAAAATTTTTTCCCCCCGGGGGGCCCCCTTTTGGGGTTTTTTTTTTTTTTGGGGGGTTTTTTTAAAAAAACCTTTTTTTTTTAAAACCCCCTTTTTTTTTTTCCCCCCCCAAAAAAATTTTTTTTTTTTTTTT
>NC_051408.1:18037052-18037259 GCF_015228065.2 Penaeus monodon
TACTTTCCCCTTTTTTTTTTTATTAAGAAAATTTGGAAATTTTGTCTGGGGGTTTTGGGTTTAAAGTTTTATGAATGATCCGGTTTAAAACTCTTAGAGACCAAAGGCCTTTATTTTTAAAGGGGGGTGAAAGAAATTCAAAATTTTATATCCCTTTTTTTGTGGTTATGGTTTTTTTATTTTTAATTTTTTTATGTTCATTTTTGT
>NC_051408.1:18037276-18037737 GCF_015228065.2 Penaeus monodon
TTTTTTTACAGAACCCCTAAATTTTTTAAAAATTTCCAAATTAAAATCCCTCTTCACCATAAAAAACAGAACAAAATGACGTAACACAGAAAAACCCCACGGATAAAGGTAATGTAAAATCAAACATATTAAAAACTTTTGTAAATACTGTGAATTTCATTTAAGGAGATGCGGCCAAAAGGAAAAGGAAAGAAAGTGAAAATCGAGGAAGTTAATAATAAAACAGAAAAGGTGAAAAAAAAAAAATTTTGAAAGCAGTCGTCCCGGGTTTCCCCTTTTTGCTGTGCACGATGTTAAAATCAACAGAATGGGGAGATAGGGCAGAAATATCAATATAGATTTTGCATAAAATGTAAAGTCCCATTATACGTTAAAAACCCCTGCACACACACACTCGGGGGGGCCACACACCACAAACACATATATATTTTTTGTGTAAAATATGTATGTTTTAAAATTTT
>NC_051408.1:18037885-18038099 GCF_015228065.2 Penaeus monodon
CAAGTGCCCGGGCCCCAAAAAAACTCGGTGATCCAATTTTTTTTCCCCCTTTTTTTTTATTTAAACTTTGTTTTCTTTCCTTCCCGCCCTTTTTAAAAGAATTTCCAAAAAAACCTTTTTAAGGCATTAACCTTGCTGGTGGCCGTTGGCAAAGCGTTTTTTTTAGGGAAGAGGGTTAAAGGTTCCTTTTTAGGGAAAAAAGGGGGGGAGGGGG
>NC_051408.1:18038133-18038280 GCF_015228065.2 Penaeus monodon
TTTTAAATATTAAAATATTTTTTCCCGCGGTGCCCGAGGTTAATCACCAGTTGGCAAAGGCAATTTTTTATTCCCCCCCGGGGGCCCAAAAAGGGGGAAACCCCCCCTATTGAAGGGGGGAAACCGACCAACAGTCCGGGGGGGCCG
>NC_051408.1:18038447-18038772 GCF_015228065.2 Penaeus monodon
TTCTGTCTATCTGCCATTCTGTTGATCTACACATCGTGCACAGCGAAAAAGAATCATGACGACTGCATCACAATTTTTTTTTTCACCTTTTCTGTTTTATATTATTAACTTCCTCGACTTCACGTTCTTTCCATTCCTATTGCCGCATTCTCCTTAAATGAAATTCACAGTATTACAAACAGCTTTTAATATTGTTTGATATTACATTACCATTACTCCGTGTGGTTTCTGTGTTACGTCATATGTTCTGTTGTTTATGGTGAAGAGGGATATACTTGGAAATTCTTAATATTTATGGGTCTGTAAAAAAGGGGGGGAGGGGGGG
>NC_051408.1:18038819-18039537 GCF_015228065.2 Penaeus monodon
CGTATATATATTTAAGTTCTTCCCCTCCTTGACAATGACCCATTTTTTCTCAAAAGAGTATTAACCGACATTCCCATCGTTAAACCCCAGCCCAATTCCCATGTTCTTTAAGAAAAAAAAAAGTGGATTCTTTGCTTTATTTTTTTTTAAAATTCATCCCTATATATTTTATTTTTCCATTCTTTTTTTTTTGGGAAAAAAAAATTTATTTCTCAGATTTGCGGGGGAAAAAAAAACGGGACTTTAGATTATGATAAGAGAACAGCTGTTTATAGATAACAGTACTCAATCTGAACGATAACCAGCCTATACTCGTATACAATCCGCTATGGATGCAAGGTACCGCCTCTGATAGGAACAGGAATGTTTTACTACTTATATTCTCATCTATCCATTCATATATTTTTATTAATCATGATTCTTTTCAAAAGGAAACACCGGAAAACAATAAAACAAATGAAAATCTAAAAATGGATATATAAGCGATCGTAACATTTTTATAGGAAACCCCGAAAGCAAATCCTCATCTTCACGGCTTTATCATGATGCTTTCATGGAGAGCTGAAGCTGAATGTCATAGTATTTCGTGAAACACGTTTGACATTTCTTGTGAACAACCTTTCAGCGATTTACTTATCCCTGAACTCTTTTTAATTGCTTCCAGCACTCTGTATCCATTTGTATCCCTTCAGGTATATATGTGAAAGAGTGAGGGAAC
>NC_051408.1:18039836-18039917 GCF_015228065.2 Penaeus monodon
CGATCAGTCTAATCTACAATTTTTAAAATTATATCTGATCTTATTATTCAGTTCTTAATTCCTCTTACAAATCCATATTTA
>NC_051408.1:18040012-18040087 GCF_015228065.2 Penaeus monodon
AGCTGTTATCACATCCTTCCTTTTAACTTGTGATTCGTTCCCCTGTTCCCCAACTTCTATTTGCATATGAGTCAA
>NC_051408.1:18040144-18040389 GCF_015228065.2 Penaeus monodon
TCCTATTTTATTCATCTTTTCCCGATCCTTTTAATTTACTTCAATATATATTCTTTAGCTAATTATCGACGATAAAAAAAATAATTATATGCCTGTCACGATAATCGCATATGATAATGGGTGTTTATATTGACAGAAAACACAAACCCATTAATGGATATGATAATTACGTTGGTAATCGATGTGGCGTTGCGGCTTCCAGTGCGCCTTTCTTATGTATGAAGCAAACGTTTTGTTATGCGTGT
>NC_051408.1:18040943-18041195 GCF_015228065.2 Penaeus monodon
CTCTGCTATTATAGGTGATAAGTCAATGCTAGCCTTATTGAGCTTTGTCTACATCGATCCTCTGTTTGTATTACCGGCGTGTTTACTCCATGCTAGCGTCCATTGGCTTTTCCACTCTCGTTATCATCACCTCCCAAATCATCATGACACGCACTTGGATAAGAAACAGTAAAAATAGATAAATAAAATGAATATAAAGGAAGGAAAAAGTAAACGAACACATCGAGATCATAAACGAAACACTCAAATATG
>NC_051408.1:18041247-18041341 GCF_015228065.2 Penaeus monodon
AAATGATAACCAAAGGTAACATACTAACACCCCCCCCAAAAAAAAAAAATCAAAATAGTGACACTACGACATTATCAAAATAGAATCACCCCCC
>NC_051408.1:18041440-18041817 GCF_015228065.2 Penaeus monodon
TAACAAAAGGCAACATACCCACATACTACCCCCCTCCCCCCCAAAAAAAGAAAAAAGAACGCGGAAACAAACAAATAGCGACGACCAAAACAGAAAGAAAAGAAACCAAAAAAGCCAACCACACCATCCGAATAACCCCCCCTCCCCCCCAATGAAAAAAAAAAGCGGAAGAAAATGAAATAAGCAAATAACGGCGGTCAGAGGAGGCGGGATCCAGCGTCCCTCCCGCGCTGTGCATCTCGCTCCCCGGCGTCTATCGGCCCCGGGGGAGTCCTCGGCCGCATACCTGGGACAATTAGTGCGAAAGGGATGCGTACTCTCTATTTATGGGCGTCTTGTAGCGAGGGGGCAGGTCCTTGCGGCGTCTACTTTGCTGG
>NC_051408.1:18041922-18042145 GCF_015228065.2 Penaeus monodon
AATCTTATGTGTAATTTATTTTATGTGTGCCTTCTCGTGCGGTGACACGTCCTTTGTAATGTTTGCTTTGTGGGTTTTCATTTTCCTTGTTTTTTTTTCATTTTATTTTGTATTATATTGTCACATTTCCTTCCTCTTTTTTTCTTCTCTTGTAAACAATCAGTACATAATCTCCTTTGCTGTGTTTTGCTCTGTTGTTTCATTTCCCTTGTTTGTTATCACG
>NC_051408.1:18042207-18042359 GCF_015228065.2 Penaeus monodon
AAATTCTGTGAAATATTCCTCTAAGTTCTTTGTGGCGTTCGCTTTGTTTTTCATTTCCTTGCCTGTTATCGCGTTATTCTTTTTCTGTGTTATTTCATTTGTCTCGTTCTTCTCTCTTCAATATACTCTTTTTGCGATTGATTAAAAGAAAA
>NC_051408.1:18042422-18042737 GCF_015228065.2 Penaeus monodon
CTCCTAGACCATTTTTTGTTTTTCCTAATAGCGGTGATCTCTTTGTTAGTTATCATTTGCTTTGCGTTTCTGTTTATCATCGTTTTTTTCCCTCTTTCTTTTCTCTATGATCCAATTTCCTTGCGGTTTATATGTGGAATTTTTTTTGTGTCCGACTTTGTTACTCTGACTTCCTTTAATTCTGTTTTTCTTTCTGGACAATTTCCGGGATATTTCTTTTGTCTCTCATTTGTATGTTTCTTTCTCTATTTTCTTGTCCTTTTCTTTTATATTAGTTTTTTTCTTTATGTGGACAATTTCTTCGTGGAGCTTGTT
>NC_051408.1:18042933-18043412 GCF_015228065.2 Penaeus monodon
TACCTTCCCAGCAGTCACATAATCAGATTTCAGGACGGGGGGGGGGGCGAGGGAGCCGTTCCAAGAATGATTTAATTTTTCGCAGACGCGGCCTTGGAAATCAAGCAGGAACTAAGATTATTAAGGAACCAACGTATGCCTCGGGTGGGGATTAAACAGTGAAAGAAGGTATTGGAAAAAAACAAAGGCATCTTTAAAGTATCTTCTGTGCCAATTTCTCCAGGCAAATTAGTTTACCTTGATCGTGCATGTAGATGTAGTAGATACAAAGTGTATATATTTTTTCTTTCTTTCTTTGAATGGGATTAGATATATTACGGTGAGAAATTGCTGTATATGGGTTAGCGAAATGTTTGCTATTGCTACTATTGCATTTATCAAATCCATGATTGCCATTCAAATATATGATTATGCTTATCACACAAAGCCCACTCATACATCTTATGCAATGCACCAATATCTACGTTTCATCATTATCG
>NC_051408.1:18043473-18043667 GCF_015228065.2 Penaeus monodon
TTCGTCCAGCCCACCATTTATTATGAGGACTTACCCTGCCAGACACACATATCACAGCAGCTCAGGTCAAGGTTAGGCAGACATCTCGCCCGCCATTCTCACGCCGCCAACAAGTGCTTCAGATCCATTGATTGCTCCTGTTCGCGATGTGATCGACACTCTCCTTTAGGGTATCTCGGGAGCAACATCTTGGG
>NC_051408.1:18044381-18046135 GCF_015228065.2 Penaeus monodon
CGGCTTCCAGGCTGCGACATTGGTGTGGAGCGTTCCCCGCGGTTCCTGACCCACACAACTTCTCCCAGGGTATATTCTTCTACAAGCTATCTAGGCCCTAGCGTTATGGCCCTTCACGGGGCATAATGCTGTACAGGTGAAGAGCTTTTGCAATAGAACAGCGATTCCTTGTAGCGATCATCTCCACTGTGCGATGGTTCCTCTGTACGATACCGTTGCCGGTTGTGCATATGCAACCCTAAAACGGAGTGACACATCCCATCGTGCTGCAAATGCTGTGAATTGCCTTCCTCGGAAGATGCCGTCATTGTCACTGTGCAGTTCGACAGGTGCTCCCCGCTCGTAAAATGCGTGCTCCTGATGTTGAGCAGCAGTATCTCTGGCAGGCCGACGCATATATCGCCACATGCAGGACCATGACGGCCGACAATCGATGAACAGGTAGTCTTGACCAAGGTAGCGGGTAACATCTCTCGCTAGCTGCCACCATGTTTCTGGCACACTTAGTGACCCATTTTTCTGTTTCAACATACCTCAGCCTTTGTCACGGCAGGAGACACCTCATATCGCACGAAGAACAGCATGTACCGAATGCCGGGGTGACCAGTGCACACATATACATCAGCATTATTGGTCTTGGCAGCATCCTGGTCATCAACTGCTGCTGCACCCACAGCTACCTTATCCATCTCCGTCACCAGCTGTTGCATGGCATCCACATGGCAATGAATCAGCATCTCTCTATGCCTGTAAACGGGCTCTGAGTGTGTCATCAGCCCATCAGTAGAGAGTTGCAGAGTTGGTCTGCGATAGCTACACTAATGCCTTGCACCCTGGTGTCCAGATCCGCTATATTCATGTGTGAACTATCATCTCTTCACAGCCAGCATGTAGCCTCGATGGCGTCACCCTGCAGCATCTCCACAGCAAACCCCGCAGCCAGGGTGCTGGCGTCTGTCCACACTGTCGCCCGATCACCGTGAATGCACCAGACACCAAAACAGGTGCACCTGTGCTACCACAAACCGCATCAGCCTCGAAAGAGCAGTATTTTCAGTGACGTTCCCAACCATGCATACTTGTATTGGCATGGCGTTTCAGCCTTACAGCTGCCAACCCAATAACGTTATTCAGTCATATGAGTGGCGTGGATGCTCACACTCTTACCCGAAAGCAGTGAAATGCAGTTACCCACTTTGCACTGACGACATCCTCATTAACCAACAGGTCATCAACGTATGTGCTATCTCTGGGTCTTTAGTCAGAATAGTCTTCACGGCCCTTATGGCCAACGGCGGTATGTTGAGGCCGAAACTGAGGCGCTTCAGACAATACCGTGGGTCACGCATCATCACTGTCTGAAAAGACCACAATGGCTCATCAGCATGCAGTTGCAAGTAAGCCTTGTTGAGGTCAAGAACGGCCACATTTGCCCCGTGCCGACGCCACTTACACGAGTAAGCAAAAACATCACTGTTGGCTGACGGATTGCACCTTACTTCCATTCTAATGCACAATCATGAATGGCATGAGGCCTTGCAATGCTCCATGCTGCTGCTTGTGGTAAAGTATCAGCCAGCTGTTTGCTATCCATGACTCCAGTTCCTCATCGAAGTCCTCATGCATTGATGAGGACATTATACTGTTCTAATTGTTATTCAATTTGTCAACTTCCATATCACTGTCCACATTTGACAAGCCATATCAAATTGCACTCTTTAGTATGGAGTATCCACCACTGCGGATATATATAT
>NC_051408.1:18046298-18047560 GCF_015228065.2 Penaeus monodon
TGATCCACCACTAGTGGCGCCCGGGACACAGCCCCACATAGCTGCTCTGTTTCGTGGAAGTGCACCTCTTCCGATGGTTTGACTATAATGTTGCCAAGTGCCATAATGTCAGCAATGACAGATACAACATCTACACCCAGTGGCCACTTACTCGTCACGAGAGCAGTATCTTGGCGAGTTGGCTGGTAGGTGTCTCCATCATTACCATGCCGACTCCTGTGCACTGCAAAGAGATCCCACTGATGGCTGTAAAGGTGGTCGTCTTCGAGTGCCACTGTACACAACATCTGGCATAAACAATGGTATCTGTGCAGCCGGAGTCGACGAGAACTTGGCACGACCGACCGTCGACAAGCAGCCGCAACTCTGAGAAGAGCGCCACTCACTGGTCTTCGGGAGAGGATACTGGCACTAATGTGTCCCCTCTAGCGTCGTTTCCCTTCTTGTTGCAGCAAAATGCCTTCGTCCAACAAGTCCAACAACGAGATCGCTGGATTCGCTGCGCTGGTAGCTTCTGCAATTTTCCCTTCGATGGTGTTGGAGTGCTATAGCACCCTACCGAAGTTCCCGCGATGGTTACACGTTCATCAGTCAACACAGCGCGGGTCCGTGCCATCACGCTATTCTGGTCAAGTTCTTTAGCTCTGGATCCAGCTCGAATTGTACTTCGCACGTTGTGTGGCAGGCCAGCTGTTGATCAGCCAAGAAGACACCTGCTAACTCACTTGGATGAAGCATATTGGTCTAGAGCGAATACTGCATTACACACGGCCTTCAGTGAATAGCTGCTTGCAGTTGTGATCAAACGGCGAATGCCCCGCCCGTCAGCGCAGCGGTAGAATCATCTCGAAGGCTACACCCCGCAATTCACAAATCCCTCATCATCCATTCTACGATGTCGTCGTGCCATCATACTCCGGGATTTTCTGAGCATCAAACTGCATCGGAGCTTTGGCAGCAAGATGAATAAGCTTCTTCTCCGCAGTGTCCTCGTTGCCCATGTTGCCTAGATAGCTTGTAGTAGAAGTAAAAACTACTTCCACCTTTGCCCTTTATTTTGAAAATGGATACAAAGAACCATAACTGACAATGTAAAAGACGCATGCGAGTCACCAGGCCACTGACTGCCTCATCGGCAGGGCTGCTCTTCGCCAGATCGCATTCGGAATTGCTCGTTAGGTAATTTGACATAACAGTCCAGTTAAAATATATATAGTTAAAGGAAAGATATTTACGGTCGCGGATAATACACACAGCACCCC
>NC_051408.1:18047797-18048274 GCF_015228065.2 Penaeus monodon
TCTATGTGAACTGGCTTATTTCACACAACTCCCCCCGTTCTTACACGGTTTTTAATACACAGGGAAAGATAATCTCATCCCCACACATCCCCGCCTTTCTGCTTTTCCATTGCCCCGGGCCGCGGCGCCCTCACTCGTAGGATGCAACCATTGCACAGATCGACCTGCAATTTCTAGAACTCTGTGCACCATGTAATTGCTGTTTTCGGCTGGTGTGATGTGCCCGGTAATTATCATTTTTTTTTCGTTGTCGGTTCCATGGCTTTCATCTATGAAAGTTATTTGTGGTTCTAATGGTAGTAAGGATTGGTATGTGGTTGATTAAATGGTAAGAAATTGGCCATTTTAATTCTGTTGCGTCGTTATGAGGATGAAATTGACGGTAACTTAACATAACTTAGAACTCACAGAAAATCAATAAAGAAAGAAAGGAAACAAAGCGAGGACATACTTTCACATTATTTTTATATTACGTAT
>NC_051408.1:18048309-18048376 GCF_015228065.2 Penaeus monodon
TCTCACACTACGATAATTTAAGAAAAAAATGACTCTACCCTCCCACTTTCAAATAAAGAAAAGGAAA
>NC_051408.1:18048444-18048659 GCF_015228065.2 Penaeus monodon
TCTGTATCCGGAAGCTCAATTTAATATGCGGAAATAACTTTTTATAATCCGATACGAGCGAACCCATCCATCACTCACACAGACAGGATTATAAAGGATGAGCATCGAGGTTGGAGGTTTCGAATCCGTTTCACTGGGATCCGATTCGCTCTCTCCGCTTGGGTTCGAAACCTATGGAACGAGGCTTCGGAAGTCGTTCGGACAGAGACCCGGAT
>NC_051408.1:18048859-18050265 GCF_015228065.2 Penaeus monodon
GTGATCTCACAAACCGTATTAAAAAACAATCAAAATGTACACGAAATCTCTTGCGTCAGAGAGAGGGAGGAAAAAAAAACAGAAACAGATTAATAGGTAATAAAGATAGATGAATACATATAGATAAAGTCGCAAGGATTTATAATTGCGAAAATCGAAGGATAGGAAAGAGCGGAGAGGGGAGAAGGGGGAGCGTGGAAGGCCGAAGGAGGGGGGGGGCGGTAAGCAAGAGTGATCACATAGGGAAAAAGGGAAGGGAGGGGAGGAGGGGATAAGGAAGGGGAGGAAGGATGTGGGGGGGTGTATGGGGGGGTGGACAGTTGGGAAGGGGAGACAGGGAAGTGGGGAGGATGGGAGGAGGATGAGGGATGAAAGGGGGGGAGGGGGAAGGGAAATGGGAAGGGGGTGGGGGGAGGGGAAGGGTGAAGCGAAATGGGGGAAGGGGGGACTGGGGGCAAGTGAGGGACGGAAGGTGGGGGAGGGGAGATTAGGAAATAGGGAAAGGGGTTTGGCGAGAGGAGGAGGGTGATGCATCAAAACTGGGGGAGGAGATCTAAGGAGATGGAGGGAGCAGGCGGTCTGTGAGGGATGGACGGGGCTTGAGGGGTGGAGGGCTGGAGGGAGGGGGGAGGGGATACCGGGGGAGGGGTGTCTTGTTTGTTATCACAGGGCCACGCGCTGTCTTTGTTTTCACGCGAGGCCAAGCCGGGTCGATCCCACCGCAAAGTTCGGACGAAAGAAGTGAATCGGGCGGGGGGTGAGGAGGGGGAAGGGGTGGGGGTGAGGAGGGGTTGGATGGGGGGTTGGGAGGAGGGGGAAGGGGGGAGGTGAGGAGAGGTTGGATGGGGGATTGGGAGGAGGGAGAAGGGGGTGGGGGACGTAAGGACGTGTGTAGGTGGGTATGGAGGAGAGGGAATAAGGGGGAGGGGTATGAGTAACTGTAATGTGGGAGGTGTAATAGGTAAAAGGGAGAGGATGAGACAGACAGAAAGGGTGGAAGGAGGAGAGGCAAGATACGAGGCAAATAGTGATAGGGCGGATGCAGGGAAAGGAAAGATAGATAAAGGGGGGTAGAAGGGCGAGGCAAAGATGTAGAAAAATGGGAACAGAGGAAAAGGGGCAAGGGAGATGCATAGAAGGCGGGAGGTGGAAAAGGCAACATTAAGGGAAGTAGGAGAGGCAGATAAAGGGTGGGTGGGGAGAGAAGAAAGTAGGACAGGGGACTAATAAGATATGGATAGGTGGGTAGAGGGGCCAAGGAAGAGAGGGAAGGAGAGGGATGATAAATGGTGGATGGGCAAAGACGCAAAACAACACCTGTGGAAAGATTAATATAGTATTACTGATGAAATGGCAGTAGTAGTAATAATGCTGTGGCTATGATAGGAGTGACAAAAGATATAATG
>NC_051408.1:18050428-18050510 GCF_015228065.2 Penaeus monodon
GCTCAGGTTGACTAAAATCATCCTCATCATGCGCATAGCAATATGTCAATAACATAAATAATAAGATTAATACACATATCTG
>NC_051408.1:18050590-18051254 GCF_015228065.2 Penaeus monodon
AGAGGAAGGACAGATGCCTCAATAACAGTATCCTTCGACGTCACAGAAATGATCACAATGACATCTTAAGGAGAAGCCAACAAAACTGTCAATTTTGTGTTTTTGATTCCAGGAAACAATAGGGTACAACTAATTCGATCTTCCTCATTCCAAAATGTAATAAAAATCAACATTGATATTAATAGATTGGCAATATCATCAGTAATGCTATTTTCTACCTCATTAATATGTGTTATAGAAATGCACAGGTATTAGTAGTGAAATAAACAGATTCTCAATTTTCTCAATATTTCACTTTCTCAAACTCCTCAACTTCCTTTCTTAAGGATTCAATTTTACATTTTACATCTCCTATCCACTCTGAAACGAATGAAAAAAAGACAAAGAACTTAGGCCTCTGAGTTGATATAAAATTCTTATCCTCAGAGAAGGTCACAGAACTTTGCAATTTCTGTTTCACTGGGTCCAGGAGAACCAATTCCAAGAGAACCAATTCCAGGAGAACCAATTCCAAGAGAACCAATTCCAGGAGAACCAATTCCAAGAGAACCAATTCCAAGAGAACCAATTCCAAGAGAACCAATTCCAAGAGAACCAATTCCAAGAGAACCAATTAGGACCAGACGTTAAATCTGGAATTTGGTTCGTACAAATGACCACGCTA
>NC_051408.1:18051291-18051471 GCF_015228065.2 Penaeus monodon
GAAAATAAAAACAGCCCATTTTTTCCTCCTGGTAATTTATTCTTCTAATTGGCCAGCTTCTTCTGAGTTGTAGGATTGCATTTGTCTGACTTCTCTCTCGAATTTGCCTTTCTGTGTGCATTTGTGCTGGGGGGGGGGAGGGGCTGGTGCTTGTGTGTGTGTTAGGGGGTGGAGATGCGT
>NC_051408.1:18052894-18053462 GCF_015228065.2 Penaeus monodon
ATTTTTAATGTTTTTTTTAAAATATTAAAAATGTTTAAAAAATAATCGTTTCGTGTGAAAATTGAAACCTCATCAGACGATTAAACCATTCAATTTTAACATCCATGATGCGTCTGGGGTACTCCAAACGCTACAGCTTTTTTTCCCCTTATCTTTTTGTAAAACGATTCATTAAGCTGATTCACCCTCAAAAACTTATTAATTCTTTCCTTTACGCTGAAAAAACCTACAGTGCACTTTGACCTTGCTTCCTGTTATCCCCATATCAAAAGGCCCCAAAATTTTATCTGGCCCGACACTAACCCAAGCTTGTTTTAATTAGAGTAAAAAAATTTTCTTACATATCATTAGCGCTCTTTTTTGGGGGGGCCCTTTAAAGTTTTTAAGGGCGTGGATTTTGATATGTTTGATGAAAAAATTTCATCACATATGCCTCGAGGCTAATTAAAGCTTCGGTTTATACCCCTGATTTTTTTTTTGAATTTTGGCTACATAAGAGAGAGAAAATTCCCTGAAATTTTTAATTTTGAATGCATGATTTTTTTTTGGGGGGTTTTCACTACCGTCA
>NC_051408.1:18053551-18053894 GCF_015228065.2 Penaeus monodon
CGTGTCTTTTGTCTCCTGTTTCGTCTCTATTTCCTTTTCCTTCTTTCATTTCACTCCCTTTCTTTTGTCTTTGTATGGAAACTATCACTGTCTTTATACTCTCAATATAATTCATCTCTCCTGTTAATTTTTTTTTTTTCTTTTATTCCTGTCTATCTGCTTTTTGTTACTTTTTCTTCCCCCCCTTTAGGGAAATTTCCGCATTCGTCTTCTGTCCTCTCTTTTTCTGCTTTCTCTTCTATTTCTTCCTTTGTGTTTATCATTTTTTCTCCTCTTTTTTCCTTTTTTTTCTTCCCCCTTTTTTTTTCCCTTTATTTCCTTTTTCTCTCCTCTTTTTTCCTTT
>NC_051408.1:18054552-18055590 GCF_015228065.2 Penaeus monodon
CGTTTCGTGTGAAAATTGAAACCTCATCAGACGATTAAACCATTCAATTTTAACATCCAGTGATGCGTCTAGTGGTACTCCAAACGCCACAGCTTATTTTCCCCTTATCATTATTGTAAAACAGATTCATTAAGCTGATATCACCATCAAAAAGGCTTGATGTAATTCTTTCCTTTACGCTGAAAAAAACCTACAGTGCACTTTGACCTTAGCTTCCTGATTATCCAGCCATATCAAAGGCCCTAAATTTGATCTGGCCGACACTAACCCAACGCTTGTTTTAATTAGAGTAAAACAATTATCTTACATATCATTAGCGCTCTTTTTTGGGGGGCCTTTAAAAGTTTTAAGGTCGTGGATTTTGATATAAGTTTGATGAAGAAATTATCATCAGCATATGCACTCGAGGCTAATTAATGCTTCGGTTTATACCACTGCATTTTTTTTTGGGAATTTTGGCTACATAAGAGAGAGAAAATTCCTCTGAAATATTTTGAATTTTGGAATGCATGATTTTTTTTTGTCAGTTTCACTACCGTCATTATTTTTTTTTTCTTTTCTGTCTCTCTAATGTTTCGTTCATTTCTCTTTTCTTGGCGTTTATCTCTTTTTTTTTCTTCTTGTTTCTTTCGTGTCTTTTGTCTCCTGTTTCGTCTCTATTTCCTTTTCCTTCTTTCATTTCACTCCCTGTCTTTTGTCTTTGTATGGAAACTATCACTGTCTTTATACTCTCAATATAATTCATATCTCTGCCTGTTATATTTTCTTTTTTTCTTTTATTCCTGTCTATCATGCTTTTTGTTACTTTTCTTCCCCTCTTTATGTGAACTTTCCGCATTCTGTCTGTCTGTCTCTCTCTCTTTCTGCTTCTCTCTCTATTTCTTCCTTCGGTTTATCAGTCTCTCTTCCTCTCTTTCTCTGTTTGTCCTTTATTCCTTTCTCTCCTCCTTGTTCCTCTTCTATTCTCCTCTCATCTCCTCTCTTTCCTTCTCTACTATTCTCTTCTCTTCTCTTCTATTTCTTTGTCCCCTCTTTTCT
>NC_051408.1:18055947-18056043 GCF_015228065.2 Penaeus monodon
TATGTCTCTTTCCCGTTTCTATGTTGACGTCACAAGATCTAGCCCCCCGAAGGACAATTAACAGGCTTAGGTTACACGCCGGATTATTATTTTTTT
>NC_051408.1:18056066-18056823 GCF_015228065.2 Penaeus monodon
TTTAGGTGTATCATACGAGTTGATTCTGAGGGGAGACAAGGGGTGGGCGGGGTTGGTGGGCGGGGTTGGTGGGCGGGGTTGGTGGGCGGGGTTGGTGGGCGGGGTTGGTGGGCGGGCGAAGAGAGGAAAAAGAAGCGGATTGGAAAAAGTGGGTGGGGGGAGTGGGCAGGGGAAGAGGGGGAGAAAGAAGAGGTGGGGAAGGTGGTGGGGAATTGGGGAATTTAGAGAAAATGGGCGGGGGGAAAAGTGGGTGGGGAAAGAAGGCGGAAAAAGAGGGAGAAAAGGAGGTGCGGACCGCTTGCGGGGGGTTGGGGTGGGAGAGTTGGGAAGAAGAGTATGGGCAATTTGGGGTGAGGAAGCGGGAACAATATGGTGGGGGAGGTGCGTAGAAAAAAAGGCAAAATGAAGCAGGTGGGGAAAGCCAAGGAACTGGAAGATGAGTTGGTAGGGAATTTCCAGTGTGGTAAAAAGGACGGGTCACATAAACTGATTGGATAGAGCGTGGGAAAGACACAATGGGGGAAAATATGGTTTTTGCTTTTCCTCCATTCCCCTATCCCCCCCCCCTGGCGACAGGACCTTTGACTTTCGGAAATGGTTATCTCGTTTTCATGATTTCCTCTTTCGATCAAAACCTCTCTCGACTTCTCTCTTGTTCCGTGAGTTAGTGGTTTGTGCTCTGTTCTCCTCTATTCATTCATATTCGCGCATTTCTTTATTTATTCTCTAATACATCATTCGATTTTTAAAAATCTTT
>NC_051408.1:18057040-18057173 GCF_015228065.2 Penaeus monodon
CCCTTCACGTCTCACATTTTGTGTATCCCTTTTAATTCCCATTCAGTGTCCTTTCCTCTTACAATTTACAACCTCATGGACCATATCTCTCACTATTCCAATTCCTCGATATTCTCGTCCTTCTCTTATTTTA
>NC_051408.1:18057327-18057802 GCF_015228065.2 Penaeus monodon
TCCATCCCATTTCTCATTATCCGCCTCCCTTTCCTGCGCGATCCGAAGATAATTGCATCTTTTTCCACGACATTCAGGGTATCCTCTGATTAGCCCCGCGTAGGCTGGCGAACTGAGATCAATATTCCGCTGGGATAGGCCTCTCGCGCCGATCGGATCCCGGATGAGTGCTGTGTGATGGTGGATCGAATGCTGCTGGGGGGACAGTTATATAAGAAGAGAGAGATAGAAAACAAGGGCGCAATGAAGGCAAAAAATGGGGAGGGAGAGGATGAATGTAGATGGGTAGGAGGGGAGAGGAGAGGCAAAAAGAGGGAGAGGATGAGGGGGGAGGAGAGCGACAGATCTCATACAAAATGTAACTATTTACAAAAACTTGTGGCATGCAGGTCACGCTATGAATCAAAAAGTAGAAAAGGAAAAATGCACAGAGAAGCTTACATAATACTAGATTATTATTAAGAGTGCACCCGTA
>NC_051408.1:18057874-18059002 GCF_015228065.2 Penaeus monodon
GGTATCCTTCAATTTCCCCCACTTAGGTACCCGTGCCTAAGGCGAGCGCTCACTATATTTGGTTTTCGCAAAGTCTTGCGGTCGGTCTTGTGTTGAAGAGGAGGAAAATTTTCATAGTGTTTGAATGGTGCACTAGTAGCCTTCTCACATTGGACTCCAGTGTATATTAGAGGATAATACAACATTGGGCGTATTATCTTCTTGTAAGCCGGGGCAGGCTGTATCTGCACCAGCACAGGCAGAATCCAACTGCGAGAATTCCTTGCGAGACGATCAACAGTGTCATTCGCGAGAAGTCCTATGAGGGAGGGGATCCACAGAAAGTGCACCACCTGCGAATTCACGAGGGCTGTCGCCAGCTGAAGGAGATTTGGGTGACAACTTGTTGGTGTGCAGGACTGGGAGTAGAGAGAGTGCGGAGTGCAAACTGTGAGTCATATTTCATCAACCCGTTGTTTCTGGTTCGTGACAGTAAAGTTACAGCATCCAGAAGCTCATAATACGTTGAACTTGTTGAGATGGAGAGTTGGCGGTCTGTCCAACCCCCCTGTGGTGTTTCCATGCTAGGGGAAAACACAGCGCATCCAGCACTACGATTTCACTTCAAGGATCCGTCAGTGTAGAGACGGTGGTATGGGTATCTGCCAGGGTGGGAGACCTAGGTCCACGTTCTCCACCGTAAAGGTGATGTTAAGAGACCGAATGACTGATCAGACGTTCTTGACAAGTGTATAGCCATCAGGGCGAAGGAGAGGACGAGGTGCATCTGCATTTAGTGAGGTCCTGATGATGTGAGTATAATGGTGCGCTGTGTGGGTAATGCAAACATTTGATGCTGAGTATATTTTCACAACAAGTGGTGGAAGATGGAGTTCTTGCTGCATGTTGACAATCCTCGTGGAGAGAGGACAACCTAAGATGAGTCTCATTGCCATGGTTTTTAAACTTTTCAATTGGTTGTAAAACCGTTCTGGAGAACTGACAGAGTGCAGGTGACAGATAATCGACAGCTGATAGAAAGAGTGCAATAGTTGGTTAGCCACTTAAGGGGAGTCAGACGGCGTTGCAGTCTGGCCAGCAGGTCTTGGACGATGGGATGCACACGGTGTCTTGCTGGAACCGAAGGTG
>NC_051408.1:18059634-18059737 GCF_015228065.2 Penaeus monodon
TCTAGAACGAAACTACTTCCTAAACTATATATAGAAGAGAGAGACAGAAGGACATCGCTCATATAGCCTCAGACTAGCTAAATAGTCATAGATCAGAACCAAA
>NC_051408.1:18060469-18060891 GCF_015228065.2 Penaeus monodon
TCTCTATCCATCCTCCAGCCCTGGAAGCAGGAAAAATGTTGTGTCACCTGGGCATCCCCTGCACTCGTTGTCTAATTAGTCTTCTGCTGTAAGCAGCTCAAGAAAGGAGTGGTCGACTGAGTTCCGTCTTCTTTGCGTCACGCTAATATAGAAAACGACGTTGGGCCATTTTTTTTTTCCAAGCAAGAACTTGCAGGGGAGACTGCGACAAATTAACTAAATCCGGCGACGCGAAGAGATTAATCTCATCTCAATATCTGTGCTTCACTGATCGCCCCCAGGTGTTTGCGAGGGAGTTATTGGAAGGGTCAGGAGTAGAGGCTCGGGCTGAGGGGGAGATTGAGGTTAAACGGGATGAGCTGTGGAGGCAGTAATGGAGTCTCACAGTACAAATGACTGACAGAAAATTCGCAGGGCAGTGA
>NC_051408.1:18061594-18061709 GCF_015228065.2 Penaeus monodon
TCAAACCATTGATCGTGATGTACCTAACCTGGCTGAGCGAGGGCGAGAAACATCCTTGGTCCACGCGATCTGTGTACGATGATTTTGTGTGTACGATACCCAGTCCTATCCCGTG
>NC_051408.1:18061760-18061978 GCF_015228065.2 Penaeus monodon
ACTTCGCCCCCCGAATGCCCGTCTTTGAGGAAGCGGCGAAGAAGCCTCGGCTGCGAAGAAGCTGATCCAATTATAGTTCGAATACCTTTTTTTTTGTCAGCATTGTTTCCTTTTTGGCTGTCTGTCTGTCTTTTGCCAATAATTGAAAACGAGCACCTTTTGGCTTTTTTACATTTTATTTTTCTGTCGTATTTCTTGTTACATCGAGGTAGGTTAGA
>NC_051408.1:18062022-18062115 GCF_015228065.2 Penaeus monodon
GATAAATGGAGGGTAATAAGAAAGAATAAAATAAGGGAATGGAGATAAACCTAAGTTAAGGCGGAGAGGCAACAGAAGAAGAAGGAAGTACGT
>NC_051408.1:18062145-18063045 GCF_015228065.2 Penaeus monodon
CCAGAACGCCTGTTCGAAAACCATGCCGCATATAGACAGTTCAATCACGATAAATGAAATGATCAATTGGCAATTCAAAGAATGAAAGAAAACGTTCTACAGAAGAAAACGAGAACACAACACCAGTTTATCTCTTATACTTCAAGAGCACATAGTTAGCATCCAAACATTTCTGACAGATAAGCTCACATACTTACCTTTTATATTCTCGTAACATAACAACGTATTCTTGAAAGCTTTGAGTATTATCACAAGTGGCACTATACACATGCTAGACTGCACCATCCTCGTGTCTTCAAGTCACGTGCTGTGCATCTAACTGCAAAACAGGACTTGGTATGGTAAATGTAACCGCGTCTGTTTGCTTAAATTCGTAGAAAATGTGAACGCATCCATCTGTGCAAAATCATGGCAAATGTGATCACGTTTATCTGTGCAAAACCATGGCTAATGTAATCGCGTCTATTTGTGCATATGTTTAATGTGACTGCAGCTATCTGCGCAAACTCAGGTCAAATGTGATCAAATGAAAGATCTGTCTGTGCAATTTTTTTTTATGGCAAAAGCGATCGTATCGACCAGTGCTAGATCATGGCAGGGATGGCAACAACGACTGCACTGATTTTTTTTTCTGTGCACACCGCTCATGATTCAAGAAATGTTAATCAGCTTTAAATTAATGTTCATGGCGTAGCCTGGTGAAACAAATACGATAAAGAATGAATAACAATCACTAGCCATTCGTTCAGTGTGGTCAGCTTCAGAGTTCACTAGCAAAAAAGGTAGATATTTTCCGCATTCATTATTCATTCGCAAAATAACACATATTTAGAAAACAAAGGGAGAAGCTCTGTGAAAATACCTGACTAATTTTCGCTTAAAAAGCAGCACATGTATTTT
>NC_051408.1:18063777-18063884 GCF_015228065.2 Penaeus monodon
CAGACACGGAAATAAAGTCAGAGAAAGTGAGATTTTCTGCATAATTGATCGTTCCCTCTCAGGGTTTCCCAGGGAATGACATCGCGCCCTCTCACCCTTGTGTAGTT
>NC_051408.1:18063920-18064112 GCF_015228065.2 Penaeus monodon
TGAACATTTTAAAAGTCGTTGTTAGTTTGTGGGTAAGTGGAGAAAGGTTTTTGTTGGAAACGCGAACTCTATACGGGAAAGGAGTGCTATATAAACCGACAACAAAATAAATACAAAAAAGGTGGTAAGGTATCCCCTCTTCCCCTTGAAAACCTACACGTGCATACTTCATGAACGGGCCTTCAGTCGATC
>NC_051408.1:18064429-18065527 GCF_015228065.2 Penaeus monodon
TCTACTTTATTTCACCCCCCCCCCCTTTCCTTCATCACACAAACACCCTCCCTCTTTAAGATAAACCCAATGACCGAATCAATAGCCAGGAGGGCCCATTAACACCTACGTACCACCCACCTCTGCCCTCCTCTCTGTGACGTCACGAAGCCCACCGCAAAGGGGAGCCTAACCTGGAGGCCGGCGGTCACGCGGGCACGCCCACGCTCGGTCATCGAGGTACGCCTCCACGCTCTCGGGCGCTCTCTGTCTGTCTGTCTGTCTCTTTCTCTTCTCTCTCTCTTTTTATTTGTGTTGGTGTTTGTGCTATTTCTGTTTCTTATTTTGCTGCTCTTTTCCGTTTTTTTTTCTTCTCCCTCTCCTCTCTATGTTCCTTTTCCCTCTTCCGATTTTTTTTATACTCTTCTTCTACTTCCACATTCCGTCAGCCTGTCCTCACCCTCTTCATACTATTTTCCCTTCTCCTCTTCTTCTTCTGTCTGTTCGCCTTCACTTCTCCCCCCTTTCCTTCTAATTCCCTGCCTTCTCTTACCGTTTCCTTTTCCCTCCCCCTGCCTCTTCCTTTCTCTTCGATCTTGTTCCTCCTCCCCTCTTCCTCTTCTCCCCCTCCCCTACTTCCCCATCCCCCTCCCCTCTCCCGCTCCTCATCCCCCCTTCCTCTCCCCCTCTTCCCTTCCCCATCCCCTCCCTCTCCCCCTCTTCCCTTCCCCATCCCCCTCCCTCTCCCCCTCTTCCCTTCCCTATTCGACCTCCACTCCCCTCCTCCCTTTCCCCCGTCCCCCTCCCACACGCCCCTTCCCCTCCCACACGCCCCTCCCCCTCCCACACGCCCCTCCCCCTCCCACACGCCCCTCCCCCCCTCCCTCACGCCCCTCCCCCTCCCACACGCCCCTCCCCGTCCCACACGCCCCTCCCCCTCCCACACGCCCACTCCCCCTCCCACACGCCCCTCCCCCCTCCCACACGCCCCTCCCCCTCCCACACGCCCCTCCCCCCTTTTATCTTTCGCCGTTAAAGAGCTGCGCAGAGAACATGAGCCTCTGGTAATAATGGCCTTATCCTGCGTTCGTTCACCGGCCGAAGCAGAGCCGATGCCTT
>NC_051408.1:18066185-18066777 GCF_015228065.2 Penaeus monodon
GTCAGTTTTTTTACGAGGCTGTTGAATCCACTCACCTGATAGTCCACGCCATTATCACGCCGTTTGTTTACCTGTGTGACGTCACTCTTTGATAAGGAGACTCCTTTCTCTTCACACTTTGTATCCAGTCTCTATTCTTTGTTATCAGTGCTCCCTTTGCCTTCATATTGTTCACAAATGTATGTTATACGGAGTTTGGTAATATAATTTCATTCGCCGTTATGAAACTTTAAAAATCAGTAAATCAACTTTATTATCATCACATCCATTATTACCATATAAAAAGGAAAAAACAAATAAGGAAGAGAACTGTATTATCATCACACTCACCATTACGACCCCCCCCCCCCAAATAAAAAATAAAAAAATAAAGACAGATTATACATTAGTAACATCAGTTTGATTACCATTACTGGCATCATTGCGATAAAGTTCATGAACTCGCCTCGCCAGGTCTCGTCGCCTCACAGTTCCCGGGACCACGAGTTAGCAGCGCAGGGCTTCTGGGCCGTCGAAGGGCACTGGTTGGCTGAGGGGCGATCGCGGGGAAGCCAATCCCTTGATGCTGATTGGCTGGGATTGGTCGGGGATT
>NC_051408.1:18066839-18067697 GCF_015228065.2 Penaeus monodon
GTTGCATGTGATTGGATGGGAGAGGATTGGGGAATAGCTTGCTGGGGATGTGAGTCGGGTTTTAGAGTTAGGGGGAGCGCGGGTGGGGGATTCTCGAGTGGGGCTGAGGGTAAGGGGTGGCCTATGGGACATGTTAGTTGAGTATAGGGATGGGTGTAGTGGGAGGTGGTGTAAAGGCTGAGTAAAGGTGTATATAGAATTGGGTGGAGGGGTAGGTGGGAGGAGGGGAAATGGTGTGGTGCAGATGTTGCGATGGTGCTATGCATATTTGTTATATCTTTTATAGTGTTAGTTAGCTCTTTTGTATATACATCATTAAATCCATATGATGTCTGGAACTGTCCTTGCATATTTCTATAACTCTACAATGTCTGTTAGTTCACTGAAATATATACCTGTATTCTCATCATCAACACCTTAATCGTATTCTCATCATCAACACCTTAATCGTATTCTCATCATCAACACCTTAATCAAAAGATTCTATAAAAAAAACGCAAACACTAATTGAGTTGCATAAACCCCTTCAACACCAAACAGATCACCAGCATGAACATAGAGGAAAGAGAAAAGGCAAGAAAAGGAAAACAGCCCTTGTCCCCACCAAAACGTCATCACCACCACGTAAACAATTTTACGCTCGTGTGAGGCAGACGCGGATCGGAAACTGTCCAGGCTACAGGGCTCCTTTAAGACCTATAAAAAACGCGTCTGAGCGGCCCACTCTTACACTTCTACTAAAACCAGCGCAGGAAGTGGGTTTTGGGAACACATACTATCTCTATATATACACTTGCTGATGAACGTGTTTGCAGACATACAATTCATGAAAGGGCGTGCGGGTGCACACGCACCTAA
>NC_051408.1:18068426-18068667 GCF_015228065.2 Penaeus monodon
GCAGAACCAAACCCACAAAATCTCACGCAACTAACACACATCACGCCAAAGACGCGCACACAAAGAACGTGCACAACGAACGAGCGAACAAATAAAGCAGCGGATATATATTCCTTTTTTCAGCGCCCGGTGTGAGAGGCGAGCGGGATGACGTCATGGGAGCCTGAAACTTTTCTCTGAATGTGATTTCATGGGCGGTATGAAGGCGAGGGCGGACCTAAAAAGTGAGGCGACACGCTGT
>NC_051408.1:18069014-18069105 GCF_015228065.2 Penaeus monodon
TGCCAACCGCATCTATGCATCGCCTGTTCCCTTGTGGTTCCCCTTCTGACCAAATGGTAATTTTGTCTCTTTGCCTTCCAGGATCTACTCA
>NC_051408.1:18069931-18070148 GCF_015228065.2 Penaeus monodon
AAAATCGAACACGTGTCATCCCAACTGACGGTCCCGCGCAGGTGTGGCGATGACACCTGGCCGATCTTACAATCAAGCCGACCCTGCAATCTTGATTAAGCGGAATCCAAGCCGGGTGTCGCTGCCTCGCCTCCTTCGACATACATTACGTTGGGAAGGGCGTGGGGGGCTTTAGAGGGGGGAGGGGGAAAGGTCTAAGGGAGGGGTTACAGTACGT
>NC_051408.1:18070224-18070525 GCF_015228065.2 Penaeus monodon
TCTAAGAGACGGGTCACAGGGTACGAGAATAGAGGGATTTGTATCTTGCTGTTTGTGCTATAAGAGGTGACGAATGCGAGAAAAGAGGACGAAATGAGGATATAAAAAGTGGATATATCGGATTGATAAATTTTGTAACAGTTAATACTATATATACAGTGAGGTAAATGGAGTATATAATAAATTACGATATATGAAAGTATGAAAATTTAAGATTTAAAATATCGTGATACAAATATAGACACCAAAATAACTTACTACTATCTTTACAACTGATTAACTGTAACATACTGAAAAAACG
>NC_051408.1:18071078-18071279 GCF_015228065.2 Penaeus monodon
GAAGTTATATCCCTACTCAAAATCATAAGTTCACCGGATTGTGTTCCTCTCACTTCCGTTCCCTGCTGCGAACCTCGCTTCTCGTCGCGATCACATCCCGATCAGATGAGGTGATGCTTTTTTAAATGAAATTCCGTATATCGGGATCGCCATGACAATATTAAGGTATTCAGGCATCTGTTATCTCATTTTAGATGAAGG
>NC_051408.1:18071495-18071644 GCF_015228065.2 Penaeus monodon
TAACATTTGTAAAAGTGTATATATCCATGATAGATCATACCTATAAATGATATAACTAACTCACCGGCACCGCTATCATTACAAATGCTGGAAATTCACCAATAAATTATCACTAAAGATTTCTTTCTGCCATTATTTATTCAGTTTTC
>NC_051408.1:18071689-18071828 GCF_015228065.2 Penaeus monodon
AGTTGATATTTTTTCGAGGAACTAAATCGTTATAAGATATTCAATTTTATTAATTTCTGTGTTGCAATTTGTTAAAAGCGAGACTGAGAACTCTTCGGTGAGCGTATGATTTTTATCAACTCATTAAACTTTTCCAGCA
>NC_051408.1:18075366-18075846 GCF_015228065.2 Penaeus monodon
CGCTCAGTATCTACGACACTATAAGCCATTCAGCCTGACACTTTTTAAAATATAATTTATCCAGGAGACACTGACATAACAGTAATAATCATTTATGCTTTAACTAAATCCAAAGGCTAAACTTCGGCAGAGGATTCGAATAATTTGTTTACGTCAGAGTGCGATCGAAGAGTTTGCTTGATGGGAATGCTTTCAGTGTCCCTTCTTGTTTCGTCTATTGGCTTTTGAGTTTATTCTTTTATTTCCGGCTTCGTTCTTTCTGTGCAAATATGTAGAATATGTAATCTACTTTATCTGTTTTTTTAGGGTTTTATGAAATTATTTCACAGCAAGATTCCTCTTTTCGTTAACAAAAACGGAAACAGATGAAGCCATTTGTTTATTTTGTCAACAGGTGTTTGACAAGGTCTTTCTACTACACTTACTCATGAACCTATTTGAAGGCCTACTCTGCATTGCAGTTATCCAAATAGAACATTA
>NC_051408.1:18076071-18076328 GCF_015228065.2 Penaeus monodon
ACATGTAAATCTGTTCAAATTTTTCTGTGTAGATTTTACTCTCTACATATTTAGACATCTATTAAAAATTCATTTAGTCAGTCAACTCAGCAACCAATGCATATGCACTCAGCGTGTTGCAATAAACATGAATCACGCTTGTGGAATTTCATTTTTCCTTTTTTCTCTTCTTTTTCTCGCTCATTTCTCTTCTTACCTCTTTATTTCTCTCTCTCTTGACACTCTCTCACTCGCTGTCGTTCGTACCCCAACTTACT
>NC_051408.1:18076506-18076576 GCF_015228065.2 Penaeus monodon
CTCATCCATCCTCTCCCACACCTCTCTCTCCCCACTACCCTCACTCTTACCCCCTCCATCCACACCCATC
>NC_051408.1:18076834-18076933 GCF_015228065.2 Penaeus monodon
GTGCGTGCCCCTTCTCCCCACATATCCCCCCTCTTGGTCGCTCTTCCACCCTCGCTTCTCTTCCCTCCCCCCATATCTTCCTCCCACCCTTGTTCCTCC
>NC_051408.1:18077105-18077426 GCF_015228065.2 Penaeus monodon
CTATATCTCTCGCCCACCCTTGCCTCCTCCCCTTCTCTCCCAATATCTCTCTCCCCCTCCCTCTCCCTTTTCCATCCTCGCTCCCCCCCTCCCTCCCCCTCTTATCTCTATACACTTTCCAAGCGGTAGCAACGGTAAACACCTCCCTCCCCCCCCTCCCTCTCCCCCCACCGAGGTCGGAAAAAGCAGCATTCACTTGCTTATGCAAATAACCGGTGTGAAGCCATAATCACCTGGTTGAAAAGGGTGAATGATATTACACGAGCCGCGGATTTGTGATTATTGTGATTAATGCCCAATCATCCGGAATCCATTGAGTCT
>NC_051408.1:18077455-18077634 GCF_015228065.2 Penaeus monodon
CATTATAAGGTGAGATTCATGAATTTGGGGTTTTGCTTTGTGGTTTGGTACTATTTTTTGTGATAAGAGACAGAGAGAAGAATAAAAAGCCATAGGCGCAAATAAAGCAAACTGATATAATATGTAAAATGATAAATGTAACGATGGTGATTAGACACACCGGGAAGTAATAATACACA
>NC_051408.1:18077892-18078218 GCF_015228065.2 Penaeus monodon
TGGACTAAAACCCTACTAATATAAAAAAAAGGATTGCCTGACCACACTTTCTCTTCCCTTCCAAAGCATTGTTCTCTCGCCGCGTTCTGGAGCTGAACCGATGAAAGATGCAGCGCACACACACGCCCATCCAAGGGTTAAACTGAATGGAAAATCTCCTTTGTTGGGGATAAATGACCTCAAACGGATGGCCACTGCTTTGTCGGGTTGTATATGACGCACACGCACCCACCACGCACCCATGGGACCTCTGAAATGCAGCCAAAACCACCATCGTGCCTACGCATACATCAGCCACCCATGCGCATACTAAACGTGCTTTCATG
>NC_051408.1:18078547-18078673 GCF_015228065.2 Penaeus monodon
GTTGACCACTATCAAAGTGTAAAGTCGTACGTTTATTTTTAGACGCCATTTGACGTCAGTCACGTGACCTTCCCTCAGCCGTTCTTGCTCTGAGTGGAGGAAAAGTGAGAAGTGAAAAACATAACA
>NC_051408.1:18082127-18082580 GCF_015228065.2 Penaeus monodon
CAATACTTATATTGAAAGAAATGGGTAGATAGATGTTGGACAGGTACACAAACACAAAAATAACCAGCCACATTCATAGACAAATACCCAGGCAGACAAAATTGCACATGCACACAATCGCAACTGGATGTTTGACAAAACTAACCAATATTGCAAATGGATTTTTGGGAGGGTTCAAACTTCCTCTTTTTTTCTTGACATAAAGAAAACGAACGTCCCGAATGCTTGGCAAATAAACTCTAAGCGCTCTCACAAGCAGTTTCTTAAATGCTGATTGAAACAAAAGCAGAAACACACAAATCTGGACACGAGTAGGACACAAACCTGCCTTAGATGAGAGGGGAATGTGAGCGTGTAGACTGGCAATGCTGGGGAAATTTACCGTGTCTTAATCTGTGAACACATGGTCTCGTTTTTACACATATGTGCGTGAGCACTTCATGTACTTACTGG
>NC_051408.1:18082762-18083296 GCF_015228065.2 Penaeus monodon
ATGCTCTCTTCAAAAGCTATACATCAAAAAGTCTTACGTAATGACCGAGAAAAGTGCAAAATTCAGCGTCTTTTCCTCATAGTTAACTTCTGTGGCCGCAAGTTTGGGTAACGAAATGTATACCAAGGACTTTCTGCTTCCCGGTTCCTTACATCGTGGCGTGATTCTTTCATATTTAAGGAGTAATGCAATGTTAAAGCACACTGCTGGAGGTGAAGCCGAGGTATTTCTTCGCTGCAAATGCCAACCAGGGACTACAATTTACTCGCATTTTATTCGACGAGAAAAAAAAAGATATATAGACAATGTTCAAGGCGAAAAGAACGCTATGATCTAGTTCATGAAGAAAAGAACACCTAGATCTTGTTCATGGTGAAAAGAACACCCAGATCTTGTTCATGGTGAAAAGAACGTCATGACCTTGTTCATGACTAACAATACACATCATCTGACAATGGTTAACTTCGCTATTTACTAGACAATGTTGGGATATTCATATCATTTTTCTCTTTCTTATTTTTTAGGGACGGACGT
>NC_051408.1:18083491-18083605 GCF_015228065.2 Penaeus monodon
ATTATAGCATCCTGATATAATGAAGGGTCGACAGCAGCTCCCAATCCGCTTAGAGGCTGGTGAGAGTGTGCATACAGAACACTGCTTAATCAAAACGGAAGAAAAGGGAAATAA
>NC_051408.1:18083719-18085335 GCF_015228065.2 Penaeus monodon
AGGCAAAACAAAACAAAAGAGAGTAGTGTATGACGAATGCATCGTTTAAATGATATAAGAGTAGTTTTGCCTTTGATCTTTTGTGTACATTTACCGATAATTCTCATCCGACACGGAGGTCGTATCGAACGCAAGGTTGGCGGCAAAATCCCCCCATCCACGCTCTGCCTCCCACCATGCAGATGTTAATAAAAAAAATCAAAGGGCTAGATATTAATCACTTTATTGTCATGCGCTAACCTTGATGGTTCCGCCTAGTTACTGTATCTCGTTGAATTACAAAAAAAAAAAAAACCCTGTCGATAAAATGACAGAAACCTCACAACGAACTTATTTTTCTACTGTATATCAAGGCTTTGAACGAAACCGGAACGAAACCGAGACAAATCAATGGCATTCAGAATCAGTGATATTTACAATTCTGATCTTGCAAATCAGAATTGGATAAGACAAAATGGGCAACCGAAACACTCTAGGATCTTCATATCCCCTCAGCGTGTACTCTTGACACAGATACTGAGCACGTAATAGAATTCTCGGGTCATATTGGCGTTGAAATGAAACTTCCTTGTGGTAACTCCCCCCTCCCCCCTTCCGACCTCCCGCCCACGTCACCTCTTTAGAAATAAGTTAGAAAGCGGAGAATTTATAAACGTCTTCCCGGTTTCTGTTGTATTTCCTTTGCTTGTCTGGCATTTTAAAGTCACGCTTGAAGTAAGAGCATTATTCACATTAATACAACCTTTTTGCTATGTTGTTCAAAATTCACAAGGGTGAAATATGAACGTAGCGAAAGTATATCGGAATAAGCCAACACTTCCTTTGAGTCTTTACGGATGAGCTAGAAAAAGAGCTTAGGGAAGTGTATATGTCCTATATTGGTACAGGACTATCCCCACGCTTGGTATCTCTTTAGTTACTTCAGAACACAACAAAGGAAATGAAATTTATTTCATCAAATCTTTGGTCTCTTATTAGCACCTTCAAAATACACCAAGGGAAATAAGTTCCCTTCCTCTTTTGGTATGGTCTTCTAATAAGGGACCATCCCCTCACTTGGTTTCTTCTTAGGTGCTCTAAATACGTCTAAATTCGCCTCATAGTACCGGTAGTACCGGACTATCCCTCTCGTGAGACTGACCAATACTCGAAGCATAACCCAATCACCTCGGTTCCAGTGGTACACCTTTTCCTTATCTCATGTTAGGTGATGTAATGGGACACGCAGAAGAGCTTGGACCTGTTTGATATGTCTTTACAAAACACAAGAAAACAACAGGAATACCGTTCTTTGATTATATCATTAGGCCCTTTATCATGAATTTGCGTTCAAGGCATAGCTTCATTAACCTCACACGATTTTAGCTTTTTTAGTTCACGTGAGTATGACGACATGCTGGTTCGCCTAAAAACTCCAGATAGTATTGTTTCTTGGATCCCCTTTAACGTTGGTATTTAGACCCGTCGGCTAGTGAGTAGATCCCAGAGCATTCGAATTGGATACTGTTGCCACACGGGAGGTGATGATTTGGCCAAGATATTCTTTAAGAACTTATAGTTGCATCCACTAATCTAATATTGGCATTTGGTTTGGGTTTCACGATGCCTGTATGTTC
>NC_051408.1:18085401-18085478 GCF_015228065.2 Penaeus monodon
CTTCATTAAGAATATTATGCATATACTATGCAGCATAGGTTGTACACAAACAAGTCAGCAACAGACTTCATAGAATT
>NC_051408.1:18085507-18085990 GCF_015228065.2 Penaeus monodon
ATATTCTCTGTAACATTAAAAACACACAAAGAGACTCCATAGCATTAAAGAGAACACATACAGACGAAAAAGCCAATACCAGTCACACAGACGCACAAAGAAAACAGACCCGAGTCCATAGCATTAAAAAAGGCAATATAGCGCTTCTGCTTTTCTGTGGTTGATTATTCCCGACTCCCGCGAGTTGAATAACACTTTAATGAGTTGGAATGCTTAATTAAAGTCGATTGCAGAGCGGTCGATAATTAATTCAATGGTATGAATTTAGGAGTCGCTGCGAGAACGGAGGGGGAAGGAGAGAGTTCGCAGAGGTTAACGAAAATCATTTTGTACGTTGTCTCCGCCATGCAAGGCCATGCACAGTCGCTGTTCCGAGACCCCCCCCCCCCCGCGCCTACTCGCCAACTTCCTTCTGTTATGCAACAGATATTCGCCAGGAAGCTTTTCACATCGAACACTTCTTACTGTTTCCTGTGAATTCAG
>NC_051408.1:18088374-18088969 GCF_015228065.2 Penaeus monodon
CCTAGCGGGATCAATGAAAAATCCCCGGAAAAAAGAGCTGCTCCTATCGCTCTTCCACCCTCCTTTCGCCTCCCCTTTCTCTCTCTGCCTTTCCCTCTCCCCTTGCCTCTCTCTCTTCCTTTCCCTCTCGCCTCCCCTCTCTCTCTTCCTTTCCCTCTCCCCTTGCCTCTCTCTCTTCCTTTCCCTCTCCCCTTGCCTCTCTCTCTTCCTTTCCCTCTCCCCTTGCCTCTCTCTCTTCCTTTCCCTCTCCCTCTCTCTCTTCCTTTCCCTCTCCCCTTGCCTCTCTTTCTGCCTTTCCCTCTCCCCTTGCCTCTCTCTCTTCCTTTCCCTCTCCTTCCCAAATCTTCCTTAAACCCACTCGTCCCCCCCCTCCCACTTCCTCCTCGTCTTCCCCCACCTCCTTCGCCTCCCCCCCCTTCCTTTCTTTCCCCCTCCCACCCCCTTTTTTGCGAGTCCCTTCTCCCTTTTCTATCACCCATCCGCTTTTCCCGTTTTTTCCTTTCCTCTTCAAGCTTTCTCCTCTTATTTCTCCCTCTTCCTTCCCTCTCTTTCTCCTAATTTCCTCCGTAACCTGGATTATCGTATAAATAATAAA
>NC_051408.1:18090743-18090906 GCF_015228065.2 Penaeus monodon
CGCCCGCTGCGAGTCTCCCCTCACTCTCGGATCGAAAGCGGCGGTTCGAGGGGACCGTCGTCGTGCTCAACAGGTCCTGTGTGTCCCCCTCGCTCCCATCCACCGCCCGCATTATGAGGGGAGAGACGTAACAATATAATAAAGAAAGTCATCGAGAGGATTG
>NC_051408.1:18091140-18091544 GCF_015228065.2 Penaeus monodon
ATACATTTTATACATCAATGGACGCCAGGCCGGAAATATTAAATAATGAAAAGTGGAGAAATGTCACCAGAAAATCGTTACGTCGAGATACCCATGCGCGAGCGAGTCCCCCTACCCCCACCCTCCCCCCGGCCTACACTCCAGCCCACACAAACCTGGTGGAGTGTCGAGTTGTCGACCGGTCGTTTTTTTTTTTACTTCGCCTAATATTTTTTCTCCATCCCCCGATTTTCTTCCCTGTGTCAGTTTTATTCTCTCTTTTGGAGACACTGTCGATGGTCGGGAGTCGAGCAATCGGTGTAATTCTCCTGTCGGGTGTATGTAGGACGAAAAGGATGTTTCTGGGAACGTGTGGCATCCCTTCGGCTGGTCTCGTCAGGACATCGGCCCTAGTTCGGGAAAAG
>NC_051408.1:18091734-18091989 GCF_015228065.2 Penaeus monodon
TGTTATACATTTTTACTCTATAACGTTTGTCCTCACCGGGGAAAATGGGGGAAGGGAAGAGTTTGCGGAGAAAAGCATAATAAACGAAGGAACAGGAGGTGCGCTGGTGTCGAGCGTCAATCGGCAACCACGCTGGCTCTGGCGGCCATGTTGTGACGTCATCATCCGGGACTCAGGGGTCGTAGCGCCACCTTCTTGCCAGTCGTTGTGAGCACCTGCAGGGAGGACGACTGTGGAGAGGTAACTAACGACCCT
>NC_051408.1:18092029-18092456 GCF_015228065.2 Penaeus monodon
TGGCTTTTTTATCACCTCTCATGCATGAAGAGCCGTGACCTCCCGCCCTTTGCGTGGTTTCGGTGTGCCGCCAAGAAAGAGGTCGGAAACGAGGTCAAATATCGTCTGGTAGGTGTTGTGAGGACAAACATCTGTTACCGTCGGGCTCTTCTTCCCCCTCCCCCCTCTCCCCCCGCCAGGTCACCGGGCCGAGGTGAGAAAGGCGTGAGTGAGGGCCGACGCACGCTTTTTGGTCCCTCTGAGAGTGAGATTTTCCCCCTTCTGAAAAGACGCGTGGCTTTTTCGACCCTCTGGAACACAACGTCTTGAAGAGGCCGAGATAAGGTCACGCGAGGGGAGCGGGAGCTTGATGTGTAGAAGTGCTGGAAGCCGAATTTCAAGGTCAACCAAACACAGGAAGACGAGGTCGCCAGGCTGATGAGAGGCG
>NC_051408.1:18092952-18093515 GCF_015228065.2 Penaeus monodon
CTGCCTTTCAATTTTTGTTTAGTTTGTGCGAGATTCAGTGACAACAACAACAAAGCTGTTTTCTAGATTTTGCAGCATTATGCTTCTTGCAGGCGTGGGTGTGCTGTTTAGATGGGTTAAGAATGGGCGTGTGTTGAGCTCGACTCAGAGGGCGCAACATTCATGGTCGGAGGTATGGGCGTGAGGGCGTGATGGTTAGGAAACATGGGCGTTTGCAAGGGCTATAGAATGGGCGTTATGCTGCAAAGACGAGAAATGAGGCTCATGAGACACGTCCCTGTGGGCGTGCGTCGAGGGAATAAGGGAAATGAGGGTGTGGTTATGGGCGTGAGGGGAGCTATGGGGTCGTGAGGAAAGGGATGAGGATGATGCGTATGAGGATAATCCTCATTCCTTCATCTATCATTCCCCGGATTCAGGAAATATGAGGATGAATGGAGCTGTCGGAAAACACGAAAATCATGAGGTGCGAGAGAGGCTTCAGGACCCAAGGAACTCGAAACCGAAATATGGGAAGATCGGCGTCGTTACGAAATTTCGGGCTACAAGGGAGGAGGATGACA
>NC_051408.1:18093652-18094023 GCF_015228065.2 Penaeus monodon
CTTCGAAACACGAGAATCTTGTTCCGAAAGTCTGAGTGTCTTGGCTGAACAGGTGGACGTATTGATGGCTGTACAGGTAGGCGACGACGGCACATGTGGTGGGAAACGGCTTATTCACGAACCCGGTCTCTTTGACGCTCGAAATAAATGGTGGAGAATTTCAGTGTTTAATTGTTTTTGTTTCTTATAAAGATTTTTTTTCCCGTTTTTCTGATTTTTTTTCTTTCTTTCTTAAGACTTTTTCTCCCTAGTATTTCTTTTCGTTTTATTTTTGCTTTGTCTGTGTTTGAAATCTATATTTTGGCATTTGTCTCTTTGTGATGTATGTTGCTCTATCTGTTAGCCTGGATATCTATATGCCCCTGCTTTCC
>NC_051408.1:18094285-18094521 GCF_015228065.2 Penaeus monodon
CCTTTCTCAAATTTCTTCCCCGCCAGGCTCTCTTTCTCTCTCAGTTTCATTTACATAATTAATCAATAACCATATGTCCAAGCGGGTCGGCCTCGTCTTACGCGAGAAGGTGCTTCACTGTACCTGGGGAGGGCATGGATTTGGCGATGATCGTTGCTCTTATCTGCATCGTTCTTGATCGTTATTATTTAACACCATCGGTATGATTGTCAGCCTTCTTCTTCATTTTTGTTATT
>NC_051408.1:18094584-18094688 GCF_015228065.2 Penaeus monodon
CTTATCATCATCACTATCCTCCTCATCGCATTCGCCAGAGCCACCGCCGCCACCACAGGACAGGGATGGGCAGGTCTGGCCGATTGCATGGAATGTTCTCAAGC
>NC_051408.1:18094793-18094901 GCF_015228065.2 Penaeus monodon
GTCGGATCTCTCGGGCTTCGTCGGTCGGCAAGGTGCGGTCCCGTCTATCGGTCAGCGGTCGGGGGGGGGGGGGGGAGTCGGCGCGGCATGTGCTAGAGGGGGGGGGGG
>NC_051408.1:18096175-18096403 GCF_015228065.2 Penaeus monodon
ACGCGCTCGGGTTTCTATCCCCCGCTCGATATCCGACAGATGCTCTTGCCAAATCTCTCTAACCTAGTTCCTCAGATTTATGAAGTTCAAATGATTATTGTTCCTTTGAACTTGTCGATATGCCAGATACTACGGGGAAAAAAATATTATGTTATCATTGTTTATTGCCCTGAAACCCGAACGTTCCTGTTTCATTTTACTTTGAGGTTTTGTTTCAATTTTGTTTCG
>NC_051408.1:18096532-18096727 GCF_015228065.2 Penaeus monodon
TACCTGACAATACACTAGTCACTCGTTTCCAATCAATTTTTCTCTTTATAACATGATTTGATATTTGGCACTGACTCTTCAAACCGTAAGCTACCGTCCTCGTAATCCCTTCGTCTGCCAGTTACCTGTTAAGTCTTCAACAGGTGACGAGTATTCGGCCCGGCTAGCCATGGGCGCGTCTGACAGGGGCAAGTG
>NC_051408.1:18098540-18098761 GCF_015228065.2 Penaeus monodon
CATATAGTTCTTCACACCTGCTCTTAGACCACAGGTGTTCTGGCAGAGGTCATGTCCGAGACCGTAACTACGTGTGATGTTGCGTTTAGGTCATGCTATTCTCGGGGTTCATGGGGTGTGTTGCAATGGCGGAGGCAACGCGGCAGTCTTGACGTGTAGGCTGGGCATGTAGGCCTATCTATTTGCCTTATATGTGGCCGCCTAAGTTGCATTTTTGCTCG
>NC_051408.1:18098795-18098920 GCF_015228065.2 Penaeus monodon
GGGGGAAGGGGGGGAGGGGGGTGGAGTGAATGGTTCCTTGTCTATATTGTTGGAGATAATTCTGGATATTCTATATTCTGCTAAAGTGGTTGGTATGTATTGTGTGTGTGTTTTGAATGGTGAAA
>NC_051408.1:18098997-18099257 GCF_015228065.2 Penaeus monodon
GAGAGTATCAATCTTACACTATATATCACAATAGATAAATGATTGTAACAAAATATCTCAATATATTATGGAAGAAAATATACAAAACTTATATCATACGTCTCTGAAAAAATCTAGGCAATTAAAAAGATACTTTGTGACCATATGTGAAGTTAATTTAAGTTTTATTTAGATATTTCCATCACGGAACAGAAAATCAACATAACCGTTTTCATTTATATTTCTTCTTTCATTCACCTTATTGCCATAGAAATGATTAT
>NC_051408.1:18100189-18100274 GCF_015228065.2 Penaeus monodon
TGAATATCCTTGTTCATCACCGATTAATGTAAACAGAAAAAGTTATTGATTTCTAATTTGTTATGATCATTTTCATGTTCATACT
>NC_051408.1:18100360-18101062 GCF_015228065.2 Penaeus monodon
CTCAATTTTGAGCTATCAAATGAAATTTCTGATGGAAATGAATAGTATTTCATGAAGAAATTATCAGAGTGATACAGTAATAACTAATATATTGATAATTCGAATCGTTATATAGGTAAGTGTTTTGTTTTTAATTATGTTTGATGTGTAGTGTTTTTTTATGTGAAAATAGGTACGGAATTATTGTCAGGTTATCATTGATTTTTTAGATTTTTATATTTATGTAAGATGATGATATCTAAACGAATTGTCATGACATTTGATATATGAAAGTGGAAAATACGTAGAATAGGATGGAAGTGGTAGGAGAATGTAACATCCTTTAGTTCTCTCTCCCACTAAGTACTAGTTTTCTATTCCGTTCATGTTTTTCATAATTTCCACGAGTTTACAGGTGAACTATCTCTTGATAATTCGAATCGTTAATGAGGTACAGATGTTTATGTTTTTAATTAGTGGTGTTGATGCTGGTGTGTTTTTTTTTATGAGTGGGGAAGAAAATGAGGTACGGAATAATTCATGGGGTATTCATTTGTATTTTCTATTGAGGAATTTTGTTTTTATTTTGATGTAGATTGAATGGATGAAGTTAAACGGAATTGTGAATCGACATTTGATATATAGAAAGTGCGATAATGAGAATAGGGAGTGGGAGGTGGTAGGGAGGGAGATGTAAACTATGCAACTGTAGCTCTCACTCTC
>NC_051408.1:18101323-18101450 GCF_015228065.2 Penaeus monodon
TCTGTGACCTTGCATTCTCACCTGCCACAGATGATTAACTTAGCAGCGCCTTTTCCTTGTTGTCAATAGGTGAGAGAGAAATGATAAAAAGTGGGAATTAGATAGTAATGAGATAAAAGAGTATGTT
>NC_051408.1:18101486-18101620 GCF_015228065.2 Penaeus monodon
CTTGGGTGTGACCCTTAAATCTTGCGCAACTGAATTTTCTCCAAACCTTAAAGACTATCAAGAATCACCAATTTTGGAGAATTCTGAACGGAATTTTCTTCCTAATCACGGCAAGACATATCCCTCCCCATCAA
>NC_051408.1:18101661-18102634 GCF_015228065.2 Penaeus monodon
TATCTCATCTTAACTAGAACCGACCTAACCGAACCTTCTGCAAAATCGTCTAATTTGAATCTGAACTAAAAGTGAAGGGCGCGAGAGGCAATATTCGAATTCCTGGCATATCATTGGCTGCATCAGTGAAGCGATGTCAATGAGGCAACTCATTGGCTAATTCAAAATGGGTCGCGCACGTCAGACATGGCAGAGTGGCTGGGGACGAGAGCGAATTGGGGAAGAATGACAGGGCACGATAATTATGTGAAGAATGGCAGGGCATGGTAATCAGAAGAATGGTACAGGAGGATAGTGCTTATACGAACAATTGCAGGGGATGATATTGATTAGGAAAAGAATGGCACGGGTTGACATGATCTTCATTGCTTATTTGAAGACGAGTCTGGCAGCGCTATCGTGAGGCTAAAAACTTTGCCAATATTTTCGTTAATCTCCATTTGCACAAATAATCCGCATATATGTACAATTTAGAATTCCACCTTATCTAGAACATATAAACAAATATAACATTAGATCGATACGTGCCCCAATCAACAGGTTACGGTAAACTTTGAAAGAAATATAAAATAGATATAAATTAAGGTCAAATACACTGATGGAATTACGAGATCCTTTCGTCCTAATGGAGTATTTTCGATATTTCTGCGTGATAATAATTTTATTTTCAATATAGGGAGAGGGATTAAATTTTCTTTTCGCCAATTAAGTGGATTATGCTTTCATCATGATTTCCTGCGTGTGAAAAAACAAGCTTGCCTCCCCCCACCCAAAAAAGAAAAGAAAAAAAGAGAGAATTGGAGGATGGTCAGGAAAAAGGAATCAACAGGCTAAAAATACGAATAAGAATAAAAATACGAATAGGAATAACACATAAATAAATTAGACGAATAAAATCACGAATAAACGGAGAAACACAGAGTAAAAGTCAAGGCTACCAGTGTCAAAGATATTACCCCACCTCCCTTTTTCC
>NC_051408.1:18102671-18102889 GCF_015228065.2 Penaeus monodon
TTAATTAGTTTTCATGGAACTGGGAGGCTCCATATCACTCTTGTTATTTTCACGTAGTAACCTTAGCTTTGTTTTGCTTTTTCCCGATTTTTTTTTGTTCTATATTCCTCTTAATTGAAGCATTGATCCGTTTCCTTCCTTTATCTCTCTCCCCTGATCTATTGTGGAGGGAGTTTTATTATTGTCTTGTTAGTGTTTGCTGAGCTTCCTTTACCGGG
>NC_051408.1:18105820-18105906 GCF_015228065.2 Penaeus monodon
GAGATAAAAAATAAGTAAGAGATAGAAGAAATATATATATATATAAATGATAGAAACACAAGAAAGAAATTAGATAGTATATGTAC
>NC_051408.1:18105984-18106062 GCF_015228065.2 Penaeus monodon
GAAGAAAGATAAAATAGAGAGAAAGATGAAAAAATAAGTATATTGTATGGATAAATATAATCTAGTAGGTATGTACAT
>NC_051408.1:18106457-18106624 GCF_015228065.2 Penaeus monodon
GCGCTTGTGTGTCATGAGTTTTTGTATAAGCATATGTGTGTCTGGAGGACCTGCCGGCCCCCTCCCCTACCCACCTGCATATACAAACCAGTCTATTACAGTTAAACTCTTCTATGACCTTGTGACGTCATAGGGAGTTCGGGAATCACGCGTCCTTGCTTAATACA
>NC_051408.1:18107429-18107653 GCF_015228065.2 Penaeus monodon
ATATACCAGTCTACCTGCATGTGATTACCTCGCTTAATGAGTGTGTGTGAATTATGACTCCAACATCAGCGTCAAAGCATGTGTGTACTTGAAATGGGCGTGATTGTAGAATTGATATGGAACACACACGCACGCCGTCACTTTTTTATTGATAGACCCTGGGTCTTCACAATCACACACAAAAACTGACACACTTTATACACAGACAAAGCCCCCCCCCCCCT
>NC_051408.1:18107885-18108344 GCF_015228065.2 Penaeus monodon
CTCCCAGCAGCATAAACATGTGAAGCCAGGTGCAGTGTATATTGGTATAGATTATCGTGGGCTCGGGAGTGAAATATGTTAGCGGAGCGGGTAATGTCGGTTTTGCGTCGCTGAGCAGGTTAGGGGAGGCCACAGCGGCGTATGGAGAGAGAAGTCCTCTTGATCAGGAGAAATGGCGCTCCCAGCTGTCAGAGGAAGATATAAAGAACTCCTTCTTATTCAAAGAATGGAACCATAATAATACTTGTGCTCTTAGCTCTGCGAGACACCACCTCCCTGCGTGGCGTAATGCTAGCTACGGCTCCCACACCCACACGGCGCCTCGCACTTTATGGTGTGCCATATGTGCAGGTGTAATGAGCGAGGCAGGTGTGTGAACGCGGGTGAGGGCCAGGTACAGGTGAGAGAGAGATAGAGTTAGAGGTTCAGTGTCGCGGCAACTGTGGTGGTGAGTGCACG
>NC_051408.1:18108388-18108947 GCF_015228065.2 Penaeus monodon
TGTTCGTATTGATCAGCCCAGCGAGGAAGGACCCCCTACCAGCCTGGCATTCGCGGTCGCCACTTGAGCGCTCGAGAGACTAGCGGCCGCTCAGAACATACACGAGCGAGACAGTGGTTAGGCTTTGGGTATGTGCGAGACGCCGTGTGTGTTGGTGGCGCGCTCAAGCAGCTGTTTTGCCGTGTTCTCTGTGTTTACGTAGTCATGCTCAGTTCTTCTGTTTAAGTGTTGTGAGTGGTTTTTCTTTTGTTTGTGCGTTTCGTTGTCTCTTTTGGCGCTCGCATCCTTCTATGTGCCAATACGTTCGCCTGTTTTAAACTGGTGTATACATATGTGTAATAGAAAGGCTTTATGAATACACCCGTTCTACGTCACTCAGGTGCTTAAGTGTGCGATTCTTCACTTACAAATATCCTTAATTGCAGAACATGCATATGGTCATTAATGCATGTCAAATGGGACGTCACGGTGGCTAAATTTACATACTACCTTAGTGGAAGTCGTGTTTGTGCGTGAGGAATAGACGCATTTACATCAATATCTAAGGTTATCTATCTGT
>NC_051408.1:18110541-18110937 GCF_015228065.2 Penaeus monodon
ATCAGTCAGTCTACTAATCATTGTCTTTCTCTGCTCTATTTTTTTCTCCCATTTATTCACGGAAAATAGTTCACGATAACCATGTCACTCACAATAGCGAACAGATGGCCAGGCCGCAGTGAGGACTGGCAAAAAAGTAGGCCAGGTTCAGCGTACTAATATGGGGGGTGCCTATCGACGAATAAACAAGTATTTGCTGAATAATTCTCCTGTCTTGCCCCTTTCCCTTCTTCGAGTCATTTTTTTGAGAGGAAATGGTCGTCTACATCAAATTAAGGGGGAAAATACATCTCTATTGCGTTACACTAATACTTGTTTCGGATCTACCGATGGCCTGGCTGATATAAGCATGACCGCCTTTTGCAGTTCTCGACGGTGAATCATGAGTCATGCTGG
>NC_051408.1:18110979-18111116 GCF_015228065.2 Penaeus monodon
TGTCCTCATGACCATGAACTGTCTATCTTCCCGCTTTGTCTCACACACCTGCTTCACATCTGTCTTACAAAAACATGTGGGGGCGATCTGTTGCGTGCGGATCCCGATGCGCCTCTGAAGTCGCCTCGTCTTTTTGC
>NC_051408.1:18112488-18112939 GCF_015228065.2 Penaeus monodon
AAATGTCATGTGTTTCGCTTAAGGCGTATATATTATACTAAATGAAAGATATGTTTGTTAGCATTTCATGTCATTTATTCTCCTTCTCCTTTTTATCATATCCCATCTCTCTTTACTCTCTCCTGTTCCATTCATCCCACATGTTTTTTTTTCTCATTCCCCTTTCTACCCTTCGTGTCTTCCTGCTCCTCTGTTATACATTATTTTTTTACTATCTCTCTTGCTTCCTCGTTTATCCTTAATCCCTTCCACCCTTCCGCCTCTGTTACCCGCTCGCCCCTTCCTTCCCCTCCTCTTCCTTTTGCCATCTCCTTTAACTTCACTCGGAGAAAACTTTCAAGACCCTCAATATCTTCTTCACCTGCCGTGACGTCACACCCTCGAGGAATGACGTCATAAGGGGAAGCAGGATCAATTGAGGTCAGTCATAAAGGGTTTGACCAATCCCCTT
>NC_051408.1:18112972-18113212 GCF_015228065.2 Penaeus monodon
CCCTTCACTCCCACTTCTTTATCGCCTCTCCCTTTTCCCCTTTTATTCTTCCCTTCTTCACCCACTCTGCTAAGTTCTCCAATTTCCCTGCATCTAATTATTTCCTCACTCCTTCCCATCTCTTCACCCCCCCCTTCGCCTCTTCAATAACGCTTTTCCCCTCGGTGGTCTACTCCGGGGCTTTTTATCATTTCATTTGTTGACTGGACACACAATCAATATAACTTTTTATGGTTTTGA
>NC_051408.1:18113431-18114488 GCF_015228065.2 Penaeus monodon
AACAGTTTCGAAATTTAGTAATTGTAAGCTTTACGCAGAAACGCTTTACCTTTCTTCTAAGTCGACCGCTTCGTAGGTACCTCTGCCTGCTTCCAAATTAGGCTGTGTTATGTTACGTAACGGTACTCCTCATGTTTCTTCTGTATCTCTTTTAAGTAGCTGAAGGTAAGTAATGAGGATGTCTTATCATTACTTATCACAACAAAAGCATATATGTGTAAACATTGGCATTCTAGTTATCATTTCTATTATCATGATGATGAAAAGGATAGTTGTAAAAGAGTTATTTGAGCAACTATCATGTTGATTAAGATGGCTTTTTAAAAAATAAAATCAAATGGAAATAGCGAGTATGATGATTGGAAATATATAGGCGATTATAGGGATATTGACGCAGATGATATGATGATGGTTATATTGGCAATAATAAGATAACTATGATAATTATAATTCCAGAGATAACGCCGATGGAAACAGAATTTCGTTCTGATCATTAGTTTCATTGTTCAGCTATTTTTGTTCCTGTTCTTGCGTTCTCTTTGCTGTTATTATCCCCATTAGCATTGTGGTTCTTCGTCTTTCTCTCTCGCCCCTTGTTCCGTGTACCTTCAGTTTCACTCAAACACGTTGTTTTATTTTTGTTTTTATTCAGTTTCCTTTAAACATGTTGTTATAGTTTATGTTTTCCATTCTCTTTCTTTTCACACTAGCATGCTGTTTATGTTGTTTTATTCTCTTTAATGATTTTGCTTATTTATCTTACTTTTTGTGTTTCGTTTATTAATTTTTTTTCTTTGTCTTATTCTTTTTCTGAATGTATTTCCTTTATGATTTTTTTCTTTTTTCATTATTTTTAACTTTTTCATTATTTTTATTTATTTTCTTCATTTCCTTATCGTTAATTTTTTTTTCATGGTCTGTTTCTATCTCTGTCACAACCAGTTAACTTTTCTCTTCCCTTGCAACCTGTATTTTTTCCGATTATTTTATCGTCTGTTTCTTTTCTATTTTGTTTCGTTTATTGAATATCTTCTTTTGTTATTTTGTCCTTATTTTC
>NC_051408.1:18114910-18115070 GCF_015228065.2 Penaeus monodon
CTATTCTTAAAACATCGTTTTCCCGGTTTAAATGTCAGGCGACATTTGCCGTGTGAGAAGTCTGCGGACCACACGCCATATTTCACCCGACCGTTGCTCACAGTCTGATCTTTTATTTACATGTTCGTGCAGTTCTTGTTTACGTCGCATTAACAGTGAA
>NC_051408.1:18115170-18116109 GCF_015228065.2 Penaeus monodon
TCTTACTGCGCCCTAAGATCCTTCAATATCTTTCCATGTCTCTTTCCCTTCCCATCTGTCCTCCTTTATCCTTCCTCCTCTTCTCATACCTTATCCCTCCTATCTAATCCTCCACCTCTTCCTTCCCCTTCATTTGAATGTTCTAGCGGCGTTGCAACCGTCAGTATTCATACCTTGCCTTGTTGTCCCCTCTCTCCCGTCTCTACCCCCCCTCTCTCTTTCCCTTTCTCCCCTCCCTCCCCTCTCTCACTCTCTCCCCTCTCTCCCTTTCTTCCCTCTCCTCTTTTCTCTCCTCTCTCCCTTTCTCCCCTCTCTCCCTTTCTCCCCTCTCTCTTTCCCTTCCCTCTCTCCCTTTCTTCTCTCCCTCCCCTCTCTCCCTGTCTCTCCTCCCTCCCCTCTCTCTCTTTCTCCCCTCCTTCCCCTCTCCCCTTCCCTTCCCTCCCGTCACTCGCCTCCATACCCTCCTTACCCCCTTCGTATCCTTCCTGGCCTCTTCACTTCCCGTACTCTCCTTCCCCTACCTCACTTGCTTCTTACGCTCTCATTCCTCCCCTCCTCTTCTCTCCTGTCTTTCTCACCTGCCTTATTCTTCTTCCTCTTTCTCTCTTGTTCCCTGCCCCCCATCACATCCTCCTCTTCCTCCTCTCTCCCCTCCGCTCCTCCCTTCCTCTTCCCTTCTTCTCTCCTCACCTTCCTTGCTCTGCTTCCCCCCTCCTTTATTGTTCCTTCCCCTCCCCTTCAACTCCCCTCCGCTCCCCTCCCTTGCCCTCCCCATCCCTTCCCTCCGCTCCTCTCACCCTGTAGACAAGTCGTGTGTGGAATACCAACACTCACTTGCAGTCGCGACGTGTCAAGTCAAGAACACGACTGCACGACCTGTAGGTGGTGTTTATATGATCAATAGCGGTCGTAGGAGGTGGTGCGAGGTGATTATGGAAT
>NC_051408.1:18116182-18116621 GCF_015228065.2 Penaeus monodon
AAGGTAGCTCTGTACCGTAGCTGTGTGTAAATGAGAAGTTCGACTGGTGTAAGTTTATGGCGTTACTATGGGTGTGCTTCTTACGATCGTGTGGTAGCCCTTGGTAGCTTTATTGGTCACTGGAATGGTGATTGTAGTTGTAACGGTAAAAATGCTGGAAAGACAAGGCCCTGTGGTAGGGGCAGGTGCAAGTAGTAATAGCAGCCTTCGTCGTGATACCAAGAGGGTATTTTGAAGTGTTATCATTGATAGAAGTGGTAGGAGTGGCAGTAACGGTAGCCATTGCGGTATAATGGGCATTGATAGCGAGTGGGAGTAGCCACCGTAATAATTTCTGAGAAGATAGCAGTGGCAGCAGCCGTTATGGTATTTTTAACAGCAAGAGCCGCAGCTGAACTCAACGTAATAGCTGATCAGGAACAGTAGCCGCCGCTGTGTT
>NC_051408.1:18116716-18117025 GCF_015228065.2 Penaeus monodon
GCAGAGCGAGAGTATTAGTGGCGGTAATAATCAAGTTGTGATTTTCCAAGGGGCTTCGCAGGCCGAGGAGACCGATGTGGGCGTTGTATTGGTGGCGTGGAAGATCAATGAAACCCTTGTTCTATTTTTTTAGCCTCTTTCTTGACATGCAAGCACGAGAGGCAAGGTCAGCTGAGCTGTGGGTGTATGGTGGCGTATTCAAGCACACGCTCAAATATTCATGCACACGTCTAAATGCACATATTCATGCACTCGCACGCACGCGTTTTTCTCATCCAGGCACACGCACATAAAACACACCCACAAACA
>NC_051408.1:18118024-18118102 GCF_015228065.2 Penaeus monodon
TCAACGATCACGTAAGAACTCTTGAGAAGAAGACAAAAGGCATTTGTAAACTTTTATTTTTTTTCTCCCTTCCTATAC
>NC_051408.1:18118139-18119112 GCF_015228065.2 Penaeus monodon
CTGATCTTAACAACTGAGATCAAGAGTTGTATCAAAACGGAAAAGTGTGTCGTATATAAAAGTTTCGAGTTATTTCAACTACAGACTGCTGTAATTATGCAACTTTTGTTGCTTTCCTTTCTCAAATGTGAAAATGAAAGTGAAATTATTAATGGCTGTAATAAAGAGCAATTATTTCCTACGTTTCGTTTAACTTTTTTCTCCAACCTTTGCCTTTGTTTATATATATCTCTCTGGACATTGTGGTATATCTGTTTCGTCCTTTTTTATCCTTCCTCTACATATCTCGTATATCATGTCTCTGTATATCTCTGTGTATCTTGGTGTAGCTTAATTAAACGTTCCTATGATACTTTTACCAGGTAAAATAACGTAAACGGTTTTTCTTGTTCATTTCTCTTTGCATATTGTATATTGTATAATTCTATCTATCTATACATCATGATATTACCTTTTCATACCTTTCTGCCATATATCTGTGTATTATATACCTCAAACGTATATTTATATCTTTGTAGATCTCTGTAGATCCAGGTCTTTCTTATATCTATTTTTCGTATCTATGTGTATTCTATATATCATATCTTTGTATATCTCTCTGTCTGTTTTTCGTATCTATGTGTATTCTATATATCATATCTCTGTATATCTCTCTGTGAAAGAATTTTCTATCATTACTCGCTTCTTTATATGTCACATTTCTGTAACCCTGTCTGTGCATCTTTGTGTATCGTTCTCTTTTCTCCATTTTAGTGCATTGTATATATGACGTATCTTTGTACTTCTTCGTATGTCTTGGTATATCTTTTTCATAACTTTTTGTACAACACTCAGTCCTTTCTTCTCTTTCACCGGCACATACATGAAACGCAGCTCTGTTACTTGCCTCATTAGACTGAAGGTCAATTGTTTTCTCAGGAAGAGGTGAATAAAATAATTGTACTTTATATTCTAACGAGAAATAATGAGAAGG
>NC_051408.1:18119148-18119215 GCF_015228065.2 Penaeus monodon
ATGATTATCTCGGCTGTGATTATGCAGATGTATATGTGGGAAAATATGTGACAAATACACACAGATG
>NC_051408.1:18119324-18119896 GCF_015228065.2 Penaeus monodon
GATAATAAAGCAAGTTTTGCTAATAATACACCAAATATATAGGTTTGAGAACTTATATTCTAATTTAGGTGACAGTAAAAGAGAAATTTGGTTTTGCTGGTGCTATAGAAAAGTCTACGGAATTATAAACCCACATTCCACTATATAAATCGTCAATCAATGGGAATTGGGTGAAAAAATACGGCTAATAATAATGATTTACCCGAATTACAACAATAAGATATTGTAGGATTAGTATGATAAGCATACAATTTATTAAAAAATCATAAGAATAAAATCTGTTGAAGAATTTCAATCTTGTACCTTCAACGCAGCCGGTTGAATGAGCTTTTGAATAAACAAATAGACAGACACACACGCGCACGCACACAAATACTCGTATGCGCTCTTACAGAACCCGGAAGTAGCGTTCCAGGAATTTTCCCTCTATTCAAATGAGAATTTTCTGTGGCCACGCGCCTCTATCTCGATCAAAGACTGTGTTTTTCTGTATCTCTGAGGAATATTTTCATATTTATGGGATTCAGAAGGATCAGAGGGGGGAGGGGGGAGGAGAAAGATTGGGAGGAGGG
>NC_051408.1:18121004-18121235 GCF_015228065.2 Penaeus monodon
CACTCAACGAGGTACATCTGTACTTCACCAAAAAAGCCCGAAACGAATTTACGTATCCGCTGAAGCTAGTTAATACGCAAACGTTTGATGCAGATTGCGGTTCATATTTTGGCGTGGTCGCTGGTGAACAATTTCTACTTTGCTTTTATGCTTCTGATCATTCGTCTCCGTGTGCGTTTTCATTCCTCCTTTGCCGTGAGAGACTGAATACTGAGCGTGTATTTAAAGGGA
>NC_051408.1:18121305-18121465 GCF_015228065.2 Penaeus monodon
GGGGTTATACGTAAGCCATAATTATAGGCTGTATTATGGGAAGTATAAGATCATAAGTCAAGATATTCAATTCTGACACCAGTTTAAGGTTACTCTTGAGCACGGCCCTACCTCCCCGTGTACATAATTCGTGAACACATGAACCCCAGACAGTTAGCGG
>NC_051408.1:18121548-18121800 GCF_015228065.2 Penaeus monodon
GAACATACGTTCCTGCGCGACGTAGCGCGGTGGCACAGATGTATTATAAGTTATAAATTATAAATTTATAAATTCTGTCTTCGTTCCTTTATGTTTAAACAATATTTAACTTTCATGCATAACCTGACGTCTTTTCCTTCTACATTATAGCTACATCAGGATTTTACTCTATTACATGTAACACGTATGCTATGAATTCACAAATCTCTTGATTCGATTTTCCGTTCTGCTAGGTTAGGCAAAGCGAGGCGA
>NC_051408.1:18121950-18122067 GCF_015228065.2 Penaeus monodon
AATTAATATTCATGCACCAGTGATTTCAAATTCCAGTCTCACACATGTGTTGGTTCCCGCGGTATTGTTGGCAACGATATCTTTGTTTCCAACATTATCTGCATCCTGGCTGAGTAG
>NC_051408.1:18122131-18122276 GCF_015228065.2 Penaeus monodon
ATTTCAAGCTACACGTTTTATTCGTTGGGTTGGTGAGGGAGGGGAAATCGGGGGTGGGGGTAAGAGGGTAGGGGGGGGGAGAGGGCGCAAAGTTTATGGAGGGCAGAAAATTCGAGCCAAACCATTTGTTGAAAAAAGAAACCCA
>NC_051408.1:18122571-18122819 GCF_015228065.2 Penaeus monodon
CCCGTCCTCAAACCTCTCTCCTACTTCTCCTTTCCCCTCTTTCCTCTTTTGCTATATCTCTCTCGCTTTCCCCTATTGCTCTTTTCGTTCCTCTCTCCCTTCTCCTTTCCCCTCTTCTCTCTCATATATATCCCTAGTAGTCTCTCCTTCTTTGCTTTTATCCGTCTGTCGCTTTCCGTCCGCTGGTGAACGTAGGCCTCTGGCAGGCTCTCCATACGGTTGTCATAGCAACATCTGCTGATGAGCTC
>NC_051408.1:18123371-18123756 GCF_015228065.2 Penaeus monodon
TACTTAATCATCAAATTTTCTTCCTTTCCTTCTCCCTTTTTTTCTGTTTTCTCTCTCCCGCTTCGTCCACACACCAACAACGTATGAGTGGAAATCTATGTGTGGGTCGCCTTGTCCATCTGTTCAAACATCTGCGCCCGGCAGCGTCTACAGGTGTTCTTCTTCGGTGTAGGATGGAAACACATGCAAGTGGAAATAAAAAGGGGGGAGAGACGATTGGAGAATAAAACAGAGGAGGAGGGAATTGAGGGGGTGGACGCACGCAAGAGCTAGTGAAAGGGAGAGGGACGTTTGGAAAATAAAGCAGGGGGAAAGGGGGAAATGAGGATAATAAGGGTGAACACATATAAGAAGGAGTAAAAAGGAGAGAGGCAATAGGAGAATA
>NC_051408.1:18123867-18124173 GCF_015228065.2 Penaeus monodon
GTGAAAGATTAGAGTGAATGAGGGAGAGATGATAGGAATCAAGTGGATGAGCAGTAAAAGGGAGAGAGGATAGAACAAGAAAAAGAGGGTTGCGAAATAAGGTGAATACATGCAAGTGGTAATAAAGAGGAGAAAGGCAATAGAGCAATAAATCAAAGGAGTGGGCGAACAAAGCCAATGCGTGGAGAACGAAACAAGGGTATAAGAATACAGCGAGGAAAGTGATATGAAGAAAGGGAGAGTAACAATAACAGAATAAAGCAAGGGAGAGAAGAAGAGGTGAACGAACGCTGCGTACAGGGAAAT
>NC_051408.1:18124236-18124591 GCF_015228065.2 Penaeus monodon
ATCCTTGCACCGGTATCAGATTTAGGCCTGAGGGGATCTGCGGGAAGTCATAGGCCTACAAATATAAGAGGTATTGGTAGCTAAAACAATTATTTTTGTTATTTAGACCCTCCGTTATTAGATATAACGATAGCGAGCATATACAATTAGCAGACGAGTAATTAATTTTATTCGTTCTTTAGCAGGTGCGACGTTTATCATGCTAATTACCACATGCTTGACTGAGAAATACCACATTTAACTGGTTAATAACGAATGCCATGTAGACTTCTATCTCATCCAGGGCCACAATCTATGCCAGTGCTTGCTCCACAACAGTCTGTGCCGCTTCAGCTCCCTCTGGGCTTTTATATAC
>NC_051408.1:18124621-18125299 GCF_015228065.2 Penaeus monodon
TGCGCCTCCAGAGCATAACCATTTGTTTGTGTTCACTTTAACGGGGCTTTCGGATAAGCACAGCCGCCATTTCGGTGCAATTTTTCCTGTACTGTTTCTGAGGATGAAAATGTAGCGACTTACTGGATAGAGAGACAAATTTTCATCTCCCTTCGGGTTAGGTTTGTTGAATGAATGAATTGTATTTATCTTGTCTCCAGATGGTATATAATCACCATCACAGTTGCCAAGTGTGAATTATTGTCCCCTTGTTAGAACCTTTTTCAGTTTTTTTGGGGGGTAGCGACGGGCAAAGGGGGGTGGGGGTGTAGGGTGGAAGGGGTAGGGAGGTCAGAAGCGTCCAGAATTAACAACTTTCCAATTAATTTTCTGCCTGCGATTCACAAAGCATTCGATTTATTATTTAACCGTTTTTTTCGCAACCTGTCGTTATGTAGATGGGCGTAATTTCTAGAACAAGTGACACGTATTTTCCACATTTCGGTATGAAAGTCAGGCGCCTTGATTGAGGGGATCCAGTCCAGGTAATATACGTTTTATTTTCTCCGTTTCACAGGGCGCGAATGCATTTTCTGTGATATACAAGATTCGGAAACTTTGCTCGCTGGACAGAAATTGGAAATCAGAATAATGTAATTCCAGTCATTCCGGCCGCCTCCCCCTCCCCTCGCCCCCCCT
>NC_051408.1:18125554-18125719 GCF_015228065.2 Penaeus monodon
GGGAGAGATAAAGAGATACAAAGAAAGATGTTCAGAGATTAACATAATAAGAAGTATTTCAGTAAATACAGTAAACTAATAAAAACAAATGTTTATATTGTAACAGAATTCATTTTGTTATCATTTTGAATTATGAGTTAATTTTATAAGAATAACAGAAGAATA
>NC_051408.1:18125817-18125933 GCF_015228065.2 Penaeus monodon
AAATAGTACAAATGTTGTGTTTTCGTTTAGGTGCCTTAATAACGGCGATAAAACCAAAACGAAAGGATAGGAAAAATTATATTTGATCTTTTGGAATGTCTACCTGGCATTCAAAC
>NC_051408.1:18126247-18126391 GCF_015228065.2 Penaeus monodon
CCCCGAGTGCCATTTCAAGAGGCATCCCTAAACCCCTGGCAATGTGCAGTGCCATTCGAGAAATATTCAAAGCCATGATTGTTGCACAGACCTTAGGTACCAATCACGCCAGGGTCATCGTGCGTGGAGTGGGTCTGCTTGCAC
>NC_051408.1:18126426-18126529 GCF_015228065.2 Penaeus monodon
ATTATGTGATTTTTTTTCTTTACGTTATCGGCGTTTGCCTGATCGCATGACCTCTTTGTTTGATCGTCTCTTTGCCTGACTGATCGTACCGTTCTTTACTAGT
>NC_051408.1:18126591-18126982 GCF_015228065.2 Penaeus monodon
TCACTTACCTACTTTAGCTTTAAAACGCGGGCATTTCATTCCGTAAATGCCACCCCTTTCCTGCTTGCATTCTGCTTGTTGCCTGCTCTGTCTTATATATCTCCTTTGGTAATGTCACCAGCATGTCTGTTCTCAAATCTGTACATTATAACGGAATTTGCAATATTTAATGGCGATTTACGACGTGTTCAATTTTCAGCTGTCTTGTTAATCACTAATTTGTGTGGTTTTTAAGTAAGTGAAGTTTTCTCTCGGATTTGTCAACTCTCCAATTTATGTGATTTACTGCAATTTGAGCGTAATTACATGCTAACTAATACCCTTAATGTTGTGATGGTGCTTTAATCCACACAGGCTTAAATTACATCTGTGCCAGTCCAACTGCACATAC
>NC_051408.1:18127215-18127410 GCF_015228065.2 Penaeus monodon
TTCCCGGAAAACCCAAAACCCTTTCTAACGAATCCCCGTTTTCTTCGCCTTCCAGTAGCGGGATGATGTAAGGTGGGGCTACGATATGTCTCGCTATGTGGCACTACTCCTTCTTGCCTTACAAGCCGTATATGACTGCCGCACCCTCGCTTCCGGGAACATAGGTGAGTACTGACCTTTGACCTTCTTTGGAAT
>NC_051408.1:18127653-18127938 GCF_015228065.2 Penaeus monodon
AAAAAGGTACCCTTGTGACCTTTTCTTGAGATATGCACTAAAGTCTGATTGCGGGAGGAGGATCACTCGGCGGCGCGGGAGCGAATGGGGAGGTAGGTTGAAGTTCCCTCGTTTTCTTTGATTCTGACCTTTTTTTCGGCTGTGAGAGGAGGTCTTCTATTTTCGGGCTTGATCTTTATCCATTTTGAAAGGCTGGTGTTGTGGGCGTCACTCCACCATTATTGTCTTCCTCTCAGGGTCTTGCGCCTTGTTATTGATAAGAGACCTTTATTTCTCTCTGTGAGT
>NC_051408.1:18128574-18128773 GCF_015228065.2 Penaeus monodon
ATCTTATTTTTCATACAAAAAAAAAAAAAAAAGGAATTCATTTTATTACATGCCGAGACTCCTTTTGTCACTCCTCATAAAGGAACCGTGAGTGGCGTCTCCTTGCCAAAGTACTTTAACTGATTGACATTTTCATCTCCTTTGTGGTAGATGTGGGATCCCCAGGACTCCTCCACTTGCCGGGGATGTCAGAAGATGT
>NC_051408.1:18128805-18128890 GCF_015228065.2 Penaeus monodon
ACGCACACCTCCGTTGGCTGCTGATGTCTGTTGTCGCCAGAGCTGGGAAAGGGACGTTTTTTGCGACGTGTTTTTCGTGTTTCCT
>NC_051408.1:18129066-18129180 GCF_015228065.2 Penaeus monodon
CCCGATATAGGCCTATACGACATCCTATTTGCATAATTATAGGTGGCACGTGACTCTCTTCTGCTACGTGACTATTTTCTTCATCCACGATTTTGTCTGTTTCCGCTGTTTCCT
>NC_051408.1:18129831-18130035 GCF_015228065.2 Penaeus monodon
AAATAAAAAAAAAGGTAAATTGCCCAAACGAAATAAGTAATAGTTATAGCAAATAAAAAAAAGGAAATGGGGAAAACTGAGTAACAAGCAGAAGCTCAGCAAACGACAAAAGCGCTATAGGTCGTCACGTCGCGGCGCTGAGAGTGCGCGGCCGAGGGAATCGGGCGGAACACAACTCCGACGTCACGCTCCTCTGCAGATGTC
>NC_051408.1:18130978-18131348 GCF_015228065.2 Penaeus monodon
GAATTCTGAAATTCCCAATGCCGCAAAATACCGCAAAAGCAATTATTACTGCAGCCGCCAGGCTCCAGCGCAACCGGCGCTTGTTCGAAGATAAAACCGACAGTACTTTTGAAGCGGTACAGCCGGTTTCAGCATTTTTTCTGGTCTGCATGACGAGCTGTAGCACAGGCTGTTTCAAGGCTGTTACCTAAGCAGCTGTAGTAATCGGCACTCCCCATTATATAAATTCACAAGTGTTGGATATAATTTTAGTCTTATGAATATCGGTTTTACTTCCCAGCTTTCTATACACGTATGAATAAACGTGAGAAAAACGCCCATAGAAATGTAAACAGATTCGAACGTACATACACCTATTATCTGTCCATGA
>NC_051408.1:18131523-18132286 GCF_015228065.2 Penaeus monodon
AACCCGAAGATGAGGTTTTCGTGCCAAACCGGATCAAACCTTTCCGTGTGGGTCACGGGAACACAACACAAAGTGGGTTATAAACTATACCAATACATACAATTGGAGTTACAAGTAATGGGGATACATCTACAACTGTATCAACAGGTAGTAGGGCACAGGTACATCAACAGGTGGAAAACGGTGATAAATCAGCATAAGAATGTATCTTTCGCGAACTCAACAGGTAGTGGGGAGTAAACAGTCACACGCAATAAGGAAGAGAAAGAGAAGTGGAAGAAAGGAATGATAATAATGATGAGAAGTGAGGAAACAATACAAGGGAGAGAAGAATAAAAAAAACATACATGCCTTTTTTATCATTATTTTTTGTATAATTCTTTTGCAGCAACTATTGTAAAAAGAAAAATGAAAACGTATCTTACTTTCGAATTTTTATCGCCACATCAAAGCATTAGGTATAAATTATCTGAAAAGCCAGAGAACTTTACAAAATGAAATCAAATCTAGGTTATTTACTTGAGGAAAAAGCGATTAATCATAACCTTGAATGGCAACAAACAGTCGAAAAATCAATGTGGAAAAGACAGGAGTGATTCTCTCTCTCTGTAGCCTCTGCCTCTCTGCATTTGCCTCTTTCTCTTGTTCACCGATTTCTCTACCTTTCTGTTTGTATCACACTCATTTCATGTCTTTCTTTTTCTGTCTACAGACGCATAAACAGTGTTTATATGTATGCCTGTGCGTTTATATGTATACCTGG
>NC_051408.1:18132612-18132683 GCF_015228065.2 Penaeus monodon
CCCAGACCCCCCCCCACCCCCCAGCCACCCCTGCCTCCCCTTTTCCCCCAGGCTGGACCTTTGTCTGTTTG
>NC_051408.1:18133140-18133247 GCF_015228065.2 Penaeus monodon
GGGGTGCAGGTAGTTGTGTGGTCTGTGGGGTGGGGGGAGCCAGGGGGGTGTTTGGGGGGATGACACAATCCGCGATGGGTCGATACCTCAGATCAAAAGTTTCCCCA
>NC_051408.1:18134092-18134212 GCF_015228065.2 Penaeus monodon
CCCACCACCCCCCCCAAATTTAAACTTATAAAAGGGGAAAAAAACCATTTTGGGGGTTTTAAAAAAAAAGGTTTAAAAAATTTGGGTTTTAAAAAAAAATTTTGGGGAAAAAAGGGGGGG
>NC_051408.1:18134235-18134375 GCF_015228065.2 Penaeus monodon
GGTTTTATTAAAAAAAAATTTTTTTCCCCGGGTTTCCTTTTTTAAAAAAATTTTTTCCCCCCTTTTTTCCCGGGAAAAATTTTTTTTTGGGGGTTTTTTTTTTTGGGGGGGGAAAAAAAAAAAATTTTTTTTTTTTTTTT
>NC_051408.1:18134392-18134619 GCF_015228065.2 Penaeus monodon
TTTTTGTTGTTTTTCCCCTTTGGGGGGCCCCCCAATTTTGGAAAGGAAGGGGGGGGGAAAAAAAGGGGAAAAAGGGAAATTTAAAAAAGGGTGTAAAAATAGACGGATGGGGGGTATTAAAAAAGGTTGGAAGAGATTTAAAAAAAAACGATAGATAGAAGGAGAGGGGCAGGAAGATTTTAAATTTGACAGATGCATAGGTAGATGAATAGGAAAATAGCAAGAAA
>NC_051408.1:18135192-18135630 GCF_015228065.2 Penaeus monodon
GAAACAAGACGCACTCCGGCCGCCTTTTGTTCCCGAGAATTAGCCCTGTTTTGTGGCGCGGCCGCCCGAGTGATTACTAGTTAATATGGTCGTGAGCGCCGCCAGGGCAGGGGGGGGGGGCGGCGAGACTGGAGTGCCGCGGCGGCTCTCGGGGTCTCTGAGTGTCTATGGGGTGTCTGTGGGGGTGTCTGTGGGGGTCTCTCTGTGGGGAATTTTGGGTGTGTGGTGTGAGGGTGTCTGTGGGGTGTCTGTGGGGGTGTCTAGTGGTTTCTTTGGAGGGTGTCTGTGGGGTACCTATGGGGCCTCTGGAAGTTTCTTTGGAGGGTCTCTGTGGGGTCCTTTGGTGGCCTTGGATTTCTCTTTGGGATTTCTGTGGCTTCTCTTTGGGCTGTCTAAGGGTGTCTGTGGGCTTGTGGGTCGGGAACAATTTCTTCCCAT
>NC_051408.1:18136054-18136181 GCF_015228065.2 Penaeus monodon
AAACAACATTAGAAATCGAGGTCAGGGCATTAAAAAGTTTACACTAACATGTAAAGGTCTGCTGTTACACGCGAAAATGGCCGCCAGCTTTGACCTTTTGACCTTATTTTTGAGGGATGTTCTGCCG
>NC_051408.1:18137115-18137373 GCF_015228065.2 Penaeus monodon
ACGAGACCGCACGAAATAACACAAATCATAACCGCATTACCATAAAACTAATATTTTCTTTCCAACCTTATTATCAGAACAGCAACGTCCGAAATTTCAGACCTTTGAAGTGCGGCCGTCTAGCTCTCCATATTTTAGAAAAGAAAATAACGAAGGAATGTGATGCAGAAAATTTTACTTCCATCCTTTTCCTGTTTCGGGGAATTTGAATATGCATTTTTTCGGCAAAAATAAGTTTTTTTCTTGCGTAATTTTCTT
>NC_051408.1:18138019-18138116 GCF_015228065.2 Penaeus monodon
TGAGTGAAGAGTGATGTTGAGCATAATTTGAAAGTGTATGAAGAAGGGGAAGGAGAAAATAGAGGAATAAGAGGAAGGGGAGTGGCAAAAGAAAAGG
>NC_051408.1:18138185-18138333 GCF_015228065.2 Penaeus monodon
TTAGCGTGTAGGGTGTGTGTGAGTGTAAAGAGAGAAAGATAGACCGAGCGAGAGAGGCGAAACGGGAGGGCCTCCGCCACGCCGGGCGTATTAACCTATTTCCAATTTCTTGTTTGTTCGCAGTCGATTCAGGTCAGGTGAAGTAGAA
>NC_051408.1:18138377-18138831 GCF_015228065.2 Penaeus monodon
CGCACATAAGTAGGTGTTGGAGTGACGTGGGATAGCAGGTGACATGTTAACGACAGAGGACATTGCTAACAGCAGATGCCTTAGCCAACAGGAGATGACATTGCCAACAGCAGATGACTTAGCTAACAGAAGATGAATTTGCCAACAGCAGATGACTTAGCTAACAGAAGATGAATTTGCCAACAATAGATGACATTGTAGATGGCACTGCCAACAACAGATGGCACTGTAAACGACAATGCCAAAAGCAGGTGCCATCGCAGCAGATGGTAGTACCAACAGCAGGCGACATTACCAACAGCAAGTAGCATTACCAGCAGCAGGTGATGTCACTCGGCAAAAAGAGCACAGGTGGCATCTTTAAAGACAGGATTTCAATAAAAAGAAAAAACTACTTCAAGAACACCTGTTCGGGGACAAGGGGGGGGGAGGAAATAAGTACGCAGTAGGTAGA
>NC_051408.1:18139216-18139371 GCF_015228065.2 Penaeus monodon
AGTGTACGACAGGAAAGCAATCGATAGAGTGACTGGCGCATGTGTGAATCTCCCCACCACCCATCTCTCCCCAACACCTCCTCCATGTTTTCCCCAACAAACACCTGCCTTAACCTCCCCAACATTTCCTGTTTCGGGGTCTCTGTTTCCTTTAG
>NC_051408.1:18139462-18139893 GCF_015228065.2 Penaeus monodon
TTTCCGATACTTCCATCTGCTATTCTTTTCTCTTCTTCATTATCCTTTTTAAGTCTCTTGTTTCCTTCTTACTTTCCTTTTCAATATTGTTTTTTAGATACTTCTTTATTGTTTACTTATTGCCCTTCGTGAGCTAGTCTCTTCACTTTCTCTCAATTTTCACGTTTTCCCTGCTTCTCATTCTTCCTTATCCTTTCCCCTCATCTTCCTTTCTCCCCTTTGTGGCTCATTTCTCTTTTTTTTCTCTGTTGTCATTTATCCTTTTTCGCCTTTTCGTACACTTTCTCCAATTCTCGACTCTTTGTGATTTATTTTCCCGTTTTTCTTTTGTCTTTTTTTACGCTTTCTTCTGATCTCTTCCTCCTCCCTTCGCAAAATAATCCTTTGAGTTCAGGTTACACTATTTTATCTTTGTATCTTCGTTTCCCTCA
>NC_051408.1:18140621-18140956 GCF_015228065.2 Penaeus monodon
TGGTGCTGTCATGATTATTTACAAGCCCATTTCAATGTCTTGTTAGGCCTCATATTTTTTCACAAGGCGTCTTTGCGATTTTTTTTTGTTCTTGCCGACCTACCAGCTGATCGCAGAGGGGATGTCGGTTTACAGAATTATCGGGAATTTCGTTTTGTGGAGCAAGTCGGTCCTGGAACTTACTGTGCTGCTCTGGACGTCAGGGCAAGGGGCAGGTGCTGAAGAGATGACTTCTTGGCTTGCTGGGAACTGAAAACAAGAGAAGATGTGGTAAAATTTACCTTGACATCCTTGGTTGAGGTCTGCGTGTCTTTGTATGTGCGTGAGTGTATGAT
>NC_051408.1:18141274-18141743 GCF_015228065.2 Penaeus monodon
TTAATTTCCAATTATTCTTGTCCTTGTCCATAACCGTCAGTTTTATCATGATGATCATGATGATAAGACACCTTCTCCTTCTCCTGTTTTCCCCTTCTTCTTCTTCGCCTCCACCTGCTTCTCCCTCTTCTTCCTCTCCTTCTTCATCCTCTAAGTCTTCTTCCTCTCCTTCTTCCTCCTCTAAGTCTTCTTCCTCTCCTTCTTCCTCCTCTAAGTCTTCTTCCTCTCCTTCCTCCTCTTCCTGTTCTTCGTCCCGCTCCTCCTCTTTTCCCTCGGCTTCGTTGAACAGGAAACCTGAACACCAAAGCCGTGTTGTGAGCGATCGAGAATCTCTATTGATCTTGTCAGTCTCTTGTATGCTAATTACGGCCTTCAGTCATCCGGCAAGAAGAGCGACTTCTGCCTGTCCTTTACAAACGTATGTGTAAGGGGGGAGGAGGCGGAGGTGGAAGGAAAGTTGATACTCCGT
>NC_051408.1:18142868-18143121 GCF_015228065.2 Penaeus monodon
GTGCATCTGCGTGTCTCGACTCCATCTGCCTATCTCTCTAATCTAATCTCGTCTGATCCAATATTTGTTCAGAAAAGGAAGGAATTGATAGAGGAAATGGAAGCGCGTCAGAGGAAGATAGAAATTCGTTTTTTTTCCCTCCAGGGAGAAAATTAAAAGGAATGATAAATGTAATGAAAGTAAAGAACAATAAGAATTGTAAGATCATAAACGCTGTGTGGAATCGAGAGGAAGTGGAAATGAAAAAAATCGA
>NC_051408.1:18143176-18143861 GCF_015228065.2 Penaeus monodon
CAGCAGGATGACCGAAGCATAACAGGAAAAAGAGAGAGAGAAAAAAAGCAAAACAATGGTAGATTAATCATCAAAAGTTAATAAAGGAAAATAATGAAAATAAATAAAAACTGCAAAAGGAGAAACCGCAAGAAAAAAAAAAAAAAAAAAAAAAATCAAATCCAGTAAGACATCCAAGAAGAATAAAAAATAAAAAAGACGCAAATAAAGGCGTAAAAGAGAGAGGATAAATAAAGAAAACGAAAATAAAGCGTCAGAAGCAGCGGCGACAGCATAGGGTGAATTAAGTCGCCAGTCAGGACTTAATGACACCCAGGAGGAGGGAGCGTGGATGGGGGGGGGGTGATAGAGCGCAGGAGGGGGGGGGATAGGGTCATTGATCTTGGTGTCATATGACTTTGATTTAGAGGGTCATGCGGAGATCCGAGGGGGGGGGAGGTAAAAGGGTGAAAGAGGTGAGTGGGAGAATTCATGAGACTTCTGTGTACATGACCGTTCGTGTCTGTATACATGTGTTAACTGTACTCTCTGCTAGTGCTAAACCGGCGACTGGTCACCACATAGTCGCCGTGTGTGACTAGATAGTCGTCCTCATCGTGTCCAACTTGTGACTGAAATTTCAGGATCACGTGACTACGATTACATGATCACGTGATCTATCGTTACTACTTGTAGCAGAGTTATG
>NC_051408.1:18143965-18144214 GCF_015228065.2 Penaeus monodon
AACGTGTGGCTAGCTTGTAACGGGTCGATGAGCCAAGTTCTTTCATTTAACTGTGGCTTCAGTCTGGCGAACTATGTATTGTTGTGGGAAAGTGAGAAACAGAAACGATCTCGACAGACAGGAAGGCGGATCGGAAAAGAAAGGATTCTTCACAACGACAAACAAACAGGGCCGAGCAAAGAATCGAACGAAAGAGACAAAGGCAAAGGGAAAACAATACGAAGACGAGTGATTCCTGTATACGCATTG
>NC_051408.1:18144404-18144619 GCF_015228065.2 Penaeus monodon
AAAAAAAGAAAAATGTAGGTTGGCAAGATGAAAAATTCTTGTCGTCACCTGTCGGTTCTACTTACTCTTCGCTTCCCTTGTGAAAAATACCCGAAAATTCGAGAACTTCCGAATGCTGAACGAAGGCTTCCCGAAGGAGCCACTCGGCGGGAAAAAGGGGGAATCGAAAGAAAAAGATAATCGAAGGGAGAAGGGAAAGGGCCAAAGGAAAGGGC
>NC_051408.1:18145271-18145376 GCF_015228065.2 Penaeus monodon
AGCACTGCTGATAAATTAATTTTATTCGCGGGGGGTTTCTTGATTAGGGCAAACCGGGCTTATGCTGTTTGAATAATGTGAGTCTCTGCAATACAGCCCCCCCCC
>NC_051408.1:18145406-18145481 GCF_015228065.2 Penaeus monodon
TACCATTTCCTACAAAAGATCTTGTTATCTGCTTAAAAAAAATCTCTCCCTCCTATCATTATTCAATTTCTTAAA
>NC_051408.1:18145523-18145629 GCF_015228065.2 Penaeus monodon
ATCTTTTTGGGAAAAACTTTTTTGGTTCCATTGGGGGAACAAAACCCAATTTTTTTTTTTTATGGGGAAGGCGTGATTGGCTTTTCATTTCATCATACATTTAGTG
>NC_051408.1:18145652-18145782 GCF_015228065.2 Penaeus monodon
GAGATGCCCTTTTTTGGGGACAGATTTTGCGCGAGTTATGAAAATTTCTCCGTATGCGCCTTTTTTGGGCCGAGGGGAATGCGTATGTTCTTTTATTTTATTTATCTTTTTGGCGCCATTGTAGAAAAAA
>NC_051408.1:18146134-18146337 GCF_015228065.2 Penaeus monodon
ATGTTTTTTTTTCCGGTCATGATTGACCTTGCTCTTACAATGATTATCAAATGTGCCATTATTGTTATTTTACCTGTTACCTGTTATTGTTTTTTATTGTGAATGTTGCTCGTTACTTCCTCTTATACCTCTTTTCTCTTGTCAACTAACAATTACTAAAGAAAAATCATAATTTTATAAGAAAAACACTAAATAAACCCTTT
>NC_051408.1:18146378-18146506 GCF_015228065.2 Penaeus monodon
AATGGAAAGTTACCACCTCGCGCCATATCATTTATTTTTTTTTCCTTTCGTGTTCCAATACTGATAAAAGAAGTTGGGCGACCGCGAGCACAAAACACCTTCTGTGGCTTTCCATCTGATTGCTTGCC
>NC_051408.1:18146796-18146896 GCF_015228065.2 Penaeus monodon
TTTTAAGTTTTTTTATTTTTTTTAAATTTTTTTAAAATTTTTTTTTTATTTTTATTAAAATTATTATTATTATTTTTTTTTTTTTTTTTTTGGTTTTGGT
>NC_051408.1:18147135-18147206 GCF_015228065.2 Penaeus monodon
TTTTTGGTTGGTTTTATTATCAAAAGGTTACATTAATTTTTTATTTTTTCTTATATTATAAGGGGTATAAA
>NC_051408.1:18148053-18148161 GCF_015228065.2 Penaeus monodon
ATCCTATTTTTTCATATTCTAATATTATATTTTTTATATAAAAATAACACCAAAATAAACCCTATTAAAACTTAAACAGGTAATCAATTGAAAAAAAAAACCCCCCCC
>NC_051408.1:18148221-18148394 GCF_015228065.2 Penaeus monodon
CCCCCAAAGGGAAAAAAAGGGCATACTCAAAAACTTTAGTTTTAAAAAAAAAGCAACACACTCTTAAAGGAGAGGTTAATCCGTGTATTGACTATGACTATGGTAAGCTGCTTGTGTACATTGCTCGTTGCTTGTTCACTGCAACATTTCATATACGCCAGTGTGCATGAAAT
>NC_051408.1:18148993-18149146 GCF_015228065.2 Penaeus monodon
CTTGTTTTACTCCTATCAGTACGTCTGTTTTATGCACTTTCTTTAAAAAGTGATGAGTATACTTTATATATTGTGTTCATTTGTATGATATAGTTTTCTGTTTTTAATTATTATTTCTCTACTGCTGATTTTTTTCTCTCCACACACTCCCCG
>NC_051408.1:18149759-18150534 GCF_015228065.2 Penaeus monodon
TCTATCATCTTGCACCCCCCCCCTCTGTTGGAGCGGCATTGGGAAAAAAGGGGGAAAGGGAAAAAGGGGAAGACAGGGAAAAAAAAAAAAATACTTTGGTATGTTTAAAAAAAAGGGGCCCCCCAACAGCAACTTCCATCTCTGCTTTGAACCCATTTTTCCGCCTCCCTTTTTACCTCCCCGCACTGGTTAAAAAAATTTTAAAAAAGGGAAAAATAATTGGATAAACAAAAAGAAAAGAAATCGGGGGGGAAATGAGGTTAAAAAAATAGGAGAATGAGGCGCCAAATCAACCTTTTCATATTTATTCATCTAATGAATGAATGAGAACTACTTGATAATACCACTTGAATGAGATACGCCAATTGCGATAAGACAGCAAAGTAATGATATATATGGATAGTAGCTGATAAGAATTTACTATAATTAGTCTAGAGTGATGGAATTAAATCGTTTATAAGATCTCAGAAGAGTTCAGTTATTAAATGAATAACTAGTCTTGTGTAACGAGCTTGTTAAGTAATCATGCTTTGGGGTAGTTACGTGATTAGGAAATCTTTCATTTGGATATTTATGTCATCTGAGACTTTTATATACTTGGGTCGTTAGATCGGTAGGTGATTAGGTCGCTAATTAGCCCACCATTTACGTAGTTAGGTGGTCGTTAGGCAAGAAGAGTAAGATGAAAACGACTCGCCTTAACATGTTAACTACAAAAGTGTCATTAACAAGCATTTCTTCCTTAATCTTTATGATATTAACCTACATCTCATGG
>NC_051408.1:18150762-18150934 GCF_015228065.2 Penaeus monodon
CCACCACGCACCCCCCCCCCCCCAAATAATCCGAAGGCAAAGAATTTTTCAGACGAAGTTGTTCCCCAAAGTTTTCCCAGATGCTTGTATGTGGTTTCAATGTGAACTGGGTTATAAAGAGAACACAAACCGACGGGGGAGAAAAGGCGGGTAAAAGGTTTATATATACACA
>NC_051408.1:18151966-18152169 GCF_015228065.2 Penaeus monodon
CACATAGAAGCACAACGCACACACGAGGATGAGGATATCAGTCACTTAGTTCATCGCTTTGAGATTATTAGAAATCTCTTTCCATCTCTCCTTCTCCCTTTCTTTGCCTCCTCCTCCCTTCTCATCTCCTTTTCTGCCTCTCTTTCTCTCCTCTCCTTCTCCCACACACACACACTCTCCTCTCTCTCTTACTCATTGACTCG
>NC_051408.1:18152250-18152356 GCF_015228065.2 Penaeus monodon
CCTTTTCCCCTCCGTCCTCCGGCACCCCCCCCCCCCAACCGTCGTTCTTCTGTCCTCCTCTGTCCCCACATTCCATTTTCTCCCCTCCTTCTTTTATCATTCCTCT
>NC_051408.1:18153058-18153126 GCF_015228065.2 Penaeus monodon
TTTTAGCTAGAGAGACAAAATATAAAGAAAGATGTAGACGAAAAAGATAAAAATAGACAAATTGCTAA
>NC_051408.1:18153238-18153416 GCF_015228065.2 Penaeus monodon
CCAGATATAGGAAGGGAAGTATGACAATAAAATTAATAAAACGAAATAATGCAGAGAAAGAACAAGGAAAAAGAACAAAAAAGGACAGAAATTTTAAAAGGAGAAGAAAAAAACAACAACCAATATTATGAAAATAAAGGAATATGAATAAAACAAGAAATGAGAAAATAATGAATGT
>NC_051408.1:18153444-18154398 GCF_015228065.2 Penaeus monodon
ATAACAACAGAGAAATATAAAGGAACAGAAGAAAAAAATGAGGACATAGTCAAAATTGGTGAAAACGAAACTAAACCGAAGAATAAAAGGCTTCGAATACAAAACGGAATAAGGATAATCAGATAAAGGTTGAGATAAGAAGAAACGCTAAAGCGGAGAGAGGAAGGAGGTCAGGTCACGAGGTCAGGACTTGTTGCTCTTCCTCTGACCCGAATTTCCCTTTCTCTCCTGTTTCCTTATTTCTTTTCGAGGATTTTCTTTTACTTTCATTTCCAGTCTCTCTCTCTCTTTCCTTCCATTCTTTTCTGTGTCTTTTTTTCTCTCTCTCCCTCTCTTTTATTTTCTTTTTCTCTTTTCTCTACATTTCTCACTTCTCTTTTTCCCTTTCACTCTTTTCTTCCCCTTCCTCCATTTCTACTTTCTTTGTTCTTTCTCCTCTCTTTCTCTCTTTTCATTCTTCCCTCTTTCAATCTTTCCTCTTTAGTTTCTTTCCATTTCTCTCCCCTCACTCTTTTCCATCCTTCTCTTCCCTCTTCCCCCCTTTCGTATTTCTCCCTCTTTCTTTCTTTTTCTTTATCACTCTCTTCTATTTCCCTTCATATCTTCCTCTCCTTTTCTCCCCTCCCTTCTGCGCCTCAATGCTGGACCACGAGAGTCCTAAAAGCGAAACGCTAATAAGAAAGATCCTTCATTTTCCTTCGCTTTTTATTGTGTTCATATGTACGCTAATTCTGGCTTTGAGTAGAGGTGCGTGTACGTAAGGACGTGTGCATGTGCGTGTATGCATACGCTCATACGTCGGACTGTCTGTCTGTCGTTTACGTCAACACGAGTTTGCCAGAACGACTGATATGTGCGTCGGTACCAAGTTGCCCGGCATGTGTGCGAACAACGAGGCTGCGTTTGTGGCTCGGTCCGGCGCAACGAGGGGCCGCCGGAGAGCACGATCGCTGC
>NC_051408.1:18156016-18156261 GCF_015228065.2 Penaeus monodon
TAACGAATATTAACTCTTTATTGCTTTTTTGCAGGTACGTGTGACGAAAGGACGAAAAGGTGACAAATAGCAGTGGAAAGGTAGGGCGAGCAGCCTTATTTTCTCGTGCAAAACTTCCTCTGCAGCGGTCTGCCACGAAAAATAAGAGGAAAAGTTGAAAAAAGTATATGCAATTTCCCATCACATAGAAGCCCACACACGCGTGGTTATAAGGAGATAGGTAACAGAATAGCTAAAAGATAACT
>NC_051408.1:18156540-18156710 GCF_015228065.2 Penaeus monodon
CAGAATCGATTCCCGTTACGCCTTTTACTACTTCTTATCATATTTCAAGTTTTCACAATAAAAAAAAAATATATATATTTATTCTATTTATCGAATGAATGTGTTTTAATTGTAGTTTTCGAGCTTCGTGTAACTTAGATGAATTTCATAAGTGTCAAGAAAGAAAGAGA
>NC_051408.1:18157228-18157504 GCF_015228065.2 Penaeus monodon
CAGAGGGAACGAAACCCTAAAAGAAATTGCTCTGCAAAATCAACGGCATTTGGACGCCCTTTTTCGCTAGCTTTCCTCACACTTTGTCCTTGTTTTGACGAATTTCCAAAAAAGTTTTCAAGCAGTGAAAGCTGTTGGCACCATTCTTATTAGTCGGCTTAATCGGTTGCCTCGCGTGCAGTCATGGGGACCTCAGGGATTATGAACTCTCAACTTACTCTCTAATCCATATTTGTAAGCCTCACATGGACGCACAAACAAGGACGCACATGCAAG
>NC_051408.1:18157677-18157957 GCF_015228065.2 Penaeus monodon
AAGTTAATTACGAAGTAGGAAAAGGGAAAAATTCAGCTTAAAGTCGATAATGAAGATGCTGCGCTTAGGAGAGGACTAGCGATGCTGCGGCTGATAGCTGAGCTCATCTTCGTTAGAAAGGTGTCTGTGGGTTCATCATTCCCTCCCGCCTTTGCACTTTTGAGTAATTAGTGGAGGTGTTATTGCGTCGACAGCATCGTTGCGTATACATTTTTAGATTAAGCAAGACGGTTGGGAAAAAAAACTGTTTGACATTTCTCGCTCTTTCTCTTCTTTCCCT
>NC_051408.1:18158471-18158584 GCF_015228065.2 Penaeus monodon
CTTACCACCATTTTTCTCTCTTTTCTCCTATCTTACCCATCCGATCATCACTTTACCCCCCCCCAAAAAAAAAAAAAAAATTAAGATGAATGAATGAATTTGCAAATTAGTAC
>NC_051408.1:18158752-18158921 GCF_015228065.2 Penaeus monodon
GACAAAACAGAAATGATACCATCACTTATCATTATAATCACAGCAACAGCAAAGCAACGTATCTGAAACTAACAAGCATATATATATATATAAAAAATATCGAAAAAAAGAAGGAGAAAACAAAACAAATAAAAAAAGGGAAAAAGAGAAAAAGAAGTACAGCAAATTT
>NC_051408.1:18158971-18159094 GCF_015228065.2 Penaeus monodon
TGCCCGTCTTATAACTCTTCTTAGACTTGTATGAATCATGTTTGTCTTGGGTGTCGCGTTACACATCATTAATCTGAGCGGTCGATCTGCATAGACCAATTACTGGGGATCTTTCCTAGTTTC
>NC_051408.1:18159493-18159611 GCF_015228065.2 Penaeus monodon
TATTCTTATTTATTAATTTATTTGCAAATAGCTATTTATATTATGATTATTCGTACCTATCTATCTCTTCATCCTTGAATCCCTGTCTCTCCATTTCACGCACATTCTTTCCCCCTGC
>NC_051408.1:18159676-18160909 GCF_015228065.2 Penaeus monodon
CCCTATCCCTTATAGCCGAAGAACGAACCGTCAAAAGGCATCGCCAAAGAACACTAAACGCGAAGCAAAAATTAGATCGTTAAACTTTCCTTCGGTTCGTCAGCCTTTTATGATCGAGTGATTTTCTCTTTTCATCTGGAGTCCCTGGATTTTTTTTTAACTATGATTTTTTTTTTGTCTTTCTGTATTTAGGTTGAAGAGCACCTGAAGAAATATATAGTTCGTTTGCTTACAATTGTTTGGGAAATCAGTCGATAGGCTGTTCGTGAAACGTTAAACTTTCACCTTGCTAAAATAGTTGTAGTAAAAATGTGCATGCATGTTTCAATTCAAGAATTATGAATATATGCAATGATAAGCAAATGAAGATATTTTAGAACTACTGTGTTTATCTGTATATATATATTTTTTTGTGAAAGATTACTTTTTGTGAAAGATTTACTGTTCTGAAACCACCTATCAAGCCTTCAACAAAGAAAACTCTGCGCCAGATGTAAGGATCCATTCTTTTCTTAAATGACAAGATGTCAGTGACCGTTCATTTTTGATCAGAGAAAAAGACTGGAGAAAAAAGGGGAGAAAAACAACCCGGGTTCGAATGCAGCTCCGTTCCGGCCGCCCTTTCCCGCCAAATGTTGACAGAGAGCCTCGACCAATAAACTTCGCGCAATTAGTCCTTAACCGCGACGGTCTTGTCCAATCACTGGCGCCGTCGGGGAAGAGAGGCGCCGCGTGTGCCGTTTTTATCCCAAAGTCCCGCCTGTCGCTATGGTCGACGATCCCGTGCGTAATAAAGCTTTGAAAGGCTTTCGGCAGATTATCTTTGTCGGTTACCAAGGGGAGAAAGAGTGGGTATACGTGAGAAATGAGATGAACTCTATTGGCTTTAAATGCGTGCGTGTCTGTGTCTTTGTATGTGTGCATGTGCATTTTTCTTCATTTACATTATATGCAAGTGTATGTTCATTAGGGCAAATGGCGTTATACACTTACATATATGTTCGCCCACATAGCCTTCCGTGTGTACCAACGATACGGCAGGTCAGTCTATTATCAAAGGCCAGCCTGAGATTCGGAGCTCGCGAGGGGGGCGGGATATTGCTCTCTCGGTTCTTGACACAAACAAGGAGCGCGGAACATAACACACGCGTCCGAACACGTGCGCGCTCTGGCCCGCCTTCCCGTCCGAACGCTTTTCGTTTTTCTTTTCTTATTTCATTTCGTGTACGGAGG
>NC_051408.1:18161493-18161907 GCF_015228065.2 Penaeus monodon
GACGCGTGTCTCTGCGTGTTTACACACATCTTCTTCCACATTTCCTAGAAAGTAATTTTCCTGGAATGCAATTACTTGCAAGACGAGGAGCACAAACAATGGCTATTGATATAAATCGACCTGCTGTTAAAAAAACGAAAAACGAAAGATTTTGAAAAAAAGGAGGCTTCAAATACCCAACAGACACATAAAATGGAAAATGAAAAAAAAAAAACCTCTAACAAGAACTTGAAAACTCACATTCCTAGAAGAATTTGGGAATAAAAAACAAGAAATAAAAATCACTCAGAATCATTTAGAAAATAACACCCTTTTCGGAAGCAAGCGGAAATCCTAAACATTTCTGGAAAGGGGCGGCGCTTCCGGTAAACAGCCTGATGATTAACGGAGGGAGACGGACTGCGACCCACACGC
>NC_051408.1:18162698-18162872 GCF_015228065.2 Penaeus monodon
GAACTTGAAGTATGATTCAAAAATTATACAGACAGTGTACATCATGGCAGCAAACTGTCTCAGTAGTTGGCATCTGAAATTTCACAATGAAGTCTTGGAAGCAAAGGCTCAATGAATCAGTCATTGCATAATCACGTCGGCCGACTATTCTTGGCTGCAAATTAAGGGACTGTC
>NC_051408.1:18163809-18163969 GCF_015228065.2 Penaeus monodon
CAGGTAGGTTAACCAAGATTAGATTTGTCTGCCCGAGAGACCCGACGTGCCTATACCCGGGAAGGACGAATAGGATGTGGTATATGCCATGAATTCGATTCTTATGCTTGGGGTGTAGTGGTGTGTGACCTCAATAGGGAGAGTAGCAGTGGTATAGGCG
>NC_051408.1:18164665-18165032 GCF_015228065.2 Penaeus monodon
CCTATTTGTTGATTTTGACTTTCATAGGATCGGAGGCCGTGAGGGCCCGTGCGCATGCGCCGCCGAAGTATTGGCTCTCGGCCAATCAGCGTTTCGCATGTTGTGCGTCTCGTCGGCTCAATTTCCTCAGCGCCGACGAGCAATATGGATTTTCGTCGAACGTCCGTTATTACTTGATTCACTTGTAAACACCTGCGAAGTCTTGTCAAATAAAGAATCAATTTATCCGCGCGAGAAAGGTCTCATATCAGCGAACTGCTAAGGTCAATGTAATTATTAGTTGATTCTCTTAGGGGGGGAGGGGGCTGTCTCTCCTGCCAATAAGGATGTTTTTGTTATTGCTCTGATGCTGTTGCTACATTTATAG
>NC_051408.1:18165110-18165174 GCF_015228065.2 Penaeus monodon
AAGCGCAAATAAGATGTCCAAACAGCAATCAAATGCCTCGCTTTTTCAGTGTCATGGGAACAAG
>NC_051408.1:18165947-18166031 GCF_015228065.2 Penaeus monodon
CAATCAGTCTGGGGTAGATTTTTTGTCAATATTTTTATTTTGCCATTTATGATTCTGATTATGATGGTGTGTGTATATCATAAG
>NC_051408.1:18166257-18167074 GCF_015228065.2 Penaeus monodon
AAGATACCTTCCAGAAGTATTCAATAACCCTACTGAACCCCCCCCCCCCTCTGCCTCCGCTTGTATTTATCTTAGGGCCCAAAGGGGAAGGCTGCTGGAACCTTCCCTTCCTCTTCCATATTTGCGAGCTGTGTTCACTGTATCCTCATAACCACTCTCATATTTTTTTTATCTCTCTCTCTGAAACCATATAACGGCCATGTGTAGTATTTCGCATGTGGTATGGATTAGGTATGTTGGTTGGTTATCGTACTGTTGGCACCTTGCCATATATCGGTGAAGGGGGGTGAAGGGGGGATGGGGGCACGGGGGAAAGGCAAAGGGGAGGGACTAAGATTCCTTATCTTAAGTATGTGAGGGAAAAAAAATCTTAAAAATGTATTCAACGGAATTCTCCGGATGTCAGAGTACCAGGTTCTCGCGTTCATTGATAAACGGAACGAAATGTAGTAATCCAGAAGCGAGAGAGACATCTGGGTGTCCACGAACGAAGCTGTAGTTTGACCGTCCACACATAGAGGGCATCTGCATCAGGCGAGAGTTGGGGGGGGGGGAAGAATCGCTGGAAGGGGAGGGGGGTAGTACGGGGGAAGAGCCTTGTGTTATCCGTTTAAGTAACAAAGCATTACCTGGAAACATGAACGAGCTTAAACTTTTGAAAGAATCGCTAAATGTATCGACGATCTTAAAGATAAGGAAAGGTTTCACTTGAATCTCGCGATGGGACTGAGGCACGGAGGATTTCAAGGGGATGGAGTTGTCCGGCATCAACCGCGTAAAGGATAAAGGTACAGAGAAAAAGTCAGCCGAATTGGAG
>NC_051408.1:18168433-18168933 GCF_015228065.2 Penaeus monodon
AGCGGGAAGGAGCGGGCAGTAGCCAGCATTTGTCCCTCAGCCGCTGATACAAAGAACAGGAGGATTGTCGCCAGGGAAGTTCGGTCTGCTGTAAAGTGCAAATGGAATTCTCCGGTCTTACATCTTAGGCAGAAATTTATTTACATCTGCCAACAAAAGAATGATATAAACAAAAAGGACTCTGCGGACTATAAAATGCAAAGCTCTCGTGATGGCAATGCCGAGCAGAAAGCTGCATTCATTAAGGGCATAAAAGTGTTTCTTTACGATGTTGGAAGCTGAAATTATCACCATTTATTGCGGTCTTATTGTCTTCATTATTTATTTTCTTGTCAAAATGTCATTGTTTTCATTAATGTTGTGCATTGTTGCTGTGGTCGTTGTGGTTACGTGTCATTACATTAACATTATTAATATTTTGGCACACATGTTTGTGAGGAAAAAAATCGTAATGTGGTACGTATTCTCTCCTTTCTATGCGAAATCTTGCATGTCTGTCT
>NC_051408.1:18169507-18169930 GCF_015228065.2 Penaeus monodon
GGTATGAATCTAAGGTTATACTATCCCCATTTCACATATCACAGTAGGGATCATTATCCCAGTTGATACCCTAAAGCATATAGTCTCGTTACATCCCAATTTGGTAATGTAATCTGATGTTGTGCTTTTATGACCACATTTCTTAAGATTTTCCCATGCTCATTCAGTCAGCCAGAATGGTGAACATAGGTTAAACTAAACTATAGACGGTATGAGAAAATTCACACTATTTAGATTACTGTCAAGAAACTCGAAGAAAACATAACTTCAAAGATTCCTCGCGCCTGATAGATTAAAGACTATAAGTAAACAGAAAAAAATAACTGTAAAAAAGACAAATGGAAAACAAAGGATAAAGAAGAATACATAGAAAACATGGATGAAGAAGAAACCAACAAGGAAAATTATAATTAACATACACGG
>NC_051408.1:18170016-18170305 GCF_015228065.2 Penaeus monodon
TCCGTGGAGGGAGAGAGTCAGACAGAGATACAAGTACCCGGATGTATCTTTCATGCCTAGGCCTCCGACAGCTAGGCCTATCGACAGACAATCGACAAACAATCACTGCCTATCACAGAGGGTCAGGTATGTTTAATTTGCGCGCATCCGCTGGCCTATTGCTCCTCTCTCTCCATGTGGAAATGTGTGGATAAAGTCAGTAGGATTTCAGGTGTTATAGCTGTCCGATAGCTGTCTGAAAACAAAAGGAAAATTTGATGAACTAAACAGATCAATATCTACAAGAAAT
>NC_051408.1:18170524-18170686 GCF_015228065.2 Penaeus monodon
CGCAAATAAGACGGAGCGAGAGAATTTAATGGTACAGAAACATATAATGGTTTCCTTTTGATCGGCGCACTATCCCACGGGCTATCGACGATGGCGCCATCTTTGTGAGGTTAGAGAATGTTCCTGTAGTGAGGCTATCACCTTTACGTAAGCTCGCTGGCA
>NC_051408.1:18170802-18170870 GCF_015228065.2 Penaeus monodon
GAGCATACTAACAAGGCAAGAAAAAAAAGAAAAAAAATCACGGACGGGAAAATAGTCTGTAATGTAAC
>NC_051408.1:18171437-18171642 GCF_015228065.2 Penaeus monodon
CGCTTTAGATAAATGAACTGGACAGAGACAGCAGCCTGGATAAATGGGGCTCCCCTTAGACGCAACAATGCATGTTATAGATTGCACTTTTATCGTGTTTATTGGTTTAGGCGTGCAAGTGGCAGAGCATATTGTGGTTAGGGAGCTGGAAACAGTTCTGGTTCTGATGTTTTTGTAATCGGCAATTGCAAAGGCTTATTGGATG
>NC_051408.1:18171711-18172246 GCF_015228065.2 Penaeus monodon
GTGATTGAGCTAGATATGATTTAGATGATGATGCTTGCGGTTGGCAACATCCGACGCATATATCGGGTTTTCTTTTTCTTTCTCTCTTTATTTTTGTCGGTACTTAAGATCAAAAGGTCGTCGTGACATTTGCAAAGTAGTAAGGGTTTTATGACACTGAAGTTCCAGGTAATTTTACCCGAAATTTCAGTTAAGAAACGATTCGTAAAGCTTTACGACAATGACAATCCGAATAGTTTTACGACACTAATAGTCCGTATGGCTTTACGACATGCTGTACCTCTGCTCAGGTTTTATTTAGGGTTTTTATGATGGGATATTAAAGCTTTTTCGGATTATTTTCATATCTATTTTTGGGCCACTGTCCATCGTACCCTTATTCGTGCTTTGTCGATCGTTTTCTTTCTATTTCTATCAAACTGTGTACCTATTTTTTGCGATTTTTATCGATATATTTCCATTATTATGTGTCTCCCTATCAGAATCTATTTGACGACTTCTCCCTTTCTATCTATATCTACCTATCAATAGACAC
>NC_051408.1:18172339-18172599 GCF_015228065.2 Penaeus monodon
AACCTTTATCTTAAAATCTACTGTACCAGTCAACATCCATTTCATATTTCAGCACGATCCCCTATCATTACTACCCCTCTTACATGCACACCATCACATTTAACTTTCATCACAAATATTCTTCAGTTTCTCCGCCAAAAGCCATGAAACAGCAGAACATGTGACCCTGGTGCCGTTTTCTGTGAGGTTACGAGGCGACCGTCACATCAGAGCGATCTCGTCTTCCACTCCTTGCTTTGGTGGTACGGAGCCTGGATTAA
>NC_051408.1:18172791-18172969 GCF_015228065.2 Penaeus monodon
CTGAATGTTCTATAAGAGTTTCTCAAATTCGCTTTTATAGTGTTATAGTTTCAAGCCATGCTTTAGACGGAAAATTTGGTCACTGGCAAACATTTTTCAAATAAGATATGCTTTTGCTTTGAATCCTCCGAAGAAGTATATATGAACTTGTCTGCCAATCTGTCTATCTATCTGTCCC
>NC_051408.1:18173014-18173660 GCF_015228065.2 Penaeus monodon
TCCTTCTTTTTCCCCACCCTTGTCTCCCACACGAAACTATAAGACATTAGAAGCACAAATAGTCACGTTCTCTGTCTGATGGCAGGGAGGGCGCTTAGTGGGGGGAGGGGCGGGAGGCGGTGGGTTGAATACAGCATTTAGCCAGAACTTTGGTCTTTAGCCTTCCCCTCCTCCAATGCCTCCCCCCACCCCCTCCGCTCCCCCTGCTTAGTCCCTTTGGGGGATATATGGTCGCCTGAGTGTGTTGACTCTCCGACTTAGCATGCTTTCACTTATTTCTCTGTCTCTCTTTGTCCCTCGGTCCCTTTGCATGCGGACCTGCCTCTGTGTCTCAGTGTCGATTCCTGACGCTGTCTTTTGTTTGATTTTCCCTGTGTTGTTTATTTTCTGTTTTATTCATCAGCCGTGTAACCACTACTTTATTTTGTTCTACGTTTCGTCTTATTACTAGTGTTGAGTTAAACGGATCACGCCCACTGTGCGTGCGTGTCTGTGCACGCACTCTCGCGATGCACACATAACACATTCACATGCTTATTTGTTTGTTCTTTTCCTTTGTAAACATCATTCATAAAGAATTCCTCCTTTGCCGTATTCGCTTTTATCTTTCCCGACAAAGAGAAATTATAGCTCTTAGACGAAGACG
>NC_051408.1:18173766-18175244 GCF_015228065.2 Penaeus monodon
AACATCGGAGACATTGCCGAGATATTTAATTTCCGTCGAGAAAAAGGGCAGAAATAAGCGCGTCGTCTGTAATCAAATGCCTCGCAGTTTATGTCTCCACGATCCAGCAGGGAATGCCTCTCGAGCCTCCCGTTTTCGATCGAATGCCGCCGTGATTGGAAATATATGCGATGGCAAAGGAAAAAGATGCAATAGTTTGTAAATCTCTATGATACATGAAGCGAGACTGATGCCAATTGTAGGCATTGAAGAGAATAATGTAAGGTTGAGAGAGTGTGATGTAGCCCGGGCCCGCAACTTGGCTGCCAGTTGCTGTTCCCAGGCGTAGATAAGTCGGACGATTAAGTTGCCGAGGGAAAAAGAAGAAAATAAAGTGTGTTTTGTCTAAATTTCTTGGAAAATAAAGGTGTCACGAAGCCCTTGTAATAGAGATATCCTGTTATTTTTCTCGAGAGCTCGAATTTCCTTGCCTTGTAGCGCAGCGCCATCTGTTATCATCGGGAAAAATGTGAAACCATGTGGACACGCCGGGGAAATTGAAGGATAAGGGGAGGAGACACGCTTTTAGGCGGCCTGGTGCCTGTTGTGCTGCATAACCTCACCCATAATATCATTATCCTGACCCGAGACGGCTGGTTTTAGAATCGCGCAGTAGCCATTTTGAGCGTTGGGGCTGGAATGCGGAACTGCAGCGGCCATGTTTCACGTTTTCCGTGTCGATGGGCTGTCTTGTTTTATGAACTGAGCGGGAAGCTCCTTGTTTTCAGGATTTTTCTTTAAGGTAAGGCTAAAATAAATTCTATGTCATATTCAAACAAAGAACAAACATGTAAGCCATGCTCAAAGCTGTTGAAAAATAGGAATTCCAGAACATTAATATTCCGGAGAGAATGTATACACTTGCAAGAACGCCACGCACCGTTTAGCAAATGTGTTCGGGCAATTATTTCTTCACTCCTTGCTAAACCCTTCCCCTTTACCCCTGTGTCAATCCCCTCCCTCTTTCCCCATGCCAACCGCCGCCCCCCTTTTTCCCACGTGCCAAAACCCTCCTTCTTTCCCCCTGTTAACCCCTTCCCCTTATCCCCTGTGCCAACCCCTTCCCCTTTTATCCCTTTCCCAAGCCCTCCCCCGCCCTTTTTTTGTCAGTCCCTCCCCATTTTCCTCTTATCACCCCTCCTTTCCCCTTCATTGACCTAACCCTTTCCCCTAGTGGGCAGGGTAATTAAAACCGACAGCGGAAATTAGGACAGTACTTTTCCTGGTCTTCGCCGATAAGAAGGGAAAGTGCACCTTTTTGCAAATGGCGGCATCTGGAAACTGCTCTGCTCTGGATAATCCTTGTATGAATTTCCGTTATTAACATTTTTACCTGTTTCATAATTCTAACTGGAATCGAGCTACATTGCATCAAATTGTCGTGAGTTGGGGTTGATAATGATTAGTGTAAAGACACGTGGCAAAAAGTTTAAAAAAGT
>NC_051408.1:18175841-18176334 GCF_015228065.2 Penaeus monodon
TGGCGCTGGACGCGGCCCGCAGCGGGCGGACCCGCACAAGAGGAAACACGACAGGTTCCGCCCTTCTTTCTTCTTCCAAATCTATGCGGCTTGTAAGTCGTCGCCCGAGCCGCACAAAGGAGGGATGAGGGGCGTGGGGGAGGCTGGATAAAAGGAGGATAAACAGATACCTGAACGACAGACGCTGAGGCAGGGAATGGTCCCCTCTCGCTCAGCACAAAATAAAACAGAAAATAAAGGAAGGAATCGAAAGAGAAGGTAAAGAAAAAGAAAAAAAAGGAATGGGAAGAATGACAGTTATGATAAGAGCAACAAAGGACTGGGAATCGGTTGAATGAAATAAGAATAACGATAAAGAAAAAGCGAGGAAGAAAAATAGTGCGCTTGTGAAACCCTTCGTTTTTCCTATATGAAGAACGAGATGCGAGATATAGACACACACAAAAAAAGAAGAAAAAAATCAATAGCATCTTATAGGTTACAGACAGGCGGT
>NC_051408.1:18176363-18176613 GCF_015228065.2 Penaeus monodon
AAAAGTGGAGACAGCAGAGTCCTCGTGTTGACATCCGAACGAAGGCCTTATCATGTAGCCCCACCCCTCCCCGTATTGATAAGGTCTGCCGTGTTGATAAATATCCGATAGGGGCGACGGCGAGTGACGTCACGCGCTCGCTTGTGGCCTTTCCACCCTTCGCACCTTTTTTTCTCTTCTTTTTTATTCCCATCGTTTTCCTGTTGGCCTGTGGCTCTTGTTTTTATCTCTTTTTCTTATTCTTTATGTT
>NC_051408.1:18176779-18176876 GCF_015228065.2 Penaeus monodon
ACCGGCTGTATCTTCCTCTGCTTTTTTCCATTCTTCTCCCCATCATCCTACCTTTCCCCTCTTCCCTTGAACAGGTGCATGAATTGGCAAAACCAAC
>NC_051408.1:18176920-18177251 GCF_015228065.2 Penaeus monodon
TGATTAAGCCCTTTGAAAGCCTACACTCTCCGAAATACATGGGCGTCTGTGGGCGTGGAAGCGAGTGAGCTGCAAGTGCCAGAGTGTATGTGTGCGGGAGCGTGGGCGGAGAGGCATGAGGGGAGGGGGTAAGGAGGAGGATGAAGGGAGGAGATGAGGGGGAGTCGGAGGGAGGGAGGGGGGTGAGGGAGAAAGAAACCAAGTGGGTATTTTCGCTGTGAATTCCTCATGAATGGGTTAGGTTGCGGATCGATGCGACTGTAGTAAGGATGGAGAGTAAAGAAGATGGGTGATGGCGGCTGAGGAACAGGGGACGGAAGAAAGGCTTGGC
>NC_051408.1:18177716-18178113 GCF_015228065.2 Penaeus monodon
TATTACATGTCGGTAGCAACAGCATCTGGAGAGGTTTATGTCTGCCATAAAGCAAAAATAGAAGGGTTTTGGAAGGAGTAACAGAATGATGGCGAGGGGGCGGGGCGAGTCCGACAGGGAGATGAACCCTTCGGCCCAATCTTTGTTCAGAAATCGAATCACTACACACAGGATATTTAATAAGGCACTTCGGAGATATGCTGAATGAGAGACTCGTGGCTCGCGAGGCCATATCTCGCCGACAGCGTGGCGGAGCGAGATTCTGCGCGATTCAAGTGGCCGTGAGAGGAGCGATAAGGAAAAATGGAAGGCCGGATAAACAGAGGGACAATTGGATTACTTTATGCATGTTCGCTATGCATGTTTATAGACTTACTGGAAGGTTGATAACACAGAT
>NC_051408.1:18178259-18178444 GCF_015228065.2 Penaeus monodon
ATAAGCATAAATGATGATGGGTAATAACATGAAAAGTTTCTCAGACGGAAACAAAGGTATATCACACCGGTTGAGGAGATGAATCAAAAACGGTCAAAAGGGATACGTATTTGTGTTGATACTGAAACCGAGAAATAAACGTAGCCATCACAATCGGAACATGGGAGCAGACAAAATGGGAGATT
>NC_051408.1:18178480-18178657 GCF_015228065.2 Penaeus monodon
CACATCGGGCACAGCAACGTAGACGTGGGCGGGTCACCGACTTCAGGTAGAAAGGTAGATGGATGAGGGTCGAGTAAGATCTAAGTGCATATATAGTAAGAAAAACGGGAGTCAGAAAGAGGGAAACAAGGAAAGGAGGAATGATACAGGTGGGAGAGAGAACACTGAAAGTTATTC
>NC_051408.1:18178743-18179348 GCF_015228065.2 Penaeus monodon
GTTCCCAAAATAGAATCGTGACGTCACAGATCCATTCTGAAAACCTGGCTGGCAAGGGCGCTGCCAGAGGTACGATGGTGTGCTCATGCGTGCTTTTGCGTAGGCAAAGGCAATCGATACGGTGTTGCAAATGTGATGACTCCCCCAGGTTGTCTGTGTATGTTTGTATGTATTTTTTTTTTACTTGATTTTTATTATGAACCTTGCAACTTGTTCCACGGCAAACCACAAACAGAAGCTGGAACTTCGCAGGAAAACTCTATGTATTTCAGTCGCCATGTTTCACTACAATCGTCAGGCAGCGCCGTGTCCACCCACCTTGCCTGAATATTAGTAATGGTTTGCTGACTATGTAGCCGCACTTATGTACTCGCTACACATAATTGAATTGCTATTAATGGTTTATGCTCAATAGTACAATAATGTAGCTGATCTTTTCTTCATAACCATTGCTCATCGTCATACCTTACATGTTGGTAAAGTGTATAACAGCGTTGTAGGTCACACTTCCTCTGTTTTATTCGCCTGCATAATGCACATTCGCTTATTTACAGTGTCCATGTAGTCTTTCACTGCGAGAGTGTATGTATGTTTGATGTCTGCGA
>NC_051408.1:18179462-18179749 GCF_015228065.2 Penaeus monodon
ATATAAACGTTGTATGTGTGTATATGTGTGTGCAAGTTTCGTGTGTAGGTGGATGTCTGGAAGGCCAATGCAGTGGGTGCTAAGGGCAGTTAAATCGTCAATGACTGCTATTCACTGACATTTAAACACATATTTATGAATCTCTAATTAATCAGAATCGGTTTCCTGTAGGTATGTGCGGCACAGGACTCTCTATGAACAACAGTCAACATCTGATTTGTTCTTTCGCTACCATCAGCTTCCCTGTGGATATCTTTATTTTTATCAACTTATATTTCTCTCATTAC
>NC_051408.1:18181705-18182369 GCF_015228065.2 Penaeus monodon
AGTGTCGCTGACAGTGGAAAGGTGATGAATAGGCTCATAAGAATAGTAAGGTATAATAGGAAGGTAGAACTGGTGCAAAGCGCCAGAAAAGTAAACAAAGCAAAATGCTAATGGAAGTAAAATAAAGGAAATTAACTGATGAATAAGTGCAAACAGAACTAGAAGAATTATTAGAATAATTTTATCTCCTAGTCTTCGATATAGTAATTACCTTTATCTTCGTTATCATTACGTCCATAAGATAGAGATCATTTTATGATTAAGTAATCTTTATCACTTTCATCATTTCATATTACTCTTAAGACCAATCAGTCTCCTTGCGAGGGGCTGTCGTGGCTACGATATGCCCGGCTGAGTAGAGGCGAGGTCGTCATGGCGACGACATAACGACTCGAGACGCCGAAGAAGTTACTCGCGCTGCTTGAAGTGTGTGGAGACGCCAGACCTTCCGACTAGAGTGGCCAGATAATTGGTGTTTACGTGGCGCTTGTGTGTCTCGCCGGGCGGTGCTGGCAAAATCGGTCTTGGTGCTAGGGGGGAATAGGGTTCGGTTTCGCGAGCTCGTTTCTTTGGTCCATCAATGGGGAGACGTCGCTATGGAGATGGAGGCAGTACGAGGAAGAGGGGGGGGGGGTGAGAGTTGTGGGGCAGAGGTGTTGGGGTG
>NC_051408.1:18182416-18183227 GCF_015228065.2 Penaeus monodon
ATGTGACCCAATGCAACCCGTATCTATAACCGACGTTTCTCATTGGGAGACAACTCGGGCGCTTAATTATCTACGCCAGAGACATGCCAACAAGCGGTTAATGAATCAAATCGGGGAAAAATACGAAGACAGTGATGGCAGAGACAGCTGCGGCCGGCAAGATTGAGGTGGAAGGAGCTCGCCGGGACACAACACTGACTTAGGAAAACGAGCTCAGACGGGGAATATAATTCACCCTTTTTATAAAAGGATAAAAAGATAATAAAGAAGAATAGAAAAAAGAAACCGGGGTGTAGAGACAAAGAATTGAGATAAAAAATGAAAGGCATCAAAGACAACGGGAGTTAGAAGCCACACGCAGACAGTCGGACAAAGTGAAGTCACAGAGTAACAGACAAATAAACAGACGAAAAGTGGGATTGGAAATGAGAAAGAATGTGTAAGTAAAGCTGCCATAAATATATAGGTTACGCTGAGGTGTTTGCCGGCGTCGCCATGGCAACCTCCCGAAATAGGAGATGCCATTTACCGCCAGCTGATAAAATTCAGCGAAATATGAACCCTCCGCTTTCCACTTCTAATAATGAATTTAAATGATGGTAAATCCTCCCTTATTTTCTTACTTGCAGACGGTTCTCTCTCTCAGAAGCATGAGTAGGAATACCACCGTAAAAGATATATAAGGATCTGAGATGCATTATGAACAGGAACAACGGAAGGGGTTTTCATTAAGCTGTAAATGTCATGGAAACGTAAATAGGCTTACATACATTCAGATACACAAGTCCTTTTCCATCCCCCTCCCCCCCCC
>NC_051408.1:18183329-18183540 GCF_015228065.2 Penaeus monodon
TGCGCGTAGATAGGAAAGACAGCAGAGAGAGAGAATCAGAGAACGGAGGAGACCGACAGACGAGCGGAGAACCACACGAGCGCTTGGCCTTTGAGGTCCCGGAGGCGGCCTCCCGATGTCCTTCCAGCCCATCGGTCAAAGGGCAGTGGGTCTACGAAGAGACTTCCCCTGACACAGATGACGACCGGGGGGGGGGGGGGGAGGTTCAAAA
>NC_051408.1:18183614-18183679 GCF_015228065.2 Penaeus monodon
AGGTATCGGTCATGGTTAAAAGGAGAATGCACGGTGATGACCAAAATGACCGTCTTTATCAGCGG
>NC_051408.1:18184532-18184716 GCF_015228065.2 Penaeus monodon
CCCCCTTCCCATTCCTCACTTTCCCCCATTCCCCTTCCTCCCTCTCATCCCCTCTTCCCTCTTTCCCTTATGCAAATTTCCTTGCTATCTTTCTTAATCACAGTGCCTCGAGGAAGAACAGAAACAGTTGCCAAATGTGTAATTTATTTTCATTTTTCCTTCGCGGAACGCCTCCACATGTTCA
>NC_051408.1:18184768-18184836 GCF_015228065.2 Penaeus monodon
ATGGGCTGAATGAGAGTTTACATTAATGACCTTCGTTGCGTGGATGTTTCGATGACCGTTCTGTGGGC
>NC_051408.1:18184873-18185006 GCF_015228065.2 Penaeus monodon
TTAGATCTATGCCGCTACTATTCTTATCATCATGTTCTTTCTGTGGGTTCGAATTCTTTTGCTCGTGGTATGATTCACGCTATTATTATTATTAATTTTTTATCAGTGTCCGGCCGATCTGAGTGCCGTATAA
>NC_051408.1:18185239-18185500 GCF_015228065.2 Penaeus monodon
TAGGTTATCCCCCTATCATGAAACTGGTAAATAAATGCATGTACATCGCGCACGTAAAACATGATGACGCGAAAACACAATAAAAAATCAATGACAGAAAATATAGGCCTACCTACCCAAGTCTCCCCTAAAGCTTTGCGAAGAAAGAGTGTCAGAAAACGAAACACTGACGAATTTTCCTGGCTCTGATCTTCTTTTGTGTGACGTCACACTTGCGTCAGGAAGAGAATGGAGCAAGAGCTTGAAATCGGGAAGGGGTCA
>NC_051408.1:18185604-18185783 GCF_015228065.2 Penaeus monodon
AAGAAAGGGAGGGGTAAAGACAGAGGCGGATGTGAAGAGTCAAGAAGGGATTGCAGATTGTTATCATAATTGTGTTGTTTGTTTTTCTCGTACTTATATGCACGCGAGGTAGCGGCGACAAGTAACATGGAATTTGGTAAACGATGCAGATGTTTGATGAAAACATTCGGAGTGCGTTC
>NC_051408.1:18186150-18186260 GCF_015228065.2 Penaeus monodon
TCTTCAACAGAATTGCTGAAATGCTATGAGAGGAAATTAATTGCTTCACCAGGCAAGATATTTAATCTGAGTTTAAATATTACTTCATCAGAATAACGTAATCAAGATCC
>NC_051408.1:18186900-18187290 GCF_015228065.2 Penaeus monodon
GACCATTAGTGCGCAAAGCGATGCTCAGAACCAGCAGAGAGAATCGGAAACAAAAGACGGTCGAGGTGCGTCCGCGTTCCTCCGGGTCAGTCCTTCCCCGGCGCGCATTGAGGGAGGGTATCGGCGCGCGGAAACATTTTCGTCTGACATTCACCGCCGCTGAATGTGTTAGACTCGGGGGATCGTCTCGGGGAATGTTAATATGCAAATGGATCGTCATTAGGGTGTTATGGAGGGCGGCGAGAGGGTTTCAGCTTTTTTTTTTTTTTCTTGTTTAAGGGATGATGGACTGGGTATATGTAATCACTAACGAACGCGTGAGATGCATGGACAAAAGCATACGTGCATAAAACTCGAAATATACATACGTACACTTACAGATTCACTCAT
>NC_051408.1:18187341-18187472 GCF_015228065.2 Penaeus monodon
TTCACGGACGCAACAACTGTCGGTAATTATTTTCACGGTCGTTTCCCAGGTGTGCGGCGTTCACAGGTGCAAAAAGATGGGTTAATGTACCTTTTTTTCTCTTTCCCAACCACTGGCTGATATACCCCCCC
>NC_051408.1:18187620-18187769 GCF_015228065.2 Penaeus monodon
AAAATCCATCAAATTCATATCTCTATCTTGTCTCTATGAATTTCTCTTTTTCCTAATATACATTTCTTCCTGTATTTGTTGCCGCTTTCTCTCTCACGTTCCCTTTATCCTATTCTATGCCATTCTGCCTCTCCCTTCATATTTTTTTC
>NC_051408.1:18188904-18189237 GCF_015228065.2 Penaeus monodon
AAGATAAAAAGTTAAATAGGTAATCATATAAGACAAAGAAAAAGGTTACATGTCTTATTTCTTATCATGATTTGTGCGTGTATGAATACTCGTTGATTTGCGAATTCTGCGGACAGTGTATGAATAAATGTTTAGTGAATGAACAAACAGAAAAAAAGTCTTCGCACTAATGAACATGACTAATCCATCTCTTTTGGAGAACTTATGCGTTGGAGTTTGAACATGAACAGAACAACGAAAGGTTTGATGAGAGAAGCAGAATGGGCTGGAGTTTCAACTTTGTCAACTGCAATTCGCCATATAATGAATTTCAACATGATCGTTCTGTGTAGT
>NC_051408.1:18189382-18189858 GCF_015228065.2 Penaeus monodon
TTGCACCGTCTTGTACCGTTTTGTACCGTCTTGCAGCTGTACCACTTTGCTCCTGCCTTGCCCTGTTATATTCCCTCCTCCATGTTCTGACATTGAGATGGTCTTTTTACGATACTTTTTTCTCTATCCCTCTTTCTTCCAAAAGAAAGATTTGCGATTTCCCTTCTTATTTACCAAGGGTTAAATGAGAATAATAAAAAATAAGACTGAAAGACTGAAACAAAGACACTCAAACAAATACACCTAAACAGAAATGGATGTACAGACGCGAACCAAAAGACAGCCAACAGTTCTATCAGTATTAACTCCATATCAAAACGATTAACACTGATTTCTTTTATGTTCCAGGATGCCTGTTTAGCGACACCCTGTGCGAGAGGGACAGCGAGTGGTGTTTCGACGGTGAGTCTGCTGCCGCCTCCTGCCTCGGGCGATGCGGCGATCGTATCTGTTACTGTCCCGGTCTGCTGTGCTTG
>NC_051408.1:18191934-18192463 GCF_015228065.2 Penaeus monodon
CAATTGTACAACAACAAGCCTGTTCAACGGAACGGGTAGGTACAAGCTATCTTATCGATTCACTTTGTTTACTTCTCGTAACTCTTATTTTTCTGTTTTTATTCATTTCTTTTAAGCGCATTTTCAATTACCGTATTTACACAGGCTCGCCTTAGTTAAATATTTAGCGATTCCATGTATACCTGGCAGTGGGTGCGATGTGTTGGGTGATTATCGTACACCCACACCCTGTCACGGAGCCGCCAGTGACGTCATAATCTACGTCATCGCAGCGCCGAGTTCGAGTTTAGTGTTCTCTACACGCAACTATGACCTTTATGGCACTGCCGATTAGAAGGGTTAGACAACTATTTTTAAATCGTTGGTAATGGCCCTCTGGCCTTTTCTTCATACAAGCCTGTATCTTTTTCGTTCCTTTTGTTCACATTTTCTTCTTTCGTGAGGATGAAAGATATTTTCCACCCATGGCAAAAACAATTGAAGATTCAGCCACAAAGCTCATTTTCTCTTCCTCGTCAATGGCAATGTC
>NC_051408.1:18194054-18194328 GCF_015228065.2 Penaeus monodon
AGATAACCTCATATCTTCCTTCTGATCGCAGTGCCAAAGCTTCCCTCTCAAGGAGATCAAATCGAACCCGTTTTCTCGCGGGTGAGTTGTGAGAAAACGGAGAACTTTATATAAGGGATAACAAAGGCATTTCTCAACACGGGTCCGATTCTTTCAGGATTTTCCGCGTCTGGCCCCTTGTCCGATGATGTTTTATTGTGTAGTTTTCGTTCCTTACTTTTTTTATGCAGTGAGCTTTGTATTATTCATCCCCCCCCCTCTCTCTCTTTGTCTG
>NC_051408.1:18195230-18195411 GCF_015228065.2 Penaeus monodon
AGCAAGGCAGCGTCGCCACAACGGACCTCGCCCGATGTGGCCATTGTGCTGCGGGACAAGAAGATCCTGCACAGAGGGCCTCTCGCTGACTCCGGCCGCGCAGGACGCCTCGCGACCGCTTTGTAAAACTTCGCAATCTCTTGGTTCTTTGGAGGACTTACATAACGCTGCTTAGCACCGA
>NC_051408.1:18195936-18196126 GCF_015228065.2 Penaeus monodon
GAGCTTCGATTCACACCACAAATATTTCACCTTCAGTTTCTTACGTCCACACTTCACGGTATATCACTGCAGCAAACACAACGGGGAAAAGTGTGTCACTGCGCCTCAAAGAACATCTGTATGCGATTTTCTGAACAAATGAACAAGGGCTGCCTGTGGACAAAGGACAAAGGTGTAACATTTCTATTGA
>NC_051408.1:18197538-18197665 GCF_015228065.2 Penaeus monodon
AGTATATTCTATAACAAGATCAACATCATATACATTTTTCCTGACCTTCCTTTTCCTTCGCAGACCACGCTTTCGGACGCTGCTCTCCCAGCTACGGCCACTACAAGAATGATCTCCAGACGTAAGT
>NC_051408.1:18197915-18198266 GCF_015228065.2 Penaeus monodon
AGATGTAGCCCTGGAACAAAGCCAGTTTCTTCTTGCCTCTATGAAGGCATTCGTCTTCATTCCTCTTTTCTTGCCTTGGTCAAACCGAACCGTTCAAACTGACCTGTAGTTCCTTGATATGGCAACATCTTACTCGGTGGAAGGACAGGATTACTTTTATCTTTTATCAAAATGTTTTCACCTGAGTATTTTTTCCCCTCAGGCCTAATTTAAGCAGGCTTAACTTTTCTTCACATAGGGGGGAAATATCTAAGAGATAGTCCTAATCACTGGCATAACGTCTTTGCTACACTTCACCCCAGTTACTGTCTGGCATTCGTCAGACCTACGATTCACCGAAAATCGACATCG
>NC_051408.1:18198381-18199992 GCF_015228065.2 Penaeus monodon
TGCATGCTTTATTTGCCGTTTCTGCTCCCCACTTGCTGGAATTCCATCGCAAAGTATCCATGAGAATTGAGAGTGGTCTCCATGACCTACCAGTTGCAATCCAGCTGCTGAAAGACATGATTCCGGTCACTGAAGGCTCCTAGGAGAACCAATTCGTTTTTTATGAGATTATTGGTGCTAAATATACAGGTGCCAGAGATGCAACCTCACCAAATCTCTCCTCACCGATTTTACAAGCAGTATTGTTAGCGGATGGATGGGGTGAAAACGTTATGTCTCGGCGTGTCATCACCACTTCCTCTTTATTAGATTCCACAGTAGAATTGTACTTGGTGTCCTCACGGGATTCAGCCCCGCCCATTTTACATTTACTCCTTTACAATTTTAGAAAAAGGATGTCCATTGCTTGACATTTTACGTTTTGAGAGTGTTTGTCAGGTCCTTACTTGAGGAGCGCTCCGCACCTTCTTCAGGCTTTCCCCTACCTAAGTCTTAGGACAGCCAGTAAATGGGATTTTGTCCACTTGCGGAAGTTCTTTCCACGTACTTCCTAGGGATTTCTCTCCGAATGCAAATTATTGGACATAGCTAAGTTACATGGAAATTCTGCAGAAGTCGCTGAAGTTGTGAGGACAGAGCTGTCACATTGTAAAAAAAAAAAAAAATCTGACGGATTTCAGAAGTCTCCTCGAAAGGCCTCTCATCCCAAGGCCGCTTCTGTGAAGGGAAAATTCCCTAAATACGTACATTTTTGTCTATCCTACCTGTGAAGGATGATTTAGCTAAGCTTCTCTTCACTGATAGCATGAAGCGTATAAAAATACTGATGACCTGTAGTTATCCACAGGATGCCAAAGGTTACCCATTCCCCTTGCGACTCTCTCAGCTGAAGCACCACTAGGTGACACGCGGCTGGGTCCGTAAGGCTTCACCTTGAGGCAATGGCACGAACTGACACGAATTTCATGAACCACAAATTCAGAGTTCCTTCTCAAAGTATCTCATCAATACTTGGGATCGCATAATTCCTTCTCAGTAATTAAGGGCCTCATAGGGTGAACATGACCCTGTAGTAGATGACCAGTCCCACTGTTAACGATGATTTTAGCAGGGGCTACTATGCGATGCCCATCAGAAAATAAGCACTTCCAATGGACTTGACAAAAAGATACATTTGATAGGAGATACATTTTAGTCTACCTGCACAAATACCCGTACTGGAGGAGCTCTTATGCAACAGACACAAATATTCAGACTCCGATTTTTGACGCTTCGAACCTCGGACCCTGGGGAAGACTTCGCTTACGGCAGAATTTCACGAAGTTACACATAGGTTTTCCAATATTACAACGGGCAGAGGCAGCCAGTTTAAAGTTTCTGTCATGCATACAAAAAATGAATATTCAATTTCCCTCTATCCTCTTCCCACCATCCCACCCGCTATGAAGTCCAGCGACGGAAGTTGTATGTCAGGGACTCATTTGCGCCTAGCACTTCATTCGTCATTTAGACCCTGTATCAGGTGTCCAATACTTCCCAGGAAAATCATCAGACCCATCTCTTCCCTGGCTACTTTCGTATATTCAGGTTCGCTCATTTTCAATAAATCTG
>NC_051408.1:18201406-18201627 GCF_015228065.2 Penaeus monodon
ACCCATCGCTCATCTTTCCGCAAGCAGACTAACGCCTCCCTACAACCAACAGGTACGATCTCGGGTCTGAGGACCTGCGGCTCCTGGAGCAGGAGATGCAGCGGCTGTTCATGCTCGGATACCGCTGGTCGCACACCTACACCCAGTGTGTCCTCCAGACGCTGCTGCACTCCATCAGTCACAAGTAAGGGAAGATGGGGTATCCTCCTTTGCTAGGGTGA
>NC_051408.1:18201987-18202739 GCF_015228065.2 Penaeus monodon
GCAGTAGAAATGGAAACACGTAATTCGTAATGATGTTATTGCTGGTTAAAGAGAAATTACATTTTTATGTTATTTTGATAATTCAAACTCTGTGTAATTAAAACTGACGCACATCATTTAATGCGAGTTAATGTATATGATAATCACACATCCCGTACCCACATCTCAGTTATATATAGTTTACCTTACAAAATCGCCTTTACAGGCAGAATATTCGTTTTCTATGATGTACCGTCATAGAAAAGAAAACGAATACAACTCGTCTTTGTGCGACTTAATTTAACTAATTGGTTTAAAGAAGTCAATACTTTGATCACTTTATGATCCAAAAAAGAGAAAGTGTAAATGCTTTCCACTGCGAGTCGAAAAAGCGAAAGATTTTTAAACACATTACCCTTTATGCCATCTCAAACTTATACTATAAGTAGCAATGATATATAATCCTATGGGTAGATTGACACTGGGAAGTATAAATATTTAGAGACATGAAAAGGTCTTTTTATTAGCATTCTATTTTAAGCTCGGGCCTGCGTCAAATTAGTAGTAACTTCGGAAGTCACAGTACTCGAATCACGTTACCTTATACGTTCCTCTTAAGTCTCCCTTGAATTTTTGGTGTAGACAAGGTAAGGCTCGTTTTCTCTTATACAAAGTTAAAGAAAATGGTTAAAGAAAATAAGACCTGCGGTTTTGGGCTGGGTGACTAAGATATTATCTTTCATACATAATAACAATAATTTCTTTTCGTTTTC
>NC_051408.1:18203070-18204319 GCF_015228065.2 Penaeus monodon
GTGCAAGTTAAAGCTTTCCTTTTCTAACTTCAAGTTTCTTACCGTACCTGGTGTGTAGTTAACATCTGACCTAATATCCTATATTATTGTTTTTCCTTCCACTGACATCCACTTCCTCTCCCACCCCATCCTTGCCTCCCTAATCTCCAGCTCTTCCCTTTCCCTCGCTCTGCTCTCCATGGCCCTCCCACCATCCCCAATCCCGCTCCTAATTCCCTGCCTTGTTTCCCTCCCCATCCCTCCCTCCGCCTCTTTTCCTTTCCCTCAATTTCCTCCCCTCTCTTTCCTTCCCTTTCCTCCACCCCTATCTCTTTGCCTTCCTTCCCTTCCCCCTCTCTTTCCCTCCCTTTCCTCCACCCTCTCTCCTTCCCCCCTTTCCTCCCCCTGTTTTTGCTACGACCTATGGAAATATTGGTGAAGTCTCGGATTTGCACTGAGTTTTGCTGCTTTCCTTGCACAAGCTTCAAACCAAAGGAAACTTCTTGTTTGAGGTATATATCATGGAGTCCAGGTGAAACTTTATATCATAGCTTCCGCCAATGTGTGCAGAGATAGTACCCAGTTTTGAGACATATCGGGTTCCGAGCTTGACGTAGAAAATAGATCAAAGACATATTGTTTACTTGTTTTGACTCACCGGTGACAACAATAACTCTTAGAGTCTTTGTAAGGGGCTTCTGTCCGTGTTGCCAAACCGACGATGATTAAATTTCGCCAAGTTTCGGCGGTCTTGATCTTTTAGGACAACTTAATCAAATTTCCGGGTAAATTACATAATTATATCGGCATTTCACTCCGTAGAAGAGTGCATTAACATTCCCCCCCCTCCCCTGATTATCGCGAAAATGAAAACTTTTGGATAACACGATTAATAAACATCAAAGGCAGTTTTCGTTGGTGACAAACGATGTTGATATTCCGAACATTGTAACCAGGACAACTACAGAGCGATGCGTTTCTATGGCTACTGACGAAGCTTCTCAGATGTAACAGACGGCGGTGGTTGCTATGCGGCTGGAAGAAACTAGACATGACCCGACTATGAACACTTGCTCATTCACGTGACCTCTAAGACATATCAAATTTAGGGTACATTTTTTTTTCCAGCGGATGTTGAAGATTTCTTTCTTTTAATCATATGCAGTCTTCCCAACAGGACCAAGTTTGACCTGAGTACCTGCAATGGAGAGCTGGACCAGGACCTTGAGGGGGCGATCAGAGCCATAGAGGGAGAGGAACTGGTGAGTTA
>NC_051408.1:18205419-18206749 GCF_015228065.2 Penaeus monodon
TTAAAAATGAATCAGGAAAAAACAACTTTTACAACCAAAATCCTTGGAAATCTATAACATGTACAAAGAGACATAAAATCAAGTGATGATTCGAAGTCTCCGTTTATGTGTTTACAACTGAGCTTTTATCGAGGAATTTGATTTGACAAAAGCTAAAAGAGGTTTTCTTTGATCGCGGAATAGATGGTAAGACCCGGAGCTTGGGCGTCGATTGGAATCTCTGTACTTTCAGGTCTTCTTCTTAAGGAGGAAAGGAAATAGCGAGGGTCATTCATTTTTTAATTACCCTCTTTGTGCCAAAATTATGTGCTTATTGATATGTCATGTTTCAGGAAATACGAATCATTATGGGTGACAACACTTACGTCTAATTTGAGATATATCAATGGTAATCGGATTAATCTTTATCCGTTTTCATTTAATAGATTACCAAAATCATCTCTATATACGTGTCAGAAGAGGTTCTCAACAATAGCAGAGAACAAAGGCAAGAGATTTCTCAGGGATATTGATTTGCCTAATAACTATAACACTCACGTGACTATAACGATTGCATGATTGTGCAGATAGGAATAGTCAGACACAACAGAGGAAAATATAATGCAAAGCTTGTGCGTATGCGGCTATGGGTAGCAAATAAAGAAGGTACAGCAACAGCAACAAAATCCTGTTTTATTATGATGAAGTAAATATTATATTTATTGCCAGAAGACACATATTGGATATACACAGTCAAAAAGTCTTTGTAGGGCAAATTTGTTATATTGAATAGAATATATCAGCCTGATGTAATTTCACTTTATAGCACGAGCTAAGATGCTTTTTCCGTAGCTCATGATGCTTTGAAGTAAGGTTCACCAGTTGCCAGTCAGTGGATTACCGCGTCTTATTATAAGGGGGGAAAAGAAGAAAAGAAAACAATATGAAATTATGTCCTGCTGCTTCGTATTGGCAGTAATAATACTTTGTCCAACGTGCGAGAAAGCGCGAACGGCAGACACTGCAAGGGTCACGACGCCGGGCGTGGAGGGCCGTCGGCCTCATGACTAATGCCACCACGCCTCTCCCTCGCAGGAACAGGTTGACCCCCGCAACCTGGCCATTGTCCGCTTCACGCCCTCGGCCACGGACCCGCACACGGACTTCGCCGACGAGGTGTACTTCCCGCCCATCAGGGAAGGCGCGGCGCACAACGGCTTCACGCCTTCGGCTTCCGGCGACGACGGAGACGCCCACGCCGATTTCGCCGACGAGGTCTACTTTCCACCCGGGGGAGAGTCCAACGCCATCAACGGGGATCGCGACCACCAGGTAAGGCCGCGCCGGGGAG
>NC_051408.1:18207092-18207720 GCF_015228065.2 Penaeus monodon
CTCGCTGACCCGCTCCCCTCCCCGCAGGAGTCCGCCACGAGCGAGCCGGGCGCTTCGTCGGGTCCTCCTCGATCCGCCGGCGCCCACCGCCCCCAGCAGGAGGGAATCGGAGCAGGCGGGGGTGGGGCCCTCCCTGCCAACCCTCCCGGCCCCCCCACCGACCACGCCAGCGCCCCCTCCCTGCCGCACGACCACCCGATGCTACACGACAGCCAGTTCGACTACTACGGTAAGGCCCCGCGAGCGCCCTCTGCGCCATTCGTGGGCCCTCGCTCATCTCTGCAGTCTCTCGATTCTTTTTACCCCACCCCTTTCGCTCTCCCCCCCCCCTCTCTCTCTCTATCCATCCCTCCTGTCCTCCCTACTTCCATCCTTTCTTCCCTCCATCCCTCCCACCCTTCATCTCTCCCTCTCTCCTTTTCTTCCCTTCTCCCTACCTTCTCATATTCTTCCCTTCCTCCTCACTCCCACTCTTTCCATCTCACTCTCTCCCATTTCACTTCTTTCTATATCTCCTTCATTTACCTCCTTTAACTCGGTGGTCAGAATATTACACACGGTGTTCATTTTGTCAAATCAGTGATCGACTTTCAACAATGTTACACACTATCATTATTTTCGCCTTTCT
>NC_051408.1:18208063-18208376 GCF_015228065.2 Penaeus monodon
TCGTTTTTTTCTCTCTCTCTTTTCATTTCCCATTTTCCTAAGGAAAAGAAAAGGTTTAAAAAAAGCTCATTATCAACCGATCCTGAAGAGAAAGAAAGGGCGAAAAAACAGATGATTGAATAGGTGGAAAATTGATAAGAGGGGAAAAAGGTGGTGGTAGAACGACCCTCTCCTTTGGCTATGCTAAGTAAACTCTTTCGGTGATCCTGCGTAGGCACTATTTCCCCCTCCAGATACTGAGAAAGAAGAGGAGGGGAGACAGAAAGACAAAATAATGACGGCAGGGGTACAGTGTTCACAATGGGTTTCATAT
>NC_051408.1:18208582-18208915 GCF_015228065.2 Penaeus monodon
GTATTATTCTCTTTATCATTTTCCATAATACCAGGAAAATAAATTTCCCGCGACGGCCAATCCTCCCACAAGGGCTTTCTGGAGAATCAATCGTCGAAGAGCCTCCCTTGATTGCTGCCTTATTACGCGTTGGGTTTATTTTAATTAGTCAATCTGAACCCACTTTGATGTAAGTATATTGTTTTATAAACGAGTTCAAAGCGGACTTAATTCGTAATTAGGTTTAACAAGAAGTTGATTATATTGAACAGAAGGGAAAAGGAAACATAAAACATTATTATCAAGAACTGGAAAGATGAAATTATATCTTAAGATGACAAGGAAGGAATAAAA
>NC_051408.1:18210525-18210829 GCF_015228065.2 Penaeus monodon
TCTCCCCTCACGTTTTCATCGCGATTTCAGGCGAAAGCGACTACGACGACTACCAGTCCCCGTACCACTTCCAGTCCCCCGTCAGCCCCATGATGTTCCGGAAGCGCGGCATGGGCGTAGGTCTTCCCCGCGGCAACGACGCCATCTATCGGGACGCCGCTCTGCCCAGCAAGATCGCCGCCATCTTCGACGACATCAGGTGGGACCTTTGGCATTCGTGTTCGCGCTCAAGGCAAGGTTACACATGCAATGTAGACAACGTACTGCCTGCACACGAATCCAATCCACGACAGGCATCACCGCG
>NC_051408.1:18210925-18211322 GCF_015228065.2 Penaeus monodon
TGCACATGCACACGTACACGCATACTGTATACACAAACTATATTCACACCGGATTCTTTCATTCAGTCTAGTCTAGAATGACATTCAAACTTGCTTGAAAGTCCTTTTAAGTGTCCTCATTAATAATGGCTGACATTACTTACCACACTCACAGATAAGCAAAGTTTTCAAAATTAAAGATTTAACAAGTGTATAACCTCTTTGGGCTTGCTCGGTAAGGGACTTGTCAAGTGTGTAACTATGTTTGTACGACTTCTGTTTAACCACTTGTGTTACCTGCTGAAGGGCTTGGCTAGTACCGAACCTCTCTGGGTTGAATGCTGGAGACGCAAGACCACTCTGGGTTGCTCGCTGAAAGACTTGACTCTTACATAACCACCCAGGTTACTTGCTGAAG
>NC_051408.1:18211635-18212564 GCF_015228065.2 Penaeus monodon
GGCTTTAATTGCGACTTATGCTGGTACTGAGGAACAGAGGTTTTTGCAATTATAATGGCAGTCAGGATGAATGCGAGAGAAAAGGGAGGGGGATTAAATCTGTACTTGATCTCCTTCAGTTTACCATTATTTACCGTTTTCTTTTTATTTAATCCGTTTTCTTTTTTGAATGTATTTATTTTGGTTCATTGTTTTCTTCGCCCTTTGCTTAAATGGGTTCAATTGTCTCCTCTTTTATCACGTCATTTAACTCGCTAATTAATTAAGTTTTCTCCCCGAAAATCGTTGTTTTTCTGTACCGAGAATCTGATGCCTTTCCTCCTTCGCTTCCCAATTTATCTACCACATTTACCCGCGCTCTCCATCATACGTTAATTTAGTCTTTTTTTGTTATCTCTTCACTACATTCACTCATTATTCTCGCAGTGGGTCAGTTTAGTTTTCCATTCCTCTTCCTCTGATTTTTTTCCCCATCACGCTTCCCCAGTTCCTCATATATTTCCATCTCCTTTAATTCCTCATATATTGTTTTACATCTTCCTTTCCCCGGTTCTTCATACCACCTCTCTTCCCCAATTCCTCGTCCTCTTTCCATCTCTCTTCCCTGAAACTTCATACTGATGTTCTTTTCAATTTCTCTTCTCTGATTCCTTATAGTTTTCCACCTCTCTTCCCAAATACCTGAAGCCATTCCTTATACCGTTCCCAGATCCTCATACTTCTCAATCTTGAGCGTCATTTCAGCTTTTCCTGGAGGGGAGGGCAAGGGGGGTAGGCGAGCGAAGTAAAAAAACAAACAAATTATTCTAGGATTATTATTAAACTATAATTGTATGTGTGTAATTTAGTAAAATAAGTTAAAAATTGTGACCCTTGGGGAGGGTAAGTCAGATCTTGAGGGGGGTAAACAGAGTCTGGAGGGGGGGCAG
>NC_051408.1:18212844-18213011 GCF_015228065.2 Penaeus monodon
TTTCAATATTTTTACTCCAATTCCTCATTTTCCATCTCTCCCCGCTTCCTTCGACGGCAGAAGGATGCGGGACTCGCGGCAGCAGGCCTTCCAGCCGAGGAATCAGTACCCGACGCCCGAGGAGAGAGTGGCCTTCCCTGAACGGCTCCTCAAGAACGAGTTCGGGT
>NC_051408.1:18213039-18213299 GCF_015228065.2 Penaeus monodon
GGGCGTGTTCGAGGAGCAGCCCGTGAGGCCAGCGTATGCCCAGCGCCTCCAGTTCTTCGGCGGCAACGAGGTGAGGATTCCTCGGGACGGAGGCGGGGGGTGAGGACTGCGGCTTTGGCGAAAGGGAAAGGATGGCGTTTGGTAATTAGGAATAAGGACGGGTAGACAGAAGGGGAGGTGGATAAAGAGAAAAATAGGTAGTTGAGTGAGTGGAAACAGATATACGATTTAACAGACGATTTTTAGTACGATAGAAGCAA
>NC_051408.1:18213392-18214384 GCF_015228065.2 Penaeus monodon
CAGAAAAGCAATACGAGGACATAAACATTTCTCAAACCAATTCACGTTGTTTTTATTTTTGTGATCAGGACTTGCTGGGTCCAAGTGTGGAGTCGAATGCCTGGAGTCCAGACCGGCGACTGGAGGAGAAGCAGCGCGGGGAAGTCATGAGGAACAACATGCCCGACCTGTTGCAGGAGTCTCTCGACCTCCAGGACATCTTGAGGAGCTTCCGTCCTCAGATGGGAGGCGGCGACGGACCAGGATACCCCAGCAGCTCCCCTGCATTCCCCAGCATGAGCAGGAACACCAACTTCCAGGACTTCGCGGGAATCCCCCAGGAAAGGTTCCCGGAGTTCGTGCTGCCCGACCCCTACCTCCCCGAGATCCCGAGGCCGAGGTTCGGCCTTGAGAGCGGACCCGAGGCGGCCTTCTTCGACCGCCGGGACGACCTGGAGGAGTACCAACTCGAGCAGCTGGAGCAGGAGGTGGAGAAGCAGCTGGCTAGGGAATCACCAAGGACTTCTGCGCTGCGGGAAGCGTGAGTATTGTGAACGTATGTTGAGGTACAGAGACATGCACCTTACACTGCTGTATTTTCCCCTCGCACGAATAACCCAGGACTGGGGCTTAGGATGCGAGTCAGATTGCTCGCATCGAAGTATATTCTCCGAACCAGTTTAGTTCCAAATATCATAAGAGTTTCATATCTCACAGACATTTTTTTACAAGTGCGTCTTCAGACAGTCGTGAAATGTCAAAAGCATCAGTAATTTAACCGATAACGATTTCACCAGGTTTGGTCCGCAATTGAACGCACTGGACGACTACGGAAACGACTACGACGAATACGGCCTGGACGACTACAGCGACTACCCTGGAGGCCGGCAGATGCTCTTCGGAGATTCACCTTTTGCGCTCCAGAAAAAGGACGAGGAAACTCTTGGTAAGGGAGGGGAGTTTACTTGGTTTGTATACTATAGAAAACGGAGAATAAATGGACTTGGTAGATA
>NC_051408.1:18214548-18215019 GCF_015228065.2 Penaeus monodon
TATAAGATGAAAAGCCTTTGCATCCACATCGGTGCCGCCTGCACATAAGCCGTCCGTTGCGCCCACAGGAGACGACTACGCTGAGCTGCTGGCGGGCGAGGACCTCAACTTCCAGCGGCCGGAGCGGGAGGACGTGAAGAAGCCCGGGCCTCCCTACAGCGTCAACAACTTCGCCTTCAAGAGCAGCGACGACGACGAAGAGAACAACAGAGGCTATGAAGTGAGGGCCGGAGGTTTCTAGCGTTCTCTCCTCTCGATGTCCTTTGCCATTCTCGGTTTTCGTTCTCGGATTTTCGTGTGTTCACGTCTGTTCACGATGTATGGTTAGATTATACCTTAACGTCAGAGACTCTTTGTTGATGGTTTAATACTTCAATGTATTTATCTGTAAGTGTCTGTCTGTCGGTCTATCCTTTCATTATTTCACTATCGTTACGAAGAATCACTGTGCATTTCGCATTCATCGACACA
>NC_051408.1:18215061-18215343 GCF_015228065.2 Penaeus monodon
CTCACGCTCTCTCCTCACTCTGCCGGCCAGGACAGCCCCACCCAAAGCCCTTTCTCTTACACTGTCGTTTCGCCCGAACGCAGGAACTGGACGACCAAGAACCCGTGGCTGAAGGAGGTGACGTCATGCTGCCTCGCCTTCTGCAGGAGGGTCGCGCGTTGCCCCCTGAGCAGCTCGACCTCAGAGAAGTCAGTGATCTCCAAGCCGCCAAGCTCTTGGGACCCGCCATACAGCCGGAGGAGCAGGTTCCTGGTGAGTGTTCCCTGATGCTTGGCTGGCTTG
>NC_051408.1:18215429-18215697 GCF_015228065.2 Penaeus monodon
ATTAATTTTCTTTAAGTACGTCATTATACTGTCTTTATTCTCCATCTTACCATTATTTCCTGTCCACGTTCATATTTCTTCCATGGTGAAAGTAAAAAGGAAGGTGAGAGAGATAAAAGGATAGGAGAGGAAAATAAAAAGGAAAACAAAGAATTAATAAAGAGAAGGAGAAAGTAGAGAAAAGAACGAAAGAATGATGAAAAAGAAGAAGAAAAAACGAAAAAAAAAACGAAAGAATTACGAAAAGGAGGAAGAAAATTAATAAGCT
>NC_051408.1:18215733-18215878 GCF_015228065.2 Penaeus monodon
TTAAAGAACGTGTAGATGATTAATTCAAGAAGAATTACCACAACTACTCTCTCTCTCGATTACTCACGCGACTCTTACTTACACAAGAGCAGTTACGACTAAATACTTACATTAAACGCCATCCCTTGGAGACTGACGGTGGCTC
>NC_051408.1:18215951-18216052 GCF_015228065.2 Penaeus monodon
TTAGTGTGTGTTGGAGAGAAGTGAAAAGATGTTGATGTAGAGAAAATGTGGCTGAAGTATAGATAAAAAGGAAAACGAAAATGGGAATAACAGATGAGTAG
>NC_051408.1:18216244-18216487 GCF_015228065.2 Penaeus monodon
CTGCCGGCCATAAAAGACGGTCGATCAGGTTATACGGGAAACTTTTCATTCTTCGGTATTTGTTTATTCCTCGTGTCCTTTTGTACAGCTATATTTGTCATTTTATTTGCTTGTTAGCTTCCTCACTGTAAAACTGAATCAAACTCAAATTCTTCTTAATCTATGAGATCTAAAACCTAAATAATTGTTTTATTTATACATAAAGAATCTTTGCATATATATCTTCATTTCGAGTTAAATGAT
>NC_051408.1:18216755-18216827 GCF_015228065.2 Penaeus monodon
ATAAAATTTCTAAAAAAGGAGAAAATGAGAAGGTGTGAGGGAAGAAGAACTTTTGAGACTCTTCTATGAGCT
>NC_051408.1:18216874-18217476 GCF_015228065.2 Penaeus monodon
TGTTATGAGATTGGTTGCTGTGGGTGATTGGCTGGATGGGGGGAGGCAGGGGGGGGGGATGTAGCGTAATATAGACATACCTTTTCACGTTACATTATTATTACCATTAATACTGATCATATCTAGCGCTTGGTTACCGCGTGTTTCTCCATATATTCCTTCGCTTGTGGGATTATTTATATCGATGTATTGATATGCTGATAATACGTTATTCTATTTCTGCTGTTTTGCTTGCTTCTGCTTCTCATAACTTCAACATCTGGCTTTTACTAAGAATCTAAAGGTTTAGAATATAATATCAAAGGTAGAAACGGAAGATATATAATGAGGCAAAATTCTGTCAAAGCATAAATTGTATATAAACAATTTATGTATTTTTCCAGTTCCTCAGACAGGTAGAGAGAAACATATTCATGGTACTTGGACAAATAAAGATCGATAGATAAATAGATAAACAGAAGATAAAAGGAGATGTGACAAGCAGATAGAAAAATAAAGAGGATAAACGTAAGATAAAGATAAGAGAGAAAATAAAGAATGAAAGGAGAAAACGAGAAAGAGAGATCGTAGGAAACTAAACAAATCGAAAAAAATGCATCGAC
>NC_051408.1:18217779-18218412 GCF_015228065.2 Penaeus monodon
GGCCCGCCAAACAATAGCGAAGACTCGTTTTTGATATGAGGAAAGAGGGGGCATTTTATCTCGAACAGCAGAGCTTTGAACACCTGCTCTTTGAACCGCCCGATCCCGCTGCGTCTGTATTTTTGAGGTCGTTTTCCGCCGACAGATGTCGTGATGTTATTTATTTACTTGTTTGATCCTTTTTTTTTAAATTGCGGAGGGATTTTTTTCGCGTTTTTTTTTTAGATTGGTTAATATATTTTCTCTTTTTCTTTTCTGGTGGGTAGAGGGTAGGGGATGAGCGTTAATGTGTTGGTGACTCTCGTATGTTTGCGAGAGGAAACTCATGACGATGAGTGACTGTTGGATATTTTCCTTGACTTCGAGTCTGATTGAGGTGATCTACTTGGCTGCTTGAGACTCAGAACAATCATGAGAAACAAGCACCGTCGAAGTCTCCTGAAGCTGAGCCTGAAATCCCAAACCAAGAGTTTCTTGCGACCGCTTGCTTCAGCCTCTTGCTTTTCTTGAATTTATCGAAGCGTGTTTACCTTTGACATCCAATTTCTTTCTTCTTTTTGAATTTATTTTTTTCTGAATCCATTCATTATTATTAATATATACATTTTTTAGATTATGGCGATGGTCAGGATG
>NC_051408.1:18220608-18220746 GCF_015228065.2 Penaeus monodon
CTTTGCTGTTGTTGGCGGCAGCCGTCATCAGAGCTGTTAGCGGCCCAACTTCCCACCTTACTCTACGGACTTCGCAAGCTCATACAAGCCCTAATTGGAAAACTTTTCATAATGCCTAAGTGCGACGCGACGTAGAAT
>NC_051408.1:18223098-18224675 GCF_015228065.2 Penaeus monodon
TTGCCGTATCGACCTCCTCCCCCTCCCACGGCCAGGTATCCGACTCGGTCCCGGCCTTCTCGTTACCAGTGCTTAGGTGTGTTTCCTCGGCTGGAAGAATCGTCACAACTTTTATAAGCAGATTACGCAGAGCGCTTTGTAACGCAAATCAGTGCTCCCGCGCGCACATAAGGTCCATGATGCGCAGTGCCGAGGGCATAAATTCGGCATTAGTGCGAGGGACAAATAGGAAAGCACCCGTGGCCCGCCTTTCTGGCCTTTATATCCACGTGGTGTTGTGTGTTTGTCGAAACGCGAATGCTGTGTAGCTAAGAGTTAACGCAGTCGCTATCTCGCTATTTGTTAGCTGCTTTCGCTGACCTCGTTCGCCGGCTAGCCTTCTCTTTCTATCTCCGTTTATAAATGGATCAAGCCTTTAGAGAGCGGCGTTGGAAAAAAGGAGTTAAAGAAAAAAGGAAGCGCTGGTCACCCTTTGATTGCGAAGGATAGTAGAGAGCTAATTTTTGGGTCTTATCGTGGATGATGTGATATTTCCCAGGGCTGTGGGACTTGTTTTGAGGCTGTGGGACGAGATTAGCGGAGCGGTTTATGCTCGCTTGGCGAAATTCCGCTATTTTTTGCTTCTGATCTCGCTAGGGGAGGTGTTTCTGCTCGCTGTGCAGCTTAATTTTCATTCGGAAGGTCTATGTAATATTGACAGATATAGTGCGTTTCGAAAATTGGTTAAATTCGACAGTCGGCAACCGCTTTATACTCTCAGTCGCAAAATTCATTTCAACAGCTGTTTTTGTCGGTGATTTTAAGGTATTGCCGTTAAAAATGCACAGCTGAGGTCGTTATCCGCTCTCTGCATCCGCAAAATGCTGACACTTTTAGCTGCCGCGGCCTTTGAATCGAGGCTCGTCGCGTTCAGAGATACTCGATTGAATAGAAGCATTAAAATGGGACTGATACATGTTTGGCTCAAGTGTAAAGACGCGCCGTCGCTTATGAGCAAAGATTAACGATCATTAGCATGTTTTTCCGTGACCTGTGGGGACACGGAGCCAATTACTTGCGTTTATCGATCCAAACACGTACCTGAACTCACAAACAAGACGCAATGGCGACGGGCGACAGCTGTGCCAGGTATTGGGACAATAGGAGAAGCGACGCCGCTCTTGACAACATGAATACTGCCTCTTTTATTGTTGGGAATCATTATTTTTCCCTCCCTTTCGGCGAGGGAGGTCGGCAGGGTGGACTTATGCCTATTAGATTTCAGATGGAATTACTGGCGCTTGCTTCAGGTGGAGGAAAATAACTTCAGGTGAACTAACAGGAAAGGAAGTGATTTTAGGGAGAGTGAAATGTTGATAACTTCAGGTGGAGCGAAAAGGGAGAAAGGTTTTACTGGGCTACTAGCAGGAAATGCGGATTAGTACCAAGAATATGAGTTAAGAAAACAGAAAGGAGAAAATGTGCAGGGGAACGAAAAACGAAACGAAATGATTCATTTCTAGAAGTTTAGGCTAGAGCCGTCACGTAGAAACAGAAGCACCTCTCATTCAAGAATCGCCTACGTCACAGTCCCCGCC
>NC_051408.1:18224752-18225744 GCF_015228065.2 Penaeus monodon
ACCTCCCCGCATGAAGAAACGCCACAAAAGAATGTTTATTACGCATATCAGAGTGAACTTTCTGGTAGACAACCGCCTTTAGGACACGAAAGAGAGGTCGGAGGAGGATGAGCTGTCGTTTCCCGGCAGCGTGAGGCCAGCGAACTCCGAGTCCTTCTGTGTGAGGTTTGTGGCGGCCATTGTGCGGAGTCAGAGACCCTTGAAAACGTGCCACACACACTGATAAGGAAGACATGTTTACCGGAGGCAGGTTTAGTGGACATGTGCTAGTATTTAATGCTAGCTAATAGTCTCAGGAACGCCTCAAAGGGATGCCTCGCTGATATGCCTTTGCGTCGAGTCGCGTTCGGGAGGCGAGCACGTTGCCATTTGTGAGTCGGAGGGAGATCTGCTAATTGTGTGCGGAGATCAGTCTCTTACGCCCCCTCTCCGCTCTGCCTTTGTTGGCGACTCGCTCTCTCCGTCTTTGTCTTTGGTCTCGAAGTCCGTTTTCTCCCTCTCACCCGAAGTTCGTTTTCTCCCTCTCACCCAAAGTCCGTTTTCTCCCCCTCACCCCTACCTAACCTCCCCAAAGTCGGGGGAGAACACCTGAACTGAGTAACCCCCGCCCTCCCTCTCCTCTCCCCTGGCATGACGTAGGTTTCGTTCTCTGAATATGTGAAGTAAAAAAGTCTAACCTCAAAAAAAATGGGTAGCATTGTAAAGGATGACACCCAAGCGGCTGTAGAAGGTCCATTAATCAGTGTGTAATGTAGTTTCCGGCAAGTGAGAGCATAATGGACGCATTCAGACGGCTCTGTCAAAAAACGGAATCATTCTAAATCTCATATTGCAAGTTTATGTTAAACACGTATACACGTCGCGGTTCGAAAGGAAAATGTCAGGTTATAAGTGCTGCTTCAGGGCTTCGCGCCTCGAATCTAGGCCTCGGTGGGTTTATATTTAGCGTGGACATGAATAAGTGAGGGTAAGTGTGTAGGAGGAGAAAGATT
>NC_051408.1:18225871-18226031 GCF_015228065.2 Penaeus monodon
TACAATCTATCAGTTCCTCGATTCATAAAATGTCCTCGAATCATGTTTACGAGATTCAGTTCGCGATAAGGCCATCGAGGGATTCTACGCGCGGACTTTGAGTAGCGTTTACTTTCATCATTTATGTACAAAATGAATTGCATTTCTATGATAAATCCGA
>NC_051408.1:18226062-18226276 GCF_015228065.2 Penaeus monodon
AACAGGTTGGGAAGAATGGTATTACCGTTAGTCTTTGTTTTACTTCTTAAGAGACTAAAAAACATACTTTATGAATAGCGAAAGTAGACAAAAAAAAGGTTGAAATTGAAAGCTTTTTGAACTCTGAACACATGCTATTCAATGGGATTAAACACAGCAAAACTCTATTCACATAATATAAGGAGGGAAGAGGGGAGAAGGAAAGCGGGGGGGA
>NC_051408.1:18227161-18227848 GCF_015228065.2 Penaeus monodon
CAACCCCATGAGCCTCGCCCTCTTAATAATGAATGAAAATAAAAGCCGCGGCGAGAAAGATCGGCTTCCAGGGCAATTGGAGAAGCCCTGAGCGACGGTGTTGTGGCAGGTACCCAATCCGCGGCGGTACGGCTTCTCGTCACGGGCGCGGACGGGGGAGGGGCGGTGGAGGGGGGTAGGGGGGGTGAGGGGGCGTTGGAGTGGGGGTGAATGAGGGGGTAGGAGGGGGGTAGGGGTGAAGGGGGCGTTGGAGAGGGGTAGGGGTTGAGGGGGCGTTGGAGTGGGGGTGGGGAATGGGAGGGGGAGTAGGTTGAAGGGAAGTGGGAGGTGGAGGAGGAGGAGATGTGTAAAAGTGGGGACGGTAGGTGAAGAAAGAGTGGGAAGTCGAGGAGGTGTGAAAGGTGGGGGAGAGAGAGAGGAAGGGTGAGGACGAGGAAGGGGGAGTTGAGGGAGGATGAGGGGAGGGGCGAGGAGGGGGGGTGAGGGGAGAGGGGAGACTGACGGGTCATTGGGTGAAGTCACTGAAAGGGTAGTAGAGAGGGAGGGAGGGGTTAGGACGGGGCGAGGGTGGAGGGGATGGTGGGAAGGGGTTTGTGAGGGAAGGGGTATGTTTACGGGGCAGAGGGGACGGCGAGTTGAGGCAAAGGTGGGGAAGGAGGGAAGAACAGCGCTTTGCAGTTGGTTTTC
>NC_051408.1:18229599-18229769 GCF_015228065.2 Penaeus monodon
CCGTAACTTCCTGAGGCCCCGAGTGTTGCTTCCTTATTAGATTGATCACGCGTGGGCAACATTCACCTCCTTTATTGTATTTCCACCAGGTTTAGTGCAGGTGCGAAAGGGGGGGGGGGTGGTACGCGTGTTTGCGTGGCCTTCCCCGTGGCTGCTTTAGTCTGTTTGTT
>NC_051408.1:18231537-18231726 GCF_015228065.2 Penaeus monodon
TGTGTGCATAAATCCATATCGAAGTATATTGCGTGGCATACATATAGAAAGTTGCATAATCCCGGTTATGCTAATGTTTGGTCTATCTTCGTCTCTTTGTCTCAACGAAGCCCTTCTGTCTGTTTGCTTTTTTGAAGGTCGGTTAGTTTCCTTGTTTTACCTGTTTATGTAAATGCTTTCATGCAATTT
>NC_051408.1:18232790-18232943 GCF_015228065.2 Penaeus monodon
TGAATCGAAGACTCCGCCGCTGTAAGTTAGTCCGCCGCTCGTCTGACCCAATCAATAATAGCTGTATGTGTGAGCGCCGGTAATAAGGATGCAAGGCTCAAGGGGGAAAGTTAAGAGGTCTGACATCTTATTCTGTTCTCCATAAAAAAGCGG
>NC_051408.1:18233013-18233254 GCF_015228065.2 Penaeus monodon
GTCAGGTCTCTCTTGTGTTTGCCTTCTTAATTTTCATAAGCTTATTTTTCTAATATTTATGTTACTGTCGTCTTCGAAAAAAATATTCATTTATACGGTCACTGTACATTCCCTCACATATGTGTAAAGTTAATTCGTGCGACTTAGACGCTGCATACAATACATACCGTATTTATATTCAGTCTAAAAAAAGTACGAAATATAACGGATTAAGGAAATACAAGGAAGAGGGAAAATACAT
>NC_051408.1:18233322-18233416 GCF_015228065.2 Penaeus monodon
ATCTCCAGCATCCTGTCTCCGCCCATTGTGGAGTTCAACGCGAGAGACAATTTCCTCAATATAAGTTTTAAAAAAGGAAAAAGTGAATTACTGT
>NC_051408.1:18234295-18234590 GCF_015228065.2 Penaeus monodon
GGTATAATTGATATATCAACATTGCTAGATGGATTAAGCGCAAAAGAACATGAGGTATTATTGTTGCAAAAAACATTATTGCATTTCATTACTACAGAGGAAGAAATTATTTATAATTTGCGTTTTTTCATTTATTTACTTACTTATTTACAAGTGTTATTTCGACACGTATTTTGTCAATTGTTGCTTGCAGAGGCAAAGAACCGATGGAGAGAGCTTGCTTGCAAAATTCTAGGAATCTGTATATATGTACCACATTTTGTAGGAAATTTTACTTTACATGAAGAGTAGTACA
>NC_051408.1:18235077-18236679 GCF_015228065.2 Penaeus monodon
AGAGATCGAGAGAGGGGAAGAGGGAGCGAGAGAGGGGAGGAAGGAGCGAGAGAGAGGAGGAGAGTGCGAGAGAGGGGAGGAGAGAGCGAGAGAGAGGAGGAGAGTGCGAGAGAGGGGAGGAGAGAGCGAGAGAGGGGAGGAGAGTGCGAGAGAGGGGAGGAGAGAGCGAGAGAGGGGAAAGGAGAGGGCCCCGGAAAGGGGAAAGCGAAAGAGAGGGGGAGGAATTTGGGGGGGGAGACCCCAAAAGAGGAGGGGAGGAAGATCGAGAAGTAGAAAGGAAGCCCAGAAAAGAGGAGGAAGGCAAGAGGGGGGGGTATTTTTACCCTAAGAATATGGAAAGAGAAAACCAAAGAATGCGCGGGGCGGTTTTCACCCTTTCGACCCCGCCGCCTTGCTGGGAAAGGACACTGTTTCTGTTTTGGACGACGAACAGTGTAAAAGAGTTTGGAAAAACGAAATGTAACAATGTTCTACATCAAAAATACTTATCCCAAGGGGTGGGATACACCACCCAAATGGCGAGGCTGGGGCCATGGACGGATTTGGGAGGAACTTTATATACATTTCAACCCAAATGGCACAAAGACCGGGAATTGGGCCCGTTTAAAAAAAGGAAAAAAGGGAGCGACGAGTGGGGGAAGAGAAAAGGAAGAGAGAAGGAGGTGGAGAGGGGGGTTTTTTAAGCGCGAAGAAAAAAAAAGAGAAACCGAGGGGGGATGGAGACAAAAGGGGAGGAGAGGTTTTGAGAAAGGGAAAGAAAAACGAATAGAAAGGACAGAAAAGGGAGGAAATTTGAAAAGGGGGTTAGAGAGCTAGAAGAAAGATAAAAGTCGAAAGGGCGGGAGAGACCAAGAGGGGAGGGGAGGGGAGGGAGAGGAAAGGAAATAAAATTTAGAGAGCGAAGAGGATGGAGAAAAAAAAAGGGGAGGAGGGAGCGAGAGTGGGGAGGAGAGAGCGAGAGAGGGGAGGAGAGAGTGAGAGAGGGGAGGAGAGAGTGAGAGAGGGGGGAAAAGAGAGGGGAGAGTGGGAGGATAGAGGCGAGAGAGGGGAGGGAGAGCGGAGAGAGGGAGGAGGAGAGTGAGAGAGGGAGGAGGAGCGAGAGGAGGGGAAGAGGAGCGCGAGAGAGGGGAGGAGAGCGCGAGAGAGGGGAGGGAGCGAGAGAGGGGAGGGGGGGAGGCGCGAGAGAGGGGAGGAGAGGCGAGAGAGGGGGAGGGGAAGGGGAAGAGGGAGCGGAGGGGAGGGGAGGGGGAGGGAGGGGAGAGAGGGGAGGGGGAGAGGCGAGAGAGGGGAGAAAGGGGAGCGAGAGAGGGGAGGAGAAGCGCGAGAGAGGGAGGAGGGAGCGGAGAGGGGGGAGGAGGAGCGAGAGAGGGGAGGAGGGAGCGAGAGAGGGGAGGAGAGCGCGGAGGAGGCAAGTGCGAGTTGAGTCGACCGAGGGTGTAGTGAGCAGGATAAGCATGGAGGGGGGGGATGAGGAGCGGTTGACGTAGTGTGGTATACAAACCACAACAAAAGAGGTTTTTCATATACTAGACACTGAACTGAGACCAACAAATACTTCATTGTGTCACTTCTGTTTTTGTGTTAAGCTTGTTTATTTTTTAA
>NC_051408.1:18236729-18236877 GCF_015228065.2 Penaeus monodon
TTTAATAAAAATAAAATAAGATTTGACTTGTTTCTTTCACACTGCTCTCTCTCTCTCTTTACATTTCCTTCTTTGGATTAATATTTTCTGGTTGATCGTAATAGAATTTTTTTTTTTTCATATTCCGTCAAATACATCTTGATTATGA
>NC_051408.1:18236917-18237093 GCF_015228065.2 Penaeus monodon
GATGTACGTTTTCGCTCCTGGTATTGATTTTGTATTTTTTTCCTTATCATCGTGTTCTTTCTTCCATGTCTCTGCGCACTTTTTTCTTTTTTATTAATATTTCACCATTTCATTTTTGGGATTATTTCTCCGCCTCAATTTCCTTCTCTTTTTTCCCTTCCTCTGTCTCTCCATTT
>NC_051408.1:18237599-18237950 GCF_015228065.2 Penaeus monodon
AACCTCACTCGCTCAGACTGAATGGCGTTCGGAGGCGTCTGATAAGGGGGGAGGGGAGAGGCGATGGGGAGGAGAGAGGGAGGTAAGAAGAGGGTGATAGGAAGTAGGGGGAGATATGTAGAGAGGGGAAAGAGGTGGGGGAGGGTATAATTTACAGTTGGGGGGGTGGAGGGACTCAGAGGGATGTTCCGGGGAATAGGAAAGATAGTAAGAGATAGGAAGAAGGGGGGTCGAGAAGGTGAGGGGGGGGGGATGCTGAATTGGCACTACTATAGCCTGTGGCACCGCGCGGCTCTTCGCACCGTCGTCTTTCTTTCCTTGAGAACTTCACATGCATATTGTCTTGCTATG
>NC_051408.1:18238219-18238307 GCF_015228065.2 Penaeus monodon
AGTTAGTAAAATATCCGTCTGCCTGGTTTCCTGGGAATCGCCAACCTGTCTTCCACGCACAACGCTATTTTAGCTTCATTAACGTCAA
>NC_051408.1:18238918-18239148 GCF_015228065.2 Penaeus monodon
CCAAACTTGGTTACATAATTCCGGTCCCTGAAATTGTAGCAAATAACGAAACCACAGAAAATGCCGTTTTTTCTTTATTATCATGATAAAGAAAAAAAAAGGCAGTGAAAATGGGTCAAAGAAAGGTTGAAGAAAGGAAGAAACGTGAAGACAAAGGAAAGGAGAAAAAGAACAAGGAAACAAAAGAAAATCGAAGAGGAGAGAGATTTAAGCCTGAAGGATGCAAGAGG
>NC_051408.1:18239228-18239464 GCF_015228065.2 Penaeus monodon
TCCCCGAGGGCAAAGAGGGAAAGAGGGAAAAAAGGGGGGGAGAAGACAGACAGAAAGAACTGAATAAACACATGAATAAATCTGTCGTGATCGAGACACTCCGAGGCCTCGATCTCACGGACCTGTGTTGTGATCCTGCCACGCGTCACCATGGCAACGGGAGGCAAACAAAATCTCCCACCCACAAAATGCGAGTTTTCCTCCGCGACCTGTAATGTGGCAGCTCGACCAAGTAC
>NC_051408.1:18239613-18239808 GCF_015228065.2 Penaeus monodon
GCAACTTCCTGCCTTTTCGTCTCTTCGTCTTCCCTCTCATTTTTCCTCCTCCTTTTATATGGTTCGTATTCCACCCACCTCCTTTCTCTGTTGCTGCTCTTCCTCCTTCTCTTGTTCCCCTCTTCCTTCCTCTTTCTCCTTCTCATCCTTCTCCTTTTCAATTGTTCTTATTCCTTTCCCATTTTTTTCGAGTTC
>NC_051408.1:18239867-18240050 GCF_015228065.2 Penaeus monodon
TTCTGCCTCTTCACCACTCCTTCAATATTTCTCAGTTTCCCATTTCCCATTCTTATGTCCCTCCTCCTAATCAATCCTTTTCATTATTGATTTTCTTCTACTCTCTCTTGTATTCCTTTCACATTTTGATTCATCGCTTTCCACTTCGTCTTCCTCATCTTCTATTTAGTTTACATCCCTCAT
>NC_051408.1:18240313-18240438 GCF_015228065.2 Penaeus monodon
TTCACTCATTCACCACTCTTACCCCCTCACCCCCCCCCCACCGTGAGGCTCGTCTCGTGTCGATGTGTGTTAAGGGGATAAGGAAGGGGGGGGGGGACTAAGGGAGGAGGATACACTTGAATAAA
>NC_051408.1:18241241-18241364 GCF_015228065.2 Penaeus monodon
GGCATACACCTAGGTGTACCCCCCCCCCCTCCCGATCCGCCCCTGTCTTCAAGGTTACGTGGTCGGGGTCGCAGGAAAGGCCAACCTGTTGCTGATCTCTGCTGGGATGCTGAGTCAAGGCTC
>NC_051408.1:18241615-18241879 GCF_015228065.2 Penaeus monodon
AATATACAACAACCACACAAAACTGTGCGTGTGGCGAGAGAGAATTGCTCTGTAAATTCCTCCTAGGCATATATATGCTGGTGACAGATGTAGGTCTATTCTCCTCGCAGGCCTACACGAAGGAAGAAATAATCGAATGGTTTTTTTACTTTACGGTGAGCGGATATCGTATATTTCGAGCTTGGGTCTCCAAAATGGAATCAGACTCTAGGCGAAGGAGGATTCGATTCTCCACAGAGTCTTCGCTTCCATCCGCTTTCATTT
>NC_051408.1:18241942-18242227 GCF_015228065.2 Penaeus monodon
CAGATTTCTTTTGCAGGACAGACGAATTTTTATAATGATGACCAAATCTGAAATACAACAAAATACACAAATAAGAAAAAAAGAAACTATATCAAAGGCTTGCATAGAAGTATATTAACCTTTTTTTGTCTTTTTCTCTCTCCTCCCCCAGATCTCCTTCTGGATGACGAGGTTTTGGTAGACAAGGCAAGCGATGACGTTAAAGGTGGAGACCCCAAGATGGCAAGACTCAAGGTAAGTTTCATTATTATTATTCATAGATTTCTCTTCACTAACCCTCTTCTT
>NC_051408.1:18242259-18242604 GCF_015228065.2 Penaeus monodon
CTGCTCTGTTACTCACTTCCTTTCGAGCTTTAAAAAAGATAAATATAGAAATAAATTTCGCCGTATTATCCTGTTGCTGGGAAAAAAAGTTCGTTACCTGTTGTTCATTTCGCGTCCGCCTTCAGCGTCCCTTGTCTTCAAGAGAGGAAGACAGCCCTTCATGCTCCTTTTCTTCGTTATGCCCTATTCAATCACGTTTATTATGAAGGCGAAAGTGCTCTCCGCTATATTTCATTCCCGAAAATTTGGGCCGTTTCGCTCGTGTCTGCCGTCAGAGTTCGAAGATGCATGTTTTTTTTATTATTATCGTTTTTATGTATGCGTTTGTTTATTGTTTTATTTTTT
>NC_051408.1:18242994-18243274 GCF_015228065.2 Penaeus monodon
ACCAATTGACACCGCTAATAGCACCGAGTTTGGTCCACTCGTGTGCCCGTAATGACGCTTGCGGTGGTTAGCCATCAGCCGCATAAATCAGCATATTAACAAGCTCATTAGCATAAAACAGTTTTCTTGATAAGTGCTGTAAGGACCAAGATTAAATCACGGAGTGTATATCTGCATAATATGGCTTGGACCTGCAAGAAGGGATCGAGTAGCTTTTTGTGGATTCGGATGCTTCGCGGCGGAACTCTGGTCTTGAGGAAGGCTATGTTTCTCAGGAATT
>NC_051408.1:18244784-18245135 GCF_015228065.2 Penaeus monodon
GCTGAGAATGTAGTACGAATTATGAAGTTTAAAGTTGGAACAGGTAACTCCAAAGAAGCGAGAGGTGGGGGGAGGGGGGGGACGGCGGAGGCTGTAGTGATGCGGGTGCTCGCCTCCGCACACAGCCGAGGGTTGTCATGGCAACCGTTTGTTTGGGCCGCCAGCGCGCCAACGCGATGGTAACACAGCTTCTAACCCAGCGGTCTCTGACTGGAAATTAAAGAGGCATTGAAACGCCGGCGCTCGCTGTATGATCCAAGGCGGTTTATTTGGCCGGCAAGTAAATGCTCTCCTCTTGTTTTAGCAAATGTGATTTCTTTGCTCCTGCGCTCTGATCCTGCAGTTTTAAAG
>NC_051408.1:18249036-18250066 GCF_015228065.2 Penaeus monodon
ATGATAGTGACTTTTCATTTTAGGAATTCATATAATCTGGTCACTTATTGGTATAGCAAAGACCAGTCTAGGTGTCGATATCTGATTATCTAGGGTTTATTATAGTAAGAACTAGTCAAGGATAAATAATGTAGTTCTGTGGTATTGTATACTTATGGTGCGTCTTCATAAACATTAGATATAGTAAGAACTCGTAGTGTATTATCTCATTTAGGTTAGTGGTATTGTGTTCGCCTTGTGTATATCCATACGTAATAGGGGTGTTTAGGGTTACAATATTCGTCATAATAGACGGTTAGGAAATATATTTAGGGCTGAATAATCATCCCATACCGAGCAGAGCGAGGTGGAACACGCGCTCTAACCACCCAATTTTCGAAAACTTTGACAGAGCATCTGTTTTGACATACATCTTACCCGGGATAGAACTTTACAAAATAAGTTTAAAGAGATGTGAAGGCATTACAAGGGGAAAGACATCATTCTTTTAAACGCTTCATGGCTGAGAGAGCGGTATCGGTTTATTGAAGCACGAAGATACGGCACGAATAGCGATTTTTTTTTTCTAAAGGAGGGAGGGGGTGATTTAAGAATGCATGAGCGTTTTAAAAATCTTGCGCAAACTTTAAAGTGATTCATTATTCGTTGTCGTTTTACGTCTTCCAATTTCTTTGCCTCATGGGGTATTTAAAATATCGTACGAACATGAAAATTGCCCCATAGTTTGTATATATATCGCTTGCTAAAAAAGAATAAGTGGAACGTCCTATTATATCATTTAATGACAGATATGGTAAACTATTGTTATCAGATTTCCACCTCTAAAGTCATTCTGTTCTCGGATTCAAGGAAATTACAGTAATATTACACATGCATCAGCCCTTAACGGCTTTCTTTCTGAATCTCCCCAGGCCGTGTCGGAGGAACCTGCGCCAACGCAAGCCTCCACGGAGACGCCGCACTATAAGCCCATCTCGCCCGATACGGTCTACATCAACGTTAACAGAAGGTACGTTCGAGTTGAGTGAAT
>NC_051408.1:18250301-18250476 GCF_015228065.2 Penaeus monodon
CCTCCAGTTTCGAGTCGTGGGCTGAGGCAAAGAAGCTGGCAGACCTTGTCCTGCGCCAGGCCGGTCTGGGCGGAGATCACTTGGGTGAACTCAGGTGAGTGTTAAAGGCACAGGAACAGCGAGTGGAAGGGATCGGCCGCAGTAAACAGGGAAACACACAGGCACATGGGCAAAA
>NC_051408.1:18250606-18250870 GCF_015228065.2 Penaeus monodon
TTCGGTATCATACGAAAAGATGTTCCGATAGATTTTGTGTGATTTGTTACTTGTTAATGTCAATAATCATTTTTGATTTCTGTTCATTCAGGAGTTTGTTTTCGTTCTTTTGTCCTTATACATTATCACTTGTTATCAACCTTTTTGTCTTGCCGGTGTCACTAATTAGCGTTGTTGGGAAAAGAAAGGAAAGCGATGATGAAATGTGTCACTAAACGTCAATTTATCGCGTTGTTTGTATCATGTCCTAATTACTGCCATTAA
>NC_051408.1:18250928-18251156 GCF_015228065.2 Penaeus monodon
AAACACGGAAAGGGAAATGTAGTAGATGAAAAACTATAGACAGAACACTGAGAATGAATGTCGAATGTCAGATATTCAAACTCACGAATTTGAATACAAAGAAAAAAATCGAAAAGAAAAAAAATATTAGGAAGAAGAGGACGAGGAGTTATAATGTAAAAAAAGGGAGGGAAGGAGGAGCAGATAGGGGATAGGAAAGGGTATAGAAAATTGGAAGTAAAACAAAGG
>NC_051408.1:18251185-18251583 GCF_015228065.2 Penaeus monodon
GGAATAGGTGAAGAAGAGCGGGGAAAAGGAGAGAGACAAATAGGGAGACGGGGTAGGGATAGGAGAAGAAGGGGGGGGGGGATAGGGAAAGGGGAATAGGCAACCCGCAATGAAAGTACAGGCTTTAAAGACTTAGAATTATGAAAGTTTGCGGGAGTTCCGGCCAAGCGGAAGTTAAATGAAAAGTGCGAGGGAAAAGAGGCATGAAAAGTTTAGCGCCATATTTTAAAATCGATATTAAAAAAAATAAAAAACGTGGTATCTGGTTATGATCAATAATATATGTCTATTTTAGCGCCATATTTCAAAATCGACATTGGAAGAAATAATAATAAAAAGATAAAAATAAAAACGCGTGGTGTATGGTTATTGTTGATAATGTTTGTTTCTCCCCCCCT
>NC_051408.1:18252497-18252597 GCF_015228065.2 Penaeus monodon
ATGGCGACCACGATATCAAAACATGATTAGAGGAAACTAACATCGCAGCAGCGCATCCGGTAACCTGCCCTCGTCTTTGTGGTTACTGATGCCGAGAAGT
>NC_051408.1:18253652-18253775 GCF_015228065.2 Penaeus monodon
TTACGTAACTACGAATGCAATTTCATGCAACATTGAAAATAAGTATCCCTTTACACAAACGCATATACAAAGGTTTTTATTATTTTGAAAAAAAATATTATGTATCTGGAACTGATATCATCG
>NC_051408.1:18254622-18254847 GCF_015228065.2 Penaeus monodon
TACAAAAAAAAAAAATCTGAAAAGAAATCAACAGTCACGAAGACATAAGATCAGTAGCATTAGCATCGCGTAATGAGAAGATCAGCCAAGGCATCCGACACGGTACATGCACTAACGGTATTCGGAACGCGCGGTGCAGCCCATGCAAACAGAGGGAGAGGGGCGAGTGTAGTGTGGGGTCTGAGAGTTGTAATGATAAGGGTAGTGGCCTTAATGCTTTTGGGA
>NC_051408.1:18256340-18256454 GCF_015228065.2 Penaeus monodon
CATTCTATATCGATATCACCTTTTTAGCGCCTCCCGACCAACGCTATTTCCATTCATTTAACTCGAAGGCGATTTGTAAGCTTTTTCTGTTCAAACGTACGCTGTCGCCAAACA
>NC_051408.1:18256496-18256570 GCF_015228065.2 Penaeus monodon
GACGTCTTGTTGTGAGAGGTTAACCATAGCAACCAACATCGGGTATAAAGTGGCCATATGCCAGTCCTTCTTAT
>NC_051408.1:18257563-18258541 GCF_015228065.2 Penaeus monodon
TACACATTTCACAGAAAAATACCACACCAATGGAAACGGCATAGTAACAGAAAGTAATATTATCCGGATTTTCCCTGGGAGGACGTGCAGACAATTGTTCATTTGTTTTTTTCCCTTCATTAGCAAAATATCTTCCACTGTACCTGCATCGAACTCAAAACCACCTGCCATACTATCCGCAAAGGGATCACTCACATAGCCACTCAACTGGGAAAAAGGATATTCAATAGCAGATGTACTGTAATATTAACTGCAGACGATTGGTGTTTATAGGAATTAAGCAAAGATCAAGTTAAGGTAGTTACTTAACTTGCCTGTCGTGAAGCCTACTCCCCCCCCCCCTTACCTCGACATCTCCCTACCTGTTGCCTTCAAATGAAATTTATTTGTAGACGCCTGTGTTGTGAAAACTAGTTTCTCAATTCACCAGAGGTTTTATTTCCACCTTTAATGACAATTTTAATATTCCGTAAATAACAGTAGTGGACGAGGTGTCTCGGCTTGAAAGATTTATAGAAAATTATGTATATGTGATCGGTCAGCTGATGAAAAAAATTATTTCTTGCTGCTGATATAACAAAGGTCTAGTGATTTTTTTTTTCAGCCCGCAGCTTACTTTACAAATCTCGAGAAAGCCTACAACCTAGACTTGATTACAAACATATTAAAGAGTTAATGAAATATAATTTGCTGGATGCAGAGAGAGCATAGCAAACAAAGCCTTCTTGTTATGTTTACTGCGGAACAGCAAGTTAACTAAGAGGCCTGGGTTAAACACAATCGGAACAATGAAATTTTCCTTTTGCAAATCAGATCTATGAGCTTGGTTCTCCTAGAAATAGACAACGATCCGGGTATTTTGATTAAATTATTGCAAATGATTGAGAAGACCATGATTTATCTTTATTTCGATGTATACCATCATTATTTTGTTAATACAGGACATCCTAACACAATATCCCGCCTTGACAGGGCCTT
>NC_051408.1:18258564-18258662 GCF_015228065.2 Penaeus monodon
GCCTGTAATGAGGCCATGGGAGCCAACTCTTAAACGTCGCGTGCTGTAAAATAGACGAGAAAAATACGCAAGCAAGAGTAGTAGGTGGTGAGAGGGTG
>NC_051408.1:18258705-18259366 GCF_015228065.2 Penaeus monodon
CACATTACATTTCCTTTGATATCCGACCTATAATTTTCTTCTGATTTTCTCTGCCAGAAATTTTCCCCACCATTATCTTTGACCATCACCATCATCCTCTCCGAAACCATCTCTCCTTCCATATCTGCCTCCACCTCTTCTTCCCTCACCTCCCTCGCCTTGCATCCAATTTCCACCTCCCCCTCCACGTCCCCCGTTCGTCCATATGCCTTTCAGCTCCCTTACCTCTCTCGTCCTCCTTCTGCACATCCTCTCAACCTCCCTCACCCCCTCCACCTCCCTCACCCCCTCCACCTGCCTCACCCCCTCACCTCCCTCACCCCCTCGCCCTCCACCCCTCTCCCCTTCACCCCGAGCTCCCCTCCACCTTCCTCCCCTTCGCCCCCACCTCCTCCACCGCCGCACAAGTATGGGTTGTTGATGAGCGCTTGGAACGATACCGAAGACACCCTACAAACGTTAATATTATCGCTAATTATGAGAAGCCCAACAATCTCTGCGAATAATTAGCGACGAGCCTGAGGTATATCGGCACAAGAACCAGTTGTCTCGTGTCATTATTACCCCCAACATACGGGCCGCAACCCTATCGTAACACACAAGTCGGGACGCAAAACACGGCATTGCTGGGGGCTCTATTGCTCTCCCGCTGCAACGCGCG
>NC_051408.1:18259825-18260221 GCF_015228065.2 Penaeus monodon
CAGGCTAATCCTGTGCGAGTGTGGACTGAAATATGTGGCAATTGCTCCTGTATCAACCGGATTTGTTTGGAATTTTTGTTTCAGGAATTTCGATTTTGGGCGTTTGAGCTCTTTCCACTGGCCTTTTGAGTGCAAAAGTGAGAGTTTCAGATGACCAGAACCTGATACGAGCGGGCTTGAGTGCAGTGATAATTCTGCCGCGCCGCAAAATCTAGAATGGCTTTATTCTGCTGATTGATTAATGTGACGAAATCAGACAACGAGAAGGGCTACACAGCACAGAAAAAAAGGACGGAAAGATGAGAAATATTCCGCCATGATGAGTAAATAGGGAAACAGATCGAGAGGCTGAATGAAATCACATCAAACTGCCTTGTGCTCGCATCAAGCAAAACT
>NC_051408.1:18260254-18261026 GCF_015228065.2 Penaeus monodon
AAGAACTAAAGACAGCGCTCTCCCACAACCTACGAGTGTTACGGAATTTTCTTCTGTGAGGACAGGTGTACATAAGGCTCATTTCCCTATAGTTCGGAGGCGTTCTTGTGATTGCTGAGTGTGATGACAGATTCCCGATTGTTGTTCCCAGCCAGTGAAATCGCGGATTGCAGAATATAAAATATAAGCTTTTGAAATCGTTTATCGTGATTCCAATAACTCTCAATATTCTACTTCTTTTGAAGTTTGTTGTGTGTGCTTGTTCGCCTATTTATTCATTGACACATTTTGTATAGAGGTAAAAAGATTCATTCATATATCGTTGCATCATAACCTTCAATATACATCTTTCTGTTCCCACATTTTCCGTGTGTCTTTCTTTCTCTTTTGCATAATATGGTGATAAAATATTCGTCCATTAGATTATGTATATATTCATTGCTTTATTTCCCTATGTGTGTCCTTACCTCTTTCATATTAATATTAACTTTTTTCCCCTTTTTTTTCTCTCTTCTTCCAGTAAGGATGGCGGCCAGGTCACCTTCCGGATCAAAGAAAACGGCAGGGGGATTACGGCATCCGACGTGGCAAAGAAAGCGAGTAAGTGTTATTTGAATTTGAGGGGTGACTTAAAAAAATGGAGCTCATGGAAGGGGAGGGGGGGGGGGCGGTATTTCAAAGGCTTATTCCCTGTCAAATCATCATATTCTGAGTTTCCTTATTTCGTTCGTCCGCAAATTGCACACAGACGTGCTTCCGATTTCGAGAATTT
>NC_051408.1:18261469-18261668 GCF_015228065.2 Penaeus monodon
CACAGACGACCAGGACCTTCGTGAGCAAGTGAAGAAGAAGCTCGGCCTTGAAATCATGGGCACGGAGGCTGTTACGAAGGTGAGTACGTGGCATCGCCTTTCTTCGAATGCACTGTTTACATTTTATCTTCAAGGGATTATTTTGTTATTACGTTTTGAAGATTATACCGAAAGTACAAAGGCGAAAATTACATATGAA
>NC_051408.1:18261905-18262074 GCF_015228065.2 Penaeus monodon
GCAAACGATGATTAGCCGCGAGAAGGAGATCGTAGTCTTAATGAAGAGGATTTCGTGTTTATAAGTGTTTATCCGCCGCGTCCTGAATGGTGTCGCTCTTGCGGGGGAAAAGTGTCGTCACTTTTCCTTCTCGCGTCTTTTGTGATTAGGTTTTCTAAATCCTCCCACG
>NC_051408.1:18262367-18262762 GCF_015228065.2 Penaeus monodon
ATGTCTTATTTTCCTCTTATCTCGAGGTCTAAGTGGTATCAGCACTTCTCTCTCGTCCTTATGTCCTCTCCTCCTGTTCCTCTTTCTTGGGGCTTTTGTGCCACTTGCATGCCCCCTGCTTTCGCCAGCCGTCTCATCATAACATCTGAAGAAGAAAAGAAATAGGGAGAGAGAGGAGGAAGGAAAAGGGAAAAGAAGAGGGAAGAATAATGGTGCTGGCAGCGAGAAAGCAGCGGTATTTTTCTTCTCCTTTCGCCTTGTTCTCTCTTCCTCATTTCTTTCCTTCTCTACTCCCCCTTTCCTCCCTTCTCCGTTTCCCCCCTTTTTTTTTCTTATCTGCCTCTTCTCCTCAGCCCCTTCCACATCTTCTCCCCTTGTTCCCCCCTCATTTGCTG
>NC_051408.1:18262813-18262884 GCF_015228065.2 Penaeus monodon
AATTCAGCTCCGTCGATTGATCACAAACAATATTCATATCGGACGTCTTTCAGCCCCATTGTGCGATGCGT
>NC_051408.1:18265666-18266057 GCF_015228065.2 Penaeus monodon
GTATTTTGGCATTGCTGTTCTTTAGTTTGCCCTGAAAAAAGCAATCGTGATAATATTGATAAGAAAAAACATCGTGCAGATAAGGAGTTGGGTGAGGGAATAGAGGAAATTTATGAGTAGGAAGAATGAGGGAGGGAAGCTTTGATAAAGTTGGCCCCTTGATAAAGAAAAAGAAAAGGAAAATGGAGCTCTTGCTCTCTCTCTTTAGCCCCAAAAAAGATGGAAAAATGAGTTGGCAGAAGCGTCCATTGTGAGGTATAATGATGAAAGCCCGAATAAGACGTGTTTATTTCCCCTCTTCCCTTTTTCTTCCCTCTCTCTTTTCAGCTCTTTATGATTTCCCCTCTTGCTTCGTCTTTTTTTGGCTTCGCGCGAGCAGTCTTCTTTCAAC
>NC_051408.1:18266240-18266592 GCF_015228065.2 Penaeus monodon
CTTCTGTGTGTGAATGTGGGCATGTAAATGTGTTCATGTATGCATGTGCGTGTATGGTACCCGTGTCTGCGTAGGCGAACGTGTCACGGGAGATCGAAAAATGCTGCTTAAAAGACGATTTCAAAGGCAGATTAAGGGAGAGAACTATGAAGTCACGGCCCTTTTTGTCAACCACAGAATACGTAGCGGTTGTGGCTAATTAAAAAGTTTTGATTGAATGCGCATCTTTCTGCTTACGGCCATCTGGGCAGGTGCCACACGGGCAGAATGCGGAGGTTCTGTTCATCTTGTTTTTGTTCTTGATTTCGTTCTTCGTTTCTTTCATGATCCTTTTGCTATATCTTGTTTTTTT
>NC_051408.1:18267138-18267221 GCF_015228065.2 Penaeus monodon
ATTCTGCTACCTTGCGCCCCAGTCTTAACTTCAGAAGATTCAATCAGCCCAACCATAAACGCTTTTTTGGGGTCACGAAGCTT
>NC_051408.1:18267401-18267510 GCF_015228065.2 Penaeus monodon
CTTTTTATGTGCACTAAGTTTATCGTTTTATCTTTGATATCTTTTAGGAGGAAATTTATGATTAAATTATGCAGGGTTAATTGCATTATATCAGCAAGAAGTGTAGAAG
>NC_051408.1:18267830-18268001 GCF_015228065.2 Penaeus monodon
TTGCTTGGCGGTCCGGTTCTTACCCTCACTGGTTTCTTTGCATTTTTTCTCTCTCTTCCTCTCTTTCTCTGCATTTTCTCCTTTCTTGCTTTTTATTCTTTCTCCGTATTTTCTTCCTTTCTTCATTTATTGCTCTATATTTTCTTTCTTTCCACCCTTTTCTCTCCCTTT
>NC_051408.1:18268058-18268287 GCF_015228065.2 Penaeus monodon
CGCCTACTTTCTCTCTTACTCTGTTTCCCTCTTCATTACTTAGAACCCTCCCTCCCCTTTTGTGTATCCCCCCACTTTGGGCACTACCCCCCCACTTTGGCACTACCCCCCCACACACACTTTGGCACTACCCCACACCCCCACCCCATCCCACTTCCCCACTCTCTGCCAATTACCGAGAGGTCCCTGAGGAACTCTGGCCACTAACTAAACATCAAGAAGAGCCACC
>NC_051408.1:18269281-18269355 GCF_015228065.2 Penaeus monodon
TCCCCTCCCCCTTCCCCCGCATGCACGACCACCGTCCAGGTTTTCAGTGCAAGAGATTGCAAGAGAGAGAGAGA
>NC_051408.1:18270339-18270482 GCF_015228065.2 Penaeus monodon
CATTTTCTTAACGAGTACACTCTACAGTGATTTCCTCTATCGGGTGAACTCCTCTCTCATGTTACTCTCAGACACTAAAAAAAAGTCATATGTTGCTACCCGGAATGTGATTATCGTTTATTCATTAATTCCTATTCTCTAAA
>NC_051408.1:18270521-18270591 GCF_015228065.2 Penaeus monodon
AATTTGCATCGAAGTGGAGAAGGAGGAACGAGCCAATTATGAACAATTGGTACGTTTTGAAATCTGTCTG
>NC_051408.1:18273860-18273995 GCF_015228065.2 Penaeus monodon
TGCGGCCCATATAAGATTGTGTTCGCAGACGAGGGGGGGGGGTAGGGGGGAGTCCACAACGGGTGCACTATGTATAGATCTTGACATGGGGAGGAAAAGCAAGTTGTCAAGAAATCTTTCTATCGTAACAGAATG
>NC_051408.1:18274415-18274587 GCF_015228065.2 Penaeus monodon
TCATTCACTCACACACGCACTTGAAGGATCGATACCGAGTGAAAGATTTGGCGTAAACAGCGAGATAAGCAGAACAACATCAGATTGCCAGAAGTGAGTTAGGGGGCAAGGAGGAAGGGGGGGGGGAGGGGTCACCGCCGGAAGGGAGGAGGTCGAAGGTCAAGAGAGTTAT
>NC_051408.1:18274853-18275066 GCF_015228065.2 Penaeus monodon
TTCAGCATTATCATCTGTTCGATAGAATCATTAACATAACAACGCCATTATTTGTGGCACTGAAAGGTTGCTGTTCTGGGAAGCCGCGATGCTCCGAGAAGGGGATGTCTGTTTACGTGATGCTGTGGAGGAGAGGAGAAGGACTCGGGGGTGATTAATCAAGGGATAAGTGGGACCACTATTCCATGCGGCAATAAGGGCGGAGGGGACGTG
>NC_051408.1:18275240-18275648 GCF_015228065.2 Penaeus monodon
ATGTTCAATCGTTCAAGCTACCAGTGTTCAAGTGTGAAGATTTTACCTCCAGATTCCCTGCCATGGCTGAGGCAATGCTCAGAGATTCCAACTTTCCCAGAAAATTGAACTCACAGCAAGTTTTTTTTTTATTCCTAACCGAAGGAACTGTACTCGAGATCGGTCTAACTCTGCTAGAATAAAAAAAGTCTGTACAATGTTGGTGAGGGAAAAGTTGTCTTGTACAGAACCGAGAAGAGCCTAGAGCGAGTATTGGCTGGGTGAGATTCACGTCGGAGCAGAATACAAGCTGGGTCAAGGAACGTAAATAAGGACAAAAAGGTGACAACTGGCACTTGGCGACAATAACAATGTGATCATTTATACAGTGATTATAAACATAATAATAGGATTGTTATGGTTATAGGA
>NC_051408.1:18275872-18276352 GCF_015228065.2 Penaeus monodon
GCAGACACCTATCCAAGACCACGAAGTCAATTAGGGTCAAGTAGCACCCCAGCCTCTGACGTCACGAGACTTGAGGTAGGCAGGTCTGCTGACCACATGTGACACGCCAAGTTCAGTGGGTGACCTTTCCTTAGCTTTTTTTAGGGTGCCCTCATTTTCTCCCCTTTTCCGCCCGCCTTCCACCCCCCCCCCCAATCCAATCTATTACCATCCCTGCTCCACCCACAAGTATCTACCTATTTCATCTCCCGTGACGTCGAGGATGGGATGGGGGGGGTATAGGAGGGGGAAGAGGGGAAGTAGAAATAACGTGTAGAAATAGAGTGCGGGAGAGAGTGGAGAGGAGTGTTGTGTCCCTCTCACACGGCCGTCAACAGGTGAATGGGAAAAGGGGAGCGGAGGAGGCGCAGGAGAGGCGGAGGAACAAGGAAGGAGTGAACTGAGGATGAGAAAGTGAGAGACTCGGACAATGAGAGTTAG
>NC_051408.1:18276826-18277176 GCF_015228065.2 Penaeus monodon
CACACGTGTATATGTCTATACACATCCTTTATCGTATTACCATGACAATTATCATTACTGATATCAGGCCAGCGTCCTCGGCATTATTTTAGTCCCCCCTTGGCGTAAGGTTACGTCGATTCAGTTCCATTTTCTGTGTAATGTTCGCCGCGGCCGCGACCGACCACAGGTTTAGAGTTTACTACATAATGGAAGCTTCTTTTCTCTGCCGGATGTCATTTTCTTCTCTTTTTTCAAGGAAGAAGGCAAGCTGGACTAAATATTAGGGTGACATGTGATAAGCTGCCTTTCTTTCTTTTTTGCAGCAAAGAAGGATTCGGTTTTCCCTTCATGACGTACTGCCTTAAAAG
>NC_051408.1:18277915-18278263 GCF_015228065.2 Penaeus monodon
CTGTAGCACACTCCACAAATGCCTGGGGGTCCCGGATGGTACTGTCACCTAGTGGCCGAGGCCGGAACTAAAGATGCAGGTGAGGTGCCTAAAGCTGAAATATTGTTCCATTAAAACTGTCAGTTGGACGAGTACAAAAGCGCTCTGATCTAAGTTGCCATCCTGGTGGGGATGTTCATGTTTTTATACCAATTTCTACTCGTTATCTGATCGTAATTCGTATTCATGTTGCGACGACGAAGCACACCAAGAAGGTTACGAGGTTAAAACTGAGGATAAAATACGGAGATATTTGAACTCGCTGGCTACATGTGGAGATCCGTCCACCTGGCTGGTAAGTCGGCCAGC
>NC_051408.1:18278622-18278880 GCF_015228065.2 Penaeus monodon
GGGTAGCGGTGGCCATTTCTTTGATTCGGTTAATATATCCCTGAGTATGGACAGTTTCACGAGAATTAAATATCATGAAACAGAATTAACGGAATTAGGAGTGAGAGGAAGAATAACGGATAAAAATGAAGGAAAAATACGCACGGGCGGGTAAATAACTGATACATTCGTTGCAATCAATATTTTCAATAATGCCTTTTTTATACATGTTTAATACTATATCAGCGCAGGTGAAAACAAATGGCTGAAAGAATTAAA
>NC_051408.1:18279278-18279449 GCF_015228065.2 Penaeus monodon
CATATCACCATGTCTGCGCTGGGAGGATAGCCCAGCGCAGTTCCAAAGCGATGACACAGCACGATTCGCATTGAGCGATTGTGGGAGAAATTGTTTCATCGCCAACTCATGCTTCATGACTTCAAGGAACAGATTAAAAAACACCTGTGGCCGACGGATTTCACAAATGAA
>NC_051408.1:18279589-18279846 GCF_015228065.2 Penaeus monodon
ATTCCCTCGCCCTATTCCCTCACACTTTCCCTGTTCATTTCCGCCTATCTCCCTTTCACATGCAACCGAAGTTAACAAAGGGGACTTAAGCTTCCGTTTACAGAGTTACCGTCCCGAGAATATAATCATGTGAGGTTTTACCGACACTTTAGAAAATGTTCAGAGTGTGTGAATGAAGAGGCCCGGATTGTGCGATGTTGTTATTTTCCTTTTCGGCTCGTCATTCATTTGTTTATATTTTGAGGACAAATGTGTGT
>NC_051408.1:18280202-18280381 GCF_015228065.2 Penaeus monodon
TCGTCCCTCCGCGCAAAAGCCGATCCTCTGTCATCCGCACGAACGCACGCATACGCACGCGAGTGAAGCAAAGTCTTCTTAATTGACACTTACCCGCATTAAACAGAGGTAACACATCCCAACCCTGCCTGACCCAGCGACCTAGTTACCCGCCGAGAATGAATGACTGATCAAGATGC
>NC_051408.1:18280980-18281127 GCF_015228065.2 Penaeus monodon
GTTGTGTGTCTGCCCTTTTCCATTCTTTCTCAACCTCTTAGCATCCCTCTCTTTCCTTTGTGTCTGCTTTATCTCCAAATTTTTATCTGCTTTTTCTCGAGGAAAAGAAAGATAAGATTCGTGCTTCTTGAAATATGGAACAATAAA
>NC_051408.1:18281521-18282946 GCF_015228065.2 Penaeus monodon
CGCGGCCAATCATCGGGAAGTTGTCATGACAACGCCGTGTTGTGAGAGGGGAGGCGGTGCTGGAGGGGGGAATCAATATATAGCAAGGGGGGGACAGCAGCATCCCGTCAGTCCTCACCTGTCCTTCACCTGGTGCGGAGGCTGCCCAGTCCACCCAGGAGCCACGCCACAGGAGGGCCACGAGGACGGCTTGCGGTGTCGTCGGCAGCATCCCCGCCTCATCTCCCGCCTGCGAAGAGGAAGACGCGTTTTGGGAGGATCTTTGCTTCGTTGGCCAGCCGGACGGAGGAGGAAATAGCGAGAAGGAACGGTCTTATACACGTTTTCTGTCCTGTAGAGCATTCTTTTCCTCTTTATTTCCCCTTTTATTGCCAATCCTATTATTCCATCACTGAATTCTTTACCATTTTTTATCATCCACCGTCATTTCCAACTTCATTCAGATCCTGTTCTTCCTGAGGATTTTTAAAGTCATTCATCTTATACATTTCTTCCTTAAACCCATTTCCCGTTGCCCTCACTCGCCATATCACATACATCCCGTATCCCCTTACTTAAAAAAGAGGGGAAAATCTCTCCCAGGCACTCACAGTCCTTCTAAATGCTCATATTCTCACTCCTCCCTCTTATCTCCACCCCCTGCCCCTCTACCCCCCGCCGAGGCCCGCGGAAGGAACCCAAGATAAACAGGTGAGACGTGTTTCATGGTCGCCTAAAGATCCCTGGTGCGGTCCCTCGCCCCTGTCCCTCGGCAGGGCCCTCACGACGCGTCGACCCGACTCTCCAAGAGCTCCTGGTCGTGTGTGTTCGTTTTCCCGTTCTGCGCCTCCGCCCTCGTCTCCTGCGTGTAGCTCTCTCTCGCCAGCCTCCATCGCGAAGAGCGTCGAGGCACCGCTGAGCTGCGTCACAAGTGACTCGGTGACGTTCGTTTGACTTTATCTTATCTTATTTTTTCTAAGAGTTCGTATCGCTTGAGGAGGCCCAATCCGTTCTAATCTCTCCGCCTGTAGCTATTCAAAAACGGAAAGAAAAGTAATGTGCGCTGAAGGAATTTATCTCATTACATAAAAAAAAGAGTCGTGCGTACTTCTAATTAATCGTTACTTTTCAAGCTGTCAGAATAATCACGAGATCCTATCATCCTTTGCTCCTTCCAGTGATTCTCGAGTCATCATTCCCTTTTTAATACCCGCTAAGACCTCCGGGTAGTTAGTTTATCCTGACGAGACGCTAAGGCTATCATTATCAGCTCCTTCTAAGACGTTCATGCCAGCTATTACTTCCTTCTGAGACGCGATGTTCACAAACACGCTTGTTGGCTCTCCCTGGAAAGCCACGGCCCATTAAGCTGTTTCGCCGCCGTTTATATCCAGCAGCCGTATTATCATTACCGCTGGGTGACGTGACCCTCGAGTACGCGGCTGG
>NC_051408.1:18283108-18283227 GCF_015228065.2 Penaeus monodon
TAACGTTCCATTTTAACTGTTGATCAAAAGATGAACGAGCGCTCTTAACGAATCCCTTCCACGCTCCCTATTCATCTTCTCCCCCTTTGCCTTTCCCCTTTCTGTCCATTGCCGGTATT
>NC_051408.1:18283422-18283510 GCF_015228065.2 Penaeus monodon
GTGGGTCATCTATAATACACTAATTTAAGAGGAAGTCTCCGGGTCGAGGTTCCCCTCCGCCTCTCTCCCGGCGAAGGAGCGAAGCACA
>NC_051408.1:18283551-18284277 GCF_015228065.2 Penaeus monodon
CTCGCCAGCGTCTTGGAGGACAATCCAATCGAAGTCCGACGTTTATCTAACATTTCTCTGCACTTTCGCGCTATTCCGCGTTAGTTTCATCAACATATCGATCCCGACGTTGGGCGCATAGGGTGTCAATTTGCCGTAAGCCCATAATAATCCATCACCGACTGCCAGTAGATTACCGGTGTTCCTCCATCGCTCGCGATCCTAGGCCTAGCGTCGACTGCCCGGTGTATTGTGTTCGCCCTCGTCATGGCTGAAAGGGGAAACGACCCGCTCTTACTTATCCTCTCTCGCCTTTCCCCTCTTCCACCCGAACCCCCTTGAACTCCCCCTCTGAGAGAAAATGATTTTAAGGAAATGAATAAGCCGCCTATTTGCCAAGGGCTATAGGAGAGAGAGAAGCTTGTCGCTTCTGTTGGATGGGAAGGAGTCACCCGAGTGTAGGATCTGAATGATTGATGCGATTTTGTTTCCCTTTCTTTTACGGGAATGAACCTCTATGATCCTTCAAAAGACAGATCGAATGCTATGCTGACTCGAGTCAGATTCGATTCTACTCCAGTACAAAACGTTTATTTGGAGAATCTGTTAATTTATGGCTAGCAGAGAGAAAAGCCAGAGATTTGATGAGGCGGATGATAAATAAGATATTGACAAATGAGAAAATCGGCTGCGGTGTCAACCATCACCCGCTCATCCAGCCTGCCATTTTTATCATCATTTCCGAAA
>NC_051408.1:18284476-18284598 GCF_015228065.2 Penaeus monodon
GCAAGAACGTCTTCCATATCAGTGCACGAAACAGTGTCTTATCGCCGGAAGCAGCATCCTTCCTGCCGCCTCTTTCTGGGAGACTTTTAATTTGATCTGTGTGGGGGATGAGATGCGTGTTC
>NC_051408.1:18284945-18285494 GCF_015228065.2 Penaeus monodon
CTTTTCCACTTCTCTTTTCCCTCCTCTTATTTTCCACTCAATGGTTGCCATGGAAACCGAATCAGCCCGTGACTCCTTCTAGTTCATTCTGTTTCGTTTGGTTTCAGTGTTATCTTCTCTACCTCACTGTATAGGAAAGAAATGGAAAGTAAATATAAAGAGAGGAAGAACGTAATTAAAATCAGGATAAGTAGATGCCGTTCAGATGCGATTGATTTATCGTTTGATTAAAAAAAAAAAATTGTTATAAAGCTTTGAGGAAAAAAAACAAGAAAAGAGTTGCGTAGTTTTCCACACGTCGACATTACTTCCGCTTACACGATCGATTTATTTTTCGTCGAATTTCTTCACTTCCTCATCATCACCATTGGTTTCCATCCATTCCTTCATCTCCCTGTTTTATCGTCTGTCTCCCACACACACATTTCGTACGCTTAGGCAAGTGTTCATTATCTTGTTACGATAAAAGCCCATATCGCTCCCCGTCCTTAAGATTTCACGATGAATGTGTAGCCTTCCCCTGTCTTTATTGTTGTTATCATTATTGTC
>NC_051408.1:18285716-18285897 GCF_015228065.2 Penaeus monodon
AAAGACCTTTATGAAGAAATGATGCAAAGATGAAACGGAAAGGAAAAAAACGCGAAGATTCTCAAGCCAGGAAACCCATGTCTCACCGACGCCCCTCTTTCGCCTTAAAAGAAGAAATGTCGAGAGGAGAAAACAGGTAAATTTTTTTTGTCTTGTCTGTTTCGTGTGTTTACTTACGTCG
>NC_051408.1:18287008-18287156 GCF_015228065.2 Penaeus monodon
ATACTTTTTTATATCAATTTATGTTGTTTCATATATTTTCATATATTTACCTCCAGTTAAAAGCTTATCATCTATGTTGCACTATGCTATTTACGGGTCATATGGGTAAGGTGGAGATGGCTGGATAAAACAGTGACTGAAAGGGTAG
>NC_051408.1:18287239-18287339 GCF_015228065.2 Penaeus monodon
CTTTTTTTTTCAATTCTATGTTGCGTTCTCTTTTTGTCGATATATTTTAGTTAAAACAGCCCTTTATATCTCGTTTCACTACAATGCGTGGATTTACGTC
>NC_051408.1:18287863-18288096 GCF_015228065.2 Penaeus monodon
TTTTTTGCATTTATTTTTTAGAAAAGATTTTTAAGTAGAAATACAGCATAACATCTGTTATAGAGGTATGGGATGAATGAAAAAAAAGTATATAGGTTGATAAAACGATGATGAACAAGCGTTAATCATAATGACTACATTTAAATCCAACAACGCAAGCAGGAATTGTTACATAATGACGATTATATAATCAAACTCATTGTTGAAAGTAAAGAACCATAATCACATTGATG
>NC_051408.1:18288147-18288500 GCF_015228065.2 Penaeus monodon
GCAGACGTAAAATTTAAACGAAGAACAATGCCAACAGACAACGTGAATAAGCCTTGTGATAAGGAAACAAATCCAAGGGGCTTTTTTGAGATACGGATTAAAAATGCTCCTGTCTGGATTAGGCTCATCGCGATTAACCGGATTAACGTTGTGGGGCGGGGTGGGGGGGGTGAGAGGGGAATATGGAAAATCTGGAGGGGGGAAAGGGGTAGGTAAGGGGGGAGGGAGGGAGGGGGGAGGTAAGTCTGGAGGGGGAGGGGGAGTAGGGGAGGAGTGGAGGGGGTGAGAAGGGAGGTGGGGGGGGTGTTACTTGTATCCGTTTTCAGGGCTGTTCATTGTTTTCTTTCGCTATT
>NC_051408.1:18288562-18288687 GCF_015228065.2 Penaeus monodon
ACGACTCATCTGCTAAATTGGCTGGGGATTTCAATGCGTTTTAGGTCATGAGACAAGAGGCGCTAGGAGGCGCGTCGCTCACATGTGTGTAGATCTACATGGACTTATGTACATATGCATAATCA
>NC_051408.1:18289181-18289276 GCF_015228065.2 Penaeus monodon
GATTATGATATTACATAAGTCCATGTAGATCTACACACATGTGAGCGACGCGCCCCCTAGCGCCTCTCTTGTCTCATGACCTAAAACGCATTGAA
>NC_051408.1:18289317-18289653 GCF_015228065.2 Penaeus monodon
ACTCAAAAGAAGCCTGGCTCGCGAAGCCTCGCCGGCAGCCACACAGCCATTAATACGCAAGGACAGCCCGACCGCATCACGCGCCGTTCTTTGCCGGTCGTGATGGGGTGTCATGGCGGACGCACCGATGACGTGGCGAGCTCTGATTGGCTGGGCGAGGGAGGATGAGCTCTGAGTGTGGGCGTGGCCGACCGACAGCTGGCGTATGTGAACGGACGGCCGCCACGTGGGACGACGAGGGGTTTTTGATAATTTCGATCGATTATTTGATAGGTACGGCGACGCGGTAAACAATCGATGATCGGAGATGAGAGATAAGCCTCTGGAGTGGATGGA
>NC_051408.1:18289687-18289797 GCF_015228065.2 Penaeus monodon
GAGCTGAGGAGGGGATTAACCAAGGGGGATTTTACAGACGCTATTATACGGGGTTTGCCATAATTGGAGGTAAACTTGCGGATACAAACATATTCATTGATCGGTATTAG
>NC_051408.1:18289825-18290204 GCF_015228065.2 Penaeus monodon
AGGACTAAATTACCTATGAATTCCAGAGGAAGTCCATATATGCGTATGTGCCTTTATTTGCTTAAAATAGGGAGATACACAGAGAGCCGATAAGTAGCTAAATATCAGCAAAATTGTTATTGCAGTTATGCATGTACCTACGTTGATTTCACATGTAACAGCATTTTAAGCACAGATGTTGCTGACGTATCTGTAATAACGGAAACAAATACTTCTGAAGTCTGGAATTCCAACCCGGAAATATCTACCACTGGTCACCAACGATATATTTTCAGCAACTATAGTCTAACATTGTAGATTAATACAATATTTAATTCAAAATATCTCAATGCAGGTTGATTGAGGCAATTATCTTACGTTAATGACTACTAGTAGAAAT
>NC_051408.1:18290675-18290878 GCF_015228065.2 Penaeus monodon
CACGAGACGAGGCACGAGAGGACAGGGCGCGGGAATGTTACCAGTATCGGTCATCAAACCCGAAGTCAGCGAGCGAAGAGGTGACTGCTAGAGTGAATGAAATATTATGAGATACTTTTACACCGAATTTGTGTAAATTGGAACGCAAAATAACTGTCAAGATCGAGTGTGTGAGCGTATGGGGAAACATGCGTGTGTGTGTG
>NC_051408.1:18291011-18291275 GCF_015228065.2 Penaeus monodon
CCCACACATCAACGAGACACCTTACGGTACTTCAAGGCTACGAACCGTACCTTGAAGCACGCCCAAGAGCGGGACGAGACTCTGCGTTATGTAATATAAAAAGCTCCATCCGACGAGTATATAATAATACCTTCCCACTCCACTCAGTACATTAGATTATTTGTATTGTATTAATGTGAATAAGATTCGTTTTCTTTTGATGACTCTTTCTGTCGATGTCTCTCTCTCGTGCTTCCTGATTAGCAGAGTATATAAGTGACAGTG
>NC_051408.1:18291518-18291606 GCF_015228065.2 Penaeus monodon
ACTCTAAGCTGTCAACACCCGAGCTTCGCTCCAAACTCCCTATCTACCCAGGAGGGATTTACCGGGAGGGAGAGAAGGTAGATTATTT
>NC_051408.1:18291666-18291769 GCF_015228065.2 Penaeus monodon
TTATTCATAGGCCTACACCCGCTGAGCTCGCTCAATGGGGATCCGCTGCTGCCGGCCATGTCGCCGACCTGCCGGCTAATTAGTGGGTTAACCTGCCTTCGTT
>NC_051408.1:18292082-18292381 GCF_015228065.2 Penaeus monodon
ATTCGATTTTTTCGGAGTCCTGGTCCACCTGCAAGCACGCCATTAGGTTCCCATGTCCCCTTGATCAATGCATCTTTTGAACGGGTCTTGTTCCCCCTGAATATTTTCTACTTCAGATGTTCGGCATCACCTAACGCAATCCCTTTTGAGGTCAAGTCCCAATGAAAATGCGCCGTTTGAGTGTGCTAGCTGGGCAAGTCCACTTGAATCACCACACAAAAACGACCTTTTAGAAACGGCGGCATTCAGAAAGAAACGTAATCCTTATGGAAATACGTTCGTCAAAGTCGCCCGTCTCT
>NC_051408.1:18292400-18293060 GCF_015228065.2 Penaeus monodon
CCTTTTTTTTTCTCTCACCCCAATGAAATACACAATCTATAGGATCCTGTTTCCTACTGAGAGCACGCCATTCATAGCTTTAGCTCCCTTGAATATGTATCTTGCAAACCTTCGGTCATTTTTAGACACTGATATTGATAGTGAAGAGAGTAAATGGATAGTTAGCATAGGGAAAAGTAGAGAGTGTATAATTCATTTTATTTTATTCATTGATAATTTTTTTTTGAATGATTGAATGCATGTAATCTGTGTTTAAATCAGAGTTGGGTCCAATATCCAAATGTATTTTAAGGGGGCATCTCCACTGAGTAACATGCTTACTAAGGCACAAGGTGACCAGTTCACAACCGCCCCATCTCTGACTCCAGCTGATGACGGTACTCACTAATAACTAAACTGCGCCACTTGCATATATTATAGTAAGTAAACGTATAACGATCATGATTCATGTTTTATATAAAAAAAACTCTTTACACTATTTATCTTTAAATTATTTATATTTACGCTCTTTACACTTTGATTAGCTTATTCATCTTTACACTTTTTTCTAAGAGGTTTTTGTCTCTGGTCAGCTTTCTGTTATCCCTTTCAGAGCTTCCTAGCCAACCATCCATATTTTCCTCCGCTTCTTACATACTCAAAGACAAACTTCCCTCCAGT
>NC_051408.1:18293505-18293819 GCF_015228065.2 Penaeus monodon
TAATTAACCATCCGTGAAATGATCTCACTAAGTGGTAATACGACACGGAATTAAAAAAAGTGCTTATCCCTTATAAATACGTTCACCGGTGTTGACTTTGCCACGTAATATATTTCCTACAATTTCTACTGGTGTAATTTCCGCATAGCATGGTATCGGGTATTAAAAGGCGAATAAAGAGGGGCTATACAGAAACAACGCTTAGAATATCACTGAGAGTTTGTTCTGAGCTAAATAGCAGTGGTTGAATGTGTCATGATTTATCTGCTGGAGTGTAGTTTCCGTGTACTGCTTTTTTTTTTCTTAACTCCCAT
>NC_051408.1:18294046-18294338 GCF_015228065.2 Penaeus monodon
GATATCGTTGCTACATTGCTCCTAATATTGATTGCGCGTTGCTGTCACTAATGTTAGTTGTATTACAGTGATTATTGTCAGTTATTGCCAATGATACCATTAACATTACTTTCCACAACTCGCCACAGGTACTGTTACCGTTGCTATTACTGTGCCCGAACCTCCGTCACCGTTACCACCAGAGTAACAAGAGCAAAAGCGATTTCCCATAATATTACTCAGCCCTCCTCCAGCAGACGCCTGAGGTCCTCGGCAAGAGGCAGATAGCTACAGATGTGTAATTTAATTTCAA
>NC_051408.1:18294513-18294577 GCF_015228065.2 Penaeus monodon
GAAACTGGTATTTGGGGGGGGGGCTGTTATTTTGGAGTGGAAACCCTAGTATTGTAGGCCTAGT
>NC_051408.1:18294688-18295011 GCF_015228065.2 Penaeus monodon
AATCCTTCGCATTTCCTTTAAGTTCTTGTCTTATTAAAATGTTAATCGTTTCATTTTATTGACCCTTTTTCCCTCTTGCCTTGCCCCTCTTTTCGTTATTCGTTTTTTTTCTCTTGTTTCGTCCCTCCTTCCTCACGCTCTCCACGTCACATCCCTACATTTCCCCTTTTCCCCTCATTGTTTCCCCTTAAGGGCGATTTGGTACCCCCCCCCCTCCTTCGTATCAGAGCCAGGTGTCTAGCCGTAATCGTGCCGTGTACGTGTGCAAAGGTACACATGCGTCTGGCCATGTACGTTACGCTTCATTCAAGTATAGAATGTAT
>NC_051408.1:18295161-18295350 GCF_015228065.2 Penaeus monodon
TGCTCTCCCATCCGATCTCCTCTTATCATCCCATCTCTCCTTTATCCTCCATAAACGGGAAGCCAAAAACTACAGTTCATAATACGTGTGATGTGGTCTTCGGTGCCCTCCGCTTGATGCCCGGCTCAGGGGGGCCAGGCACGCCCTCTATCGCAAAGGGGGGGGGGTCAAAAAGTGTAATTGATTCTC
>NC_051408.1:18295688-18295763 GCF_015228065.2 Penaeus monodon
TCGAGGAGGCTGTGTAAGACAAATCCAGAAGGTTGTGGGTCTGTCACGATCTCCCTGATCCTACCGCGTCTCTTG
>NC_051408.1:18295830-18295944 GCF_015228065.2 Penaeus monodon
TTTTCCCCATCACCCCTTTGCTGAAATTATTTCTCCCCACCTTCCTTCCTTCTCGTTTTTTTGTGCTTCTTCATTCATTGAGATACTTTAGGGACCAGCGTAGGCGTTGAGGAT
>NC_051408.1:18296068-18296439 GCF_015228065.2 Penaeus monodon
CAACAGACAGACATAGAGAAAGTTAGAAGGGAGAGGCAGAGAAGCCTATGATTATGATTACATCATATGCTTAACAGATAGCATGAAACAATCCCAATAATGGCAGTAAGATTCAAAATAGCAAAGCCCCTCCGCTTAAAAAAAAAAAACGAAAACAGAAAATGAGCACACATGAAGAGGGGATGAGCGGACGAGGGGTTAAGAAAGGACGGAATAGAGGGAAGCGAAAAGGGGAGAGAGAGGGAGAAATAAAGGAATCCTTCGTGAAAAATTCGAAGGCGAAGAGGGAGAGGACGGGAAGGATAATAGGCTACATAAGACCTACGGAAGGGTATCCAGATTGGATGTTTAGTGAGAAGAAACAGAGCCGA
>NC_051408.1:18296479-18296567 GCF_015228065.2 Penaeus monodon
GCGCAGGGAGGTTAATAGATAAATAGATAGACAGGAAGAGAAGGATAGATTCATGTATTAAGAAAACGATGGAAGGAATGAGGGAGGA
>NC_051408.1:18296890-18296979 GCF_015228065.2 Penaeus monodon
CTAGCAGATATTCCAATTCCTAAAATGATATCAAATGGAATGAGAATTGGGAATTGATAACTAAATCAGGAACGGAGGCGACATAAGGC
>NC_051408.1:18297042-18297185 GCF_015228065.2 Penaeus monodon
GTGGCTTGAGTCGAAAATAAAAAAATTAAGAGATGGTAAAGAAATGAATAAAGGGAAGAGGGGAAGAAACGACACGTAAGGATTTGAAGGTAAAATAGATGGTATAGAAAGGCATAGGCAAGGATAAAGGTAGGAAATGGGGA
>NC_051408.1:18298639-18298792 GCF_015228065.2 Penaeus monodon
AAGTGTTGTTACCAACAATGCTTATGACAACACGAACAAAAGTGGTATACATGTCCAAATCATAATTATCTTATTCATTCATCACCATCCGATCCCATTTCCAATCGTTCCCCCCCCCCTCTCGCTCTTCTTGTGCCATTTAACTCTTTCCAT
>NC_051408.1:18298814-18299082 GCF_015228065.2 Penaeus monodon
TCGAAAGAGACCTACGTGAGATTCGTCACCCACTCTGCCTTCTCCAAAATCCGAAAAGTCTACGGGAAGCCACGCCTGGTTTGAGCGTATGCATGTGGCTAGTGTAAATATATGTTCAGGCTTTGGTGTGACGATCCGGAGCGTGTGGTTTGCCTTTTCTTTCCTTTGTGTGTTTTTTGACTGGTCTTTTTTGGTTTGCGTTTTTTTTTTATCGATTAGCGATGATACACTTAATGTTAATGCTATTAACAATGCTATCGTACATATA
>NC_051408.1:18299113-18299330 GCF_015228065.2 Penaeus monodon
ATATAAATGTGTTATCACTGTCATCAATATTATCATCATTACTGCTGTTGTTGTAACTATTGCTATTCGCATCATCATTGCAAATGATTCTAATGTTCATATTCTCTTAATGCCATTACCGCCATATTAAGTAATTTCAAGAAAAGTGAACTTGCCCTCCCCCCCTCCCCCCATCTCCCCGCCCTTTCTCTTATAACATCATTATTTGCCCTTTTTT
>NC_051408.1:18299375-18299766 GCF_015228065.2 Penaeus monodon
TCAGAGCGGGCGGTGAGAAGTGTCGGCAGATGTTTCTAAAAGTTTCGTTCGCTTTCTTATTATCAGAATCCTTTTCACCATATCCTAGATTTATTTCCATTGGTATAATCAGCTATACCTTTAAAAATCCCCTCTTAACTCTTTAGAAAAAAAATATATAAATATAAATAAAAGATTTCATCGAAAAACACCTCCCTCCCTCTAAAAAATCACGTAATCAAAGGCTTCCTGCAAACGAATAGATATGTTTATATTTATTTGAAAAAAAAAAAAAAATTCTAGCACGTTGGCCGTCAAAGAGCCATATTTTGGGGGACAACTTTGAAGAAAATTACCAATTAGAGAGCGAGTAATGAGTTTTAAGCCTGGAGCGCGATTTTTTGTTTTTTTG
>NC_051408.1:18300358-18300495 GCF_015228065.2 Penaeus monodon
GGGTACCTGGAAACATGCTTTCCACGCATTTTGCCAAACCTCCATGTGGTTCTGTCTTTAAGAAAAGTCGAGCACATTTTCCATCCTCTCGCACAATACACAGCATCCGCCTGGAGACACCGTAAGACACCTTCGCG
>NC_051408.1:18300521-18300705 GCF_015228065.2 Penaeus monodon
GCAGCCCTATTCTTCCGGACCCCCAAAAAGGTGAGATAATTTGAAGGTGTAAATAGGTTATTAGGCGTGCGACGGAGTCCTTGATAGACCCCGAGATGTCTTCGTCGCCCTTATGTGTTACCGGCGAGAAGGACTAGATCCCCTTGTCCTCGCAGCGCGTCTTTGCAGCAGGCTCCGAAAGCTG
>NC_051408.1:18300925-18301106 GCF_015228065.2 Penaeus monodon
TTGCCGAGCCAGCCGATATCCATCCCGACCTGCCCCTCCGCCGCCAGCCGATATCCATCCCGACCTGCCCCTCCGCCGCCAGCCGATATCCATCCCGACCTGCCCCTCCGCCGCCAGCCGATATCCATCCCGACCTGCCCCTCCGCCGCCAGTGATCGGTGGCTGGATTCAGGCCCTTGTG
>NC_051408.1:18301160-18301323 GCF_015228065.2 Penaeus monodon
GACTGTCGTTGAGGGGAATAATGGTGTATATTTAATTTCAGCGACACTTGTGGAGAAGAGTCATTGATACGTGATACAGCGCCGTCCAGCACACAGGGACGGGCTTTGGTTCGCGCGGGTATTAAAGCACGAATGAAACGCAACCCTTTGCCTCCGGTCCGCT
>NC_051408.1:18302127-18302448 GCF_015228065.2 Penaeus monodon
CAGACCAACTTAGCCCGGCTTTCCGCCACTAAGGCCAACGCGCCGGTTCTAATGGTATTTGTTGTGCGTTCCTGTGCTTGTATTCGCCTTTGAAATGTTTTCAGAGCGGTCAAATGTTACAAATTATAAACAGCTGATTATGTGGCGCCACATTCGCCATTCCCTCCGGTGAGAGCGCCGGTCAATGCTCCGGTTAATTCATGTCTTGGTTAATGGATTCTAAACTGAGCGAATTTCATGCGCTCGCTCCTCTACGCGTTATATGGCCGCGTGCATTCGAGATTTGGACACACGCGAGAATTTTCTCACTCACGTCTTCCT
>NC_051408.1:18302672-18302968 GCF_015228065.2 Penaeus monodon
AGAACTATTCGCGTCGGAGATATAATGTGCGTACAGATATCCACGCGTCGTTGGCACATGGCAGTAGCAATTGCAGAGGCCAGTAGTCACCTCAGCTGAAATGAAATTAAATGTTTTCCGCTTCACTCAAGCATTTGTAAATGAACGAATATGTAATATCATAAAGTGTTTTAAGTGTCATCAAACTGATGATGTAATATTTTGGTTGAATTTATTATGTGTGTATGTTTATATATAGAATATATGCAATTGTTGTTTTTGTGATTAGCTCATTTTAACCTGCTATATTTGTTTTG
>NC_051408.1:18303187-18303327 GCF_015228065.2 Penaeus monodon
CGAGTAGTATCATTAACGTTGTGAACAATATTACTCGTACAACAGTAACAAAGAATAAAAAAAGAGAGGAGAGGAGAGCAAAAGACACAGAGATAGAGAGGTGGTGGAGTGCGCGCGCGTGAGCGAGCGAGCGAGCGAGC
>NC_051408.1:18303450-18303597 GCF_015228065.2 Penaeus monodon
GAGGTAAACTAGAGATGGAAAGGAGCAGAGGAGGTCGAGTGGAGACAGTCTGACAGACAGAGAGAGGGAGGCAGAGGGAGCTGGAAACACCTCTAATAACTAATGCACGGCCCTGGATTAGCACACCACGAGACGCAAATCACAGAC
>NC_051408.1:18303639-18304048 GCF_015228065.2 Penaeus monodon
CACCAGCCCTGTGTTAACCGGAGCTTTTGAATTAGTTACATCGGTAGCGCTTAGTGTGTCAGGATGGGAGGTGGGGAAAGGGAGGTGGTTAAGCGAATGGGAGGGGAGGTGCGGGAGCGAGCGATGGGTGAGAATTAGACCAAATTTAGGCCGGAGATGGCTATCATTTATTCCTCTTTGTGTAATGGATCATAATGTGCTGAGATCAGGTTTTATCGAAGTGTCCCCTCGCCCCGTTTTCCGTTTTCTATAAACACTCTCCCTCTTCCAGACCCATCTATCTGTTTCCGCCTCGTATTTCCTCTGCCCCTTTCTCTTCGCCCCTCTTCTCTGTCTCTCTTTCCAGTTGCCTCTCCATTGATCTATTCATTTTTGTCTTTTTACTTTCTCTGTCCATTTCTCCTCCTTT
>NC_051408.1:18304301-18304437 GCF_015228065.2 Penaeus monodon
ACCACTCCTCTTCCTGCCTATCTGTAACAAAATGAAGAGACAGAAATGAACTTAGACCTTCAATTATTCAACTTGATTATGTAAAGACATGCTAACAAGATAATGTTGAGGTGGGGCTGGGGGGGGGAGCAAGAAC
>NC_051408.1:18304553-18304670 GCF_015228065.2 Penaeus monodon
AGGGGGGGGAGGGAGAATAAATCTATACGGTTAAAATTAGGCATAAATCACTGATCAGATTAATCACAAGGAAACCAAAACGTATTTCAAATTATATGACTTGCGCTCCCTCTCCCT
>NC_051408.1:18304777-18304977 GCF_015228065.2 Penaeus monodon
TACAAAAAAGGAAACTGAAACTGCAGTACATACCATTTTAAGCCATTTTCATTTACTGTGATTTCGCTCAGCTTTTCCGTGCCTCTCAGCCGCGCAACCAATGGCCAGCGTACCACACAGAGTCAGGTTGCAGGCAGGGAATGCGCTGTCATTGTGACGGACAAATAGTGTGCTTGTATGCATGTGTCTGTTCGTTTCTT
>NC_051408.1:18305095-18305468 GCF_015228065.2 Penaeus monodon
TTGTATTTGCTTCCGAATGTGCCTGGATTTGTCTCCGCATACGTATATGAGCGATCGTGTATGAAAATTGAAAAAAAATAGAATAAAGCAGAAATCGAAAAATGAAAGAGAGAGAGAAAAAAAGACACTTCTAAGATGTGGCCAATAATTAAGTTAGTTCCTCTCGAGCTGGGAAAAATATTCGTTCGGAACATGAAACGTCATAAATATCTTTTTTTTTTTAAATCCGAATAGTGATACTAATTACCTTTTTCTTTTGTTCTTTCCAGGTGAGTGAGACGAGACAGGCAGATCTTCGTGTTCGCTGCGAGAAGTATGTATTTACGCTGTGTTCTCTGTTCGGGTCGGTGGTCGCCAGGGGGCTACGGGTCTC
>NC_051408.1:18306744-18306935 GCF_015228065.2 Penaeus monodon
TCGGACTTACACGTAGCAGCAGACGGTGAATAACTGAGAGGGCGTGTTGGTTGCGGGGAAAAGTAGCGAAGGTTGGCGGAGAAGACGGTGGTGGAGAACTTTTTTGTGTTGCGTTCTGCTTTTTTTTCTTATTTTGGCTTTAGTTCATTTGATTTCATTGATATCAATTGATAGTTTATTTCTGCATTCTG
>NC_051408.1:18306955-18307259 GCF_015228065.2 Penaeus monodon
AATTCTCTCTTCCTGTCTGACAATATGTTCTTTATATGATTTTATTCCGTTACCTGTATTTCCAATCATTTATCCTGATTTTTCGCTTCTTCACTTCCCACTTTCTTGCCCCCAACCACACCCGTCTCCCAGAAGAGAAACGGGGAGAAGCCTCGCGGGGAAAAGAACAGCGCGACGAAGAGGCAGGAGAGGAAGAGAAGAGAGGAAGGAGGAAAAACGCCGGAGAAATGGCCGACGAGAAAAGGTCGGACTCTGCTGGCACTTGGGCGTCGAATCGAACACCAGGTCAGAAGGTCAAGTGAGA
>NC_051408.1:18307632-18307856 GCF_015228065.2 Penaeus monodon
CCGAGCAATAGTGATAGGGGGTCGAGGAGACGGGGTGAAGAGGGGCGGGGTATTAGAACGAGCGAGGTGGAATGTCGCAGATAGAAAATGGGCTGTGGATGAGGGGGTAGGATGACAGCTGACGGCGTGGGTTGGCGCCGGAATCTAGTTTTTTGTGATAATGTTTCCTTTTCTTTTTTAATGGGGGGGGGGGGTCAGGAGGTGATAAAGAGGGAGAAGGGAGC
>NC_051408.1:18308570-18309081 GCF_015228065.2 Penaeus monodon
ACATAAATTGAAGAAAGTGTGAAGGAAAATGGAAAAAAAACATGAAAATATAATAGAAATTGCTCAACATACTAAGATCTTCACTTCCTGAATAGGATCAATGATCTTAGGTATCAGTGTCGGGGTATTTTTCTCAAAGACTTCTCGAGAGATTTTAGAAGGACGCTACTGAAATTACATGCTTATGTTTAGCACGAGGATCGCTGCATTTTAGCGCGGAGAAATTTCCCCTCCCATTTTTAAAACCATTTTCTCTCTCTATTTTCTTTTCTCTTTTCTCTATCCTTGTCTGCCTTTTTATACTGATTCATCAGACGTGAAATAAGAGAAATGAACGGGGCTAAAAGACAGGGGAAAAAAGGCTAGACTTACATATTTTTTTATCTGTTAAATGAAGACTTCCTTTGACGTCTCTCCTTTTTTAGCAGGGAAAGGGGGGGGGGGGTAATATTGCAGTCGTTTGTGAAAATACGAAAACATTGGGGGGGGGGCAGGGGGAAGGAATGAAAGG
>NC_051408.1:18309805-18310308 GCF_015228065.2 Penaeus monodon
AACTTCAATAAGAGAAAAAAAGGTCAATTCGCCCACGTTATAAGGGTGACTGCGCCGTAGGTTCTCGCGCAAGAGTCGACCTTACGACTCAGCCCCTCAGGCTTTACTCCAAAAGCCCGGCCAAGGAGCTATCGATGCAATAGCACCTCGGGGAGAAAGCTGCTAGCGAAAGCTGTCTTTGCCTCGCTAGAGGCGCTTCCTCTCTTCGTCTCTCCCTTTCGCTGTCTCTCCCTCAATCCTCCCTTTCTCCCTCGTTCCCTCTGCCTCACCCTCCCTCCCAGTCTTTCTCACTTTCGCCTTTCTCCCCCTGCCTCTCGCTCTTTCCTCCACTTTCCCCTCCCTCCGTTTCTCCCATTCTTTTTTCCTTTCCCTTTCTCGCTCTTCCTCCCTTTCTCCTTCTTTTCCTCTCTCCCCCATTCCCTTCATCCCCTCCTCCTTCATTTTTCTCTTATCTCTCTCTTCCCCTCTCTCGCTATTATTATTCTACTGGTTTGTCTATTTAT
>NC_051408.1:18311309-18311378 GCF_015228065.2 Penaeus monodon
GAAAGGGGGATTTTCCAATAGAAAAATATAATAATAACGAACTCTTTCGGAAAGGGGAGGAGGAGAAGG
>NC_051408.1:18311402-18311533 GCF_015228065.2 Penaeus monodon
GCAGCAGGGGGGGGCAGCGGCGTTTAAATGGAAGTAATAACATTATAATTATTATCAGTGACGTGTTTTCTCTTTGCCGTCTCCCTCCCCCTCAGCGATCAAGTGCCAAGTAATGTTGTTCTGATCAAAAG
>NC_051408.1:18311727-18311856 GCF_015228065.2 Penaeus monodon
TCCCCTCCCAAGATGTGGTAACCTTTAGGGGGTCTCTGAGCACCCCGCTCTTTGATCCCGGGGTCCCTCGCCCGGCGTCTGAGGCGGCCCGGCGAAAGGAGGGGAGAAATGGGCGCCGGAAAACATGAC
>NC_051408.1:18312077-18312186 GCF_015228065.2 Penaeus monodon
AAGTCCTATCATCTGAGCCTCCAGTGATTCCTTTAAATTCACAACGATACGCTTGGAATACAGGAATGGGAACGAGAGTCCACCAGATAACCCCCTCCCCACCTCCCGG
>NC_051408.1:18312328-18312488 GCF_015228065.2 Penaeus monodon
CTACTTGCTCCCAATACCCCGTAGCCTACATCGACAACACGTCTCGAAATCCCCTCCAACGATGTTCTAATTAGGACCGAAGATGTTGTTATTACAATTACTGTTGTTGTTCATGGCGGCGCAACACTCGACCCAAGCAGTAGGGTCTGCTTGCCACCTC
>NC_051408.1:18312551-18312655 GCF_015228065.2 Penaeus monodon
TTGTGATGAATAAGCGTTAGTTCGAAAGTGAAAGTGCCTTCAGAATGGCGAATAGGGTAGATGGAAATACAAATCAAAGGAAAACGAAGGGGGGGAGGGGAGAA
>NC_051408.1:18312685-18312806 GCF_015228065.2 Penaeus monodon
CAGGTGCAAAGATGAAGGGAAAAAAGAAGAAAAATACGTGAAGACGTGAGGAAATGGAAAAGCGGAAGTCATACGTATATATCCGAGAGCAAAAAAGGGAAGAGCTGGTGCAAGTGAAAGC
>NC_051408.1:18312888-18313046 GCF_015228065.2 Penaeus monodon
TCAGCACCTCAAACAGCGCCAGGTAATTAGTGCAGGAGAGGAGGGCGTGGAAGATGTTTAAAAAAAGTCCTTCATTAATGAGGCAGACCGTGATTACGTGTGCATGTCTGCCTAACACCTGCGCTCTCTCTCACACGCACACGCGCGCATACATTTAA
>NC_051408.1:18313677-18313813 GCF_015228065.2 Penaeus monodon
TTGTAAGACGATAGCACTGATGATGAGAATTCCATCTTATAACTAATTTCACAAGAGGACGCTGTTAAATATGGTAATTAAACATGCAAATAATCAGATATTGATATTTTCATTTATGTAAATTCCTTTTGCATCG
>NC_051408.1:18313854-18314161 GCF_015228065.2 Penaeus monodon
TATTAATATACACACCCCCTATCCCTCCCCCATACAAATCTCTCTCATTTTCTCCCTCTCCCCCTCTCCTTTCTCCCCCTCTCCCCCTCTCCTTTCTCCCCCTCTCCCCCTCTCCTTTCTCCCCCCCCCCCCCGAACCTAACCAGTGAAACTCTTTACATTAAAATCCCGGAAGTTTCCTGCTTTCAAACTTTGAAAAATTATATATATTGCACATACGTCACACCTTTCGCTAAAAAAAGGAATTATCAGCTTTTTCCCTTCTTTTTCGTTTCCTTTTTTTTGTCTCTCTCTTTTGACTTTTTTTC
>NC_051408.1:18315281-18315521 GCF_015228065.2 Penaeus monodon
AAAAAAAAGGAGGAGGGGAAAGAAAAAGAAGAAAAAGAAGAGAAGAAGAAGAGGGGAAAGGGGGGAGGGGAGGAGGAGGAGAGGGGGGAGATAAGAGGAAAGAAAGGGGGGAAGGGGAATAGGGGGAGAAAAAAGCTGAAAAAAAGTGTGTTGTGTACAGGGCGATGCGGTGGTTATAAAAATGCGACTAGTCAGAAAGAGGAAATAAAAACGTAGGACATTGTAACCTGCCATTATAAA
>NC_051408.1:18315747-18315848 GCF_015228065.2 Penaeus monodon
ATGCCCGAAAGAGCGCCCTCAGAAACTTACTATTCTCTCGCCATTACACACAGCTTAACTCACTCTCTTTCCCAGATCTTCTTAACAACCATCTTACGGTT
>NC_051408.1:18316187-18316266 GCF_015228065.2 Penaeus monodon
AGCTCTGTCCTGTGCCTCGTCTTGTGGGAGGTTATTTGGGCCCGGCGCCTGTGGCTTCGCTGGCTCGTGTTGAGGAATC
>NC_051408.1:18316850-18317051 GCF_015228065.2 Penaeus monodon
AAAAACCCCAATTTTCGTTCTTTCATTCAAATTAGAACGCAAGCGGGGGCGACCTCCCCCCCTCCTGGCCCCCCCCCCCCTCACAGGTACTTCGAGTGGGTTTTTGCAAAAAACAAAAATAAAAAAAGGGGGGGGGTAGTTTATCCCTCTGTTTTGCGGGATATTAAAATTTAATAAACTTTGATCTACGGGAAAAAAAAT
>NC_051408.1:18317405-18317938 GCF_015228065.2 Penaeus monodon
CGGGGATAAATTTATTCTTCAAAAAAAAGATTTTGCTTATTATCCATTATAAAAGCAACTTCCTACCCTTTCCCCTTTTCCCCCCCCTTTTTTTATTTTCCCTCTCTTTCCCCTCTCTTGAATGTAATATAATTATCCGCTGCCCAACTTTTCTTTTTGAAGTCGATTCCCGTCGCCTTCATAAGAGTTTGAGCGTTCGGTTTAGGAATTCCCGGCGATGTAAAGATGCTCTGATTTTTACGTGACCCAAATGTTGAATATCCACATGTTTTATGATTTTTTTCCTCCTTTCTTTCTTCCCTTTTTATATTGTTGAGATGTTTTGTTTTCGTTAATTTTTATATCGATTTTTATGCTTCTTATTTGTTGTGTTTTTATTTTCGGGGGGAGAGGGGCATAGGGAGTTCATATATATAAGTATGACCGAATTATATACACATTGTACTTTACACCAGCATAAAAGTAGTCCCTATGGTCTTTAAGGACAGTGAAAATAACGATACTGAAGCTAATGTTAGTAATGCCGAAAACAG
>NC_051408.1:18317970-18318212 GCF_015228065.2 Penaeus monodon
GCGGAGAAAATATCCGTAGAGTTTGTGTCACATGGTATGAGTATATCGTCCCGGCCAGAGCCTTAGGCGTTAAATATATAAAGAGCTCTCAAGATAGCACTTTAGATAATAAATAATTCGACTCGATTTTCCGAGGTAAAAATCCCGCTAAAGTCTACACTGTGCTTGCGCGAGTGCTTGCGCGGGAGGGAGGGGAGGAATTACTGTTAATCACTTTTGAGAAAGGAAAATGGAGGATAGGC
>NC_051408.1:18319680-18320038 GCF_015228065.2 Penaeus monodon
GAACGTACCAAAAATAAAAGGGCAAATATACTAACCACAATCTCCCTACAATGAAACCTGCACACATTATTTTCCACTGAAAGCTACCGGTATCATTCACAAACGAAGAAAATGATAGCGATAGAGTTTTATAGCCAGCGAGAGAGAGGGATAGAGGGGAGAGGATGGCAGAGGGAAGACGAGAGAGGGAGGAGAGAGAGGGACGGGAGAGAAGGAGGAGAGGGAGGGCAGAGGGCAGAGGGGAGAGGGTGGGGAAGGGGAAGGGCAAGGGGATTGGGAAGGGCAAGGGGATGGACGGGAGGGGAGGTGCTATTAGCGAGGAAACAACAAATCTGTAGGTAAGCGCCTTAGCTGTGGA
>NC_051408.1:18320300-18320428 GCF_015228065.2 Penaeus monodon
AGTGGCCGAGTACGTTTGCGGAAATAAGCAATTCTTTTGTTTGCTTCTGCGTCTGTTTCGCTCAAGGCGTTTGTGCGGCTGCGATGCCACGTCCATACGTTGTCACTTCCTTGCCGACGTGACGTTTG
>NC_051408.1:18321318-18321492 GCF_015228065.2 Penaeus monodon
CTCTGTCGCTGTGAATTTAACTAAACTTCCTTTATTCAAATATTTCTGCCCACATGCCCAGTGTGACGTCCCCTTCTGCACGTATGTCCTCCCCGTGCGCGCGGCCTCAGGTAACGGCGGCCCAGGTAGCGGTCGAGGGTCACTCGCAACCTAATAGCAATTACGAGCGTCTGG
>NC_051408.1:18321539-18321632 GCF_015228065.2 Penaeus monodon
CTGAGTGGCTTCTTTAGTCGCTAGTAGGCGGGGGATGAGGCCTCGCGGGGGGACGCCCACGAGGCAGGAGATACAAATTGGGTGGGGTTGGCG
>NC_051408.1:18321775-18321924 GCF_015228065.2 Penaeus monodon
TTCTTGAACAGTATGCATACGAGACATCTTGTTGATATGAACAAAATCTCAATTGACTGTAGTGAAGATAATCTGAAGATTCTAAATCAAACATTCATTTTTATTCATTCAGTTCATACTACCGAAAAGAAAACGTTCTGAATCTCATG
>NC_051408.1:18322032-18322383 GCF_015228065.2 Penaeus monodon
TGGGGGGAGGGGGTTATCTTAAACGTTCAACCATTGGATCAAAAGTCACTCGCCACAGAAGCTTTTCGCTCAATTACTTTCAGGTGATACAAACATTATCATTTATTTCCCCTCGACGAATAGCCATAAACAGTAGATAAAGGTATTCCTTTTTCTGGAATCTGACATTCATGATTAACTGTTTTCCCCTTACTTTCTCCCCCCCCCCCCCCCGGCCCAGCGCGTCGTCTGGATGGTCGATTGTCGAGTGTGATGCAACTTGAAAGTCTTTACAGATGTCGAACTAATCAAGAGGAAATTGATTCTGAACAAAAAAATCAAGGAAATGTTTTTCTCTTCGTTGGAACGACA
>NC_051408.1:18322803-18322936 GCF_015228065.2 Penaeus monodon
TACAATACTAAACAGAGAAATAGAAAAGAAGAAAAGATGAGGGACAAGGTAAAAAGAAAGATAAATAAGAAATCTTGGAGCAATAAATGTGCCAAAATAATCATTGCTTATCAATAATGGCGGACCTCATAGT
>NC_051408.1:18323133-18323355 GCF_015228065.2 Penaeus monodon
TAAGCTACGCCAACACCGAGCTAAGCCCCAGAGTGACAAGAAGGTCGGAAATGCCATTGTTCGCAAGGAGGAAAACGACACAATGGCGTCGCGAAGGGGGACGGGCCAGAATGCAGAGAAGTGACAATCATTTTGATGCTGAGGACGCTGGATTCATCGCATCCATTATCGTGATTACCAGTCCGGAGGGAAAAAATGTCCGAGAGATTATATTCCGATTTT
>NC_051408.1:18323565-18323875 GCF_015228065.2 Penaeus monodon
TAATAATCATGATGGCTATAGCTGATGTACGTGTGACCATTACGTGACTGGTTCGATTGGTACAGTCAAAGTACCATCAAGGAATGCAAGTGGCCATTACTTAGTGTATGACTACTATTCATGTTTTTTCTATTTCTTTAATATCAATCACCATATTTTTTGAGAGATAAAGAGAGATTCTATCGGCAGATCCAAAGTGACTAACAGAGCCACACACACACACAACACCCCCCTAACCCCGCCCTTGTTTTCTCTCCCCGCAGTCGGCCATGTCGGTGCCCGTGTTCTCGCCCAGCGAAAACCACATCCT
>NC_051408.1:18323926-18324114 GCF_015228065.2 Penaeus monodon
CACGGTCCTCTTCTTCCTCCGCAGGCACGCCAAGTCCCGAGCCAAGCTGCAGGGACTCACGGCGCACGACACGGAAGCCTCCAAGGACTACCAGGTAAGGAAGCGAGGTGGGACGGGGGTGGGAGGGCGTGAGGGGGGCCTGCAGATGCAGAAGTAGGAGTCGAGTTTATGATCATTAATTTGGCGTG
>NC_051408.1:18324218-18324700 GCF_015228065.2 Penaeus monodon
ATCGACATCCTCGTCATCATCATTCATAATGATTTTTTATTAAGTGTTAACGCTTTATTGCAAGAAGTAGTACTCGTAGCGTGGCAACTACTATTATGATTATAGCCATTGCCGCTGTTAATATCCTTGTTATCAGTATCATCATTAATAACGTACATCGCATCGGATTTCCTCGCTTTTGAATTTTTGGTTTCGAAATCAGAAGGAAATTTCATAAATTGTCGAGCTCGAATTACGTAATTCAGGATCAAGGTTACACTTCACTAGATTAGAAGGAAATTTTCCGTTATTAGGATGACATTTTCAGCGGCTCGAGCACACGGATTTAACCTCTCATCATTTTAACGCAGGAAAAAAAATCAACTGATACGATGACTTTGATATTAAATCTTAATTTAAAATATTTAAAGCCGGATGTAACGCCTCTTTTTGACATCTGAACGAATAAACTGGTCGGTTGAGGAAGTTGAATCTCTGGTGTA
>NC_051408.1:18324833-18325114 GCF_015228065.2 Penaeus monodon
GTTTCACCAACGAGCAGTTATTTTTCCTGATTATTTCCAGTGAAAAGTAGCTATTAGCGAAATCATCTGATGAAGTTAGCAAAAGGAAACACAGCTAATTGAAAAGAACAAATAAGAGAAAATGAGAGAACAAAAGACTAAAGAATATACATACAAAAAAAGCACAGCCATTAATTTCATTCTTCGACATAATGATGATAAAAAAAACACGAAATATAATCATCACCACCATTATACTAATAACAAAAACGCCTCGCCTAACCTTCTACACGGTACCCCTC
>NC_051408.1:18325260-18325380 GCF_015228065.2 Penaeus monodon
AGCATTTACTCCCCCGTAGGTCTATCTCCTTCTGTGGCCAATTCATAATCACAGAAGTGCTTCTGTGGCTCACCCCTTTTTTGATAATTGAAGAAGGTGCATACAAATGATTAGATGTTG
>NC_051408.1:18325801-18325962 GCF_015228065.2 Penaeus monodon
TGAATTAATTATCATTCCCCACATTAATTATCAAGAAGCCAATATCTACTCCCCCCCCCCCCAACAGGCTAATTATGGGGGGGGGGGGGGGGATAGAGTTTTGAGAAGTTAGAAGTCTGTGGGAGAGATTGGCCTGAAGTTTTAGGGGGTTGTTCGTTGTT
>NC_051408.1:18326019-18326308 GCF_015228065.2 Penaeus monodon
TCGTGATGGTGTTACAAGTGTTGTTATTCTTGGTTGGTTATTTACATGGTCTCCGTCGCAGTCTCCTGGGATCATATTCCCTGCCTAGGTTCAGTATCTTCGCCAGTTCCTCCTGCCTCGTTCGCAGCTTTGCGCATGTCACCTCCACCGCCTCCTCTGCCTCTTCCCTCCGACTCATTTATCCTCATCGCCTCCTCATCCCCATACTGCGGTGCGGCACACGCCCACGTAGCATTGTCCCTTCTTTTCACCCTTCTCCTGTTCAATACCCTTCTACCATCTACAATTT
>NC_051408.1:18326626-18326736 GCF_015228065.2 Penaeus monodon
GGGGGGGGAGAAGGCTAGAAGGGATTATAGAAGAGGTTAGTTAGTTTGTCTAATTGGTTGTTACTGGTCCTCTTGTTGAAACTGGAGCGTGGTTTGTTCGTGCTAGTTCG
>NC_051408.1:18327927-18327999 GCF_015228065.2 Penaeus monodon
TTCCCTGACAACACGCGGCCGGTGTATCTGTGCCAATTATTGCGTAAAGCAAAGGCCTCGATAGCTCCTTTA
>NC_051408.1:18328038-18328102 GCF_015228065.2 Penaeus monodon
TCTTACCAATTATCCTTGTGGTGATAGTATTGATGGTGTCACCAGGCACATTACTCTGTCCATG
>NC_051408.1:18330088-18330246 GCF_015228065.2 Penaeus monodon
CTTATGATAGTCTGTGATCGTCCGTCAGCGCTAATTAGAAAAGTGATTATAGTGTTATGATTACTTACTAGGATCAAAGGCATATTAACCCACAATTATATGTTCTGCACCTGTTGCTTTTCAAGTGTCTTTAATGTTACTTGATCCTTCATCTCTCG
>NC_051408.1:18330798-18330864 GCF_015228065.2 Penaeus monodon
AGTGTCTGACTTTCCTGTTCGTTCGTCTTCTCGAGATACTTATCTATGTGTAAAAGAGTGTAGTAG
>NC_051408.1:18330926-18331069 GCF_015228065.2 Penaeus monodon
GATAGGTTGGACGGGAGGATGGGGACGCGATGCTCCGAAATTCATTACGACTACCGAAGTCACTTGTCAAAGGAATCGGACCCGGGTTTCATTTACCAGTGCAAAGAATCCCGGCGGAGTTTAATCACGGCCCGGCCACTTTT
>NC_051408.1:18331730-18331930 GCF_015228065.2 Penaeus monodon
TTTCCTGTGATCTTTTCCCGCCATAATTACAGTGTTAAGTTACCCAAGGAAAATGAAACGTGTTTACGGGGAAGTGATTTAAAAATTTTCCTTGGGTCGCATTGCATGATACGGAGAGGGTCAGGCGAGAGAGGGGGAGCGGGGAGAGAAGAAGGGAGTTGATGGAATAAGAATGATGGTGGTCAGAGAATGTCGTATGT
>NC_051408.1:18332245-18334368 GCF_015228065.2 Penaeus monodon
CAAACAACCGCTAACTAGTTTACCAATAACGACCGTAGCAACAGCAACGACTACAAAAGACTGACTGAGGCATGAAAAATAATAAGCATCTTCCCTATTTTCCGCAGGACCTCTGTCGGGCACGAATGGCAGGCAAAACCGGCGGCGAAGGAGGGAAGACGGAGCCAGCGCCAACGCACGCACAGGGACAACGCGTCTCCAGCCTCTCTAGGGATTCGGACAACGGCAACAACTCCCCTTCGTCCCGGTCGTCCACCAGTTCATGGTCAGCATCACCAACAACGACCTCTGCGTTCTAGTAATATGCACAAAGGAGGAATGGATGCATAAACAATCCAGCGAATTGATAGGTTGTTAGTCCCTTAGTCTTTAGCACAAGGCGGTTGTTTGGCAGGACGGCCAACTGATTAGCTGTCTGTCTAGTCAGCCAGTTTGCTTTGTTGTTTCAGCGAAGAGGCGAGGTCAGGTGGATGCTATTGTCCGCTCACGTCTATATCACCTATGAATAGAGTCATCAAACGGTCTTGGCTTTGTTATAGATGACCTCTTGTCCGTAAAGGATGTAGTGTTTGAAAGCGTGCAAACCTGAGTGCATTGATGTTCCACAAGAGATTTGCTTACCCGCGATAATAGAATTAATAATCGCTATCTAAACTTTTCTAAAGTCCTCCCTTTATCTGTTGCGGTGTTCTTAGTCTCCGTTTTCTGTAGAGAGGACGGAAGGTAAAACTGAACTCTTCAGACGAGCGATTTTGCGAAAGAACCGAAAACAAGTCTTGATAATCCTATCAAAACAGAACTTGAAATACACTGAGATCTGATTACTTTAGATGCTGATGGTACATATAAAAAAGACATGAATGGAACGCATACCCTGAATTATACACAGAATCCTGAGATGCAATACAAAATAAATGGAAGCTATACCGGTTGTTCGATAATTGGGAAGGGAAATCTACGGTGTCTCCCCACAACATTTAACTTCTGACTTATTACTGCGCTATTTAGATTACAATAAGTGCTCGCAGCATTGTCATTTCAGATTTTAAAACAAAGCACAGGTTATCGAAGTAAAACCATTAATAACAGCGAGTGATCAGTATCAAATTTTCAACATCTTATTATCATCTAATGCAGATGATAGAATGGCAAACAATATAAGGAAGGTAAATGGTGTATAGTAAAAGTTAACGATAAAACACTGATGTGTAACTTTTTTTTGCTGTTTTAATGATGTAATCACGATTTCGCCATGTTTAAATTTATCTTCGTTAGTACCCTTACTTAGATCTGGAAGTTAGGAGATGCAAGAGACAAATTTACTAAGAAATATATCATAATTTGTAGAACCCGTTCAAGAAATGATACTGACAAATGATGTCATGATAATCAAGCGAAATTACCAAACTTAGCAGCTCTACAGATCTGCTGGTCCCCTATCGTCAGAACATCCGTATCCGAAACCATCGAAATACATCATATATTACGGTTCCTTATTCTAAATAAATATCATAAATCAAACACCTTACATTCATTACAATACATATAAAACCATGGTCACAACATTACAAAGCGATATCGTACATATAAATAAATATATAGGCAGAAAAAAATGGCACATTCGAACAAAAAAAAAAATCAGCTGTTCTCAGTCACGTGGCAGTGTTTACCTACGAGTCAGTATGTGTTTATATCTCTTCCTGCACACCTGGCTATGAGGGCATTACCTCTCACTCGAACTTGAAAACACCTGTTGATAGATGACTGAGACGTGATATAATGATCTGAAATTAAGGTTTTGGTGACGTAATTTTGTACTGTATGGTTGTTAGTGATGTCATGATTGGGATAATGAGGTTCGCCAACCCGGAGAAAAAAAAAAAAGTATAATGAATCGGCCATTAGAAAGAGATTGCTATATCAGTACTTATAAATGTATACGCATTAGCAAGCAAGACTTCTCTTTTAGATATAATATGGAAGTATCCGGCAGAAAATGAAACTTAATACTTGTGTGTTTGGTGTTCTATAGTGTCAAGTATTTTTCAGGAGTGAGGAACCCGTTGCATCCAACATGGATATCTCAACGGGCCATATGGTGCTGGTGAGTCATGCCAACTCTC
>NC_051408.1:18335014-18335173 GCF_015228065.2 Penaeus monodon
TTATTAGACGTAGGTTATTTGTAGTTTCCAGTTCACTGACTTTATAAGAATTATCAGAGGTGTTTTTGGTTCATATGTCGTGGAGACAGAATGTAGGAATGTTCTTCACAAATGTAAAGGAATGTGTAGGGCTACAAAGAAACCCCCTAGCACACGAGA
>NC_051408.1:18335380-18335559 GCF_015228065.2 Penaeus monodon
TACCCCAGTTTCTCGCTTCTAGTATAAGTGTTTTCATCCCCATTCGCTGTCACCCTTGGCCCTCACACATGTCGCCCTCCACAGTCGTACATGGAGGACCACCTGAAGAACAAGGACCGCCTCGAGCAGGAGTGGATCGCCCTCTGTGCCTACGAAGCCGAGCCCTGTGCGACCACGCT
>NC_051408.1:18335769-18336066 GCF_015228065.2 Penaeus monodon
CGCATCATAAGCTCCAAGTTACCTAACAACAAGATGAAAGAGGCAACTTCACTAAGCTATTAGTAACTTGCCTTGAAAGTTATGGGTGTCGTTTTCCTAGTTTTGCCGGAGCCTTTATTTTTACGGCAGTGTCATGCCTACTCACCATATTGCCAAAATGCTTTTATGCAGCTCGAAAAATGCCCATTAATACGTTGTTTAGGAATTAGGTGCCGTAAGAGGTGGTCGTTTTTCTCATTGTGGATTCGGTGATTTGTGTTTGCGACTTTGGAAAGTGTTCTTCATCGGTAGTTGCGT
>NC_051408.1:18336468-18336808 GCF_015228065.2 Penaeus monodon
GTAACGCGGGGTGTATGTGTGTGCCGCATACTCAACATACAAGCCTTCGTGCCCATAAAGCGAACGTAAGCCCTGAACCCCTGCGCCTTTGTTTTTCAGCCTGAGAACAACAAGAAGAACAGGTACCCAGACGCTGTTCCTTACGACCACAATCGAGTTGTTCTGAACGCGCACGCCAACGTCAACGGCTCGGACTACATCAACGCCTCCTCCATTGTGAGTGCGCGCGCCCGCCTTCTGCTCTCGTGTCTTTCGTGTTCTTGTGTTTACATAACGATTCTTTTTATTCCATGTTTATTATCGTTTTCTTCCAGTTTCCCTCCATCTCGTAATGCCAATT
>NC_051408.1:18336850-18337018 GCF_015228065.2 Penaeus monodon
TAGTCTTAAGATACGTATCTATAAACAAATGGATATTAACTGAATTAGAATACGTCATGGATCTCATATGATGAGGATATGAAATTACTGCTTTGCAATAGGACTTTTGATTATCCTGTTGGTAATACTAACATTAATGCTTCTATTTTACATGTTTGCATAAAGGCT
>NC_051408.1:18337108-18337475 GCF_015228065.2 Penaeus monodon
TACAGCCTGTCTTGAAAGGACCTCCCACCTTACCGCCCACTAACCACGCCCCCTTCCTCCCCCTCCAGACGGACCACGACCCCCGCAACCCCGCCTACATCGCCACCCAAGGGCCCCTCGACGCAACGGCAGCCGACTTCTGGCAGCTGGTGTGGGAGCAGGGCAGCGTGGTGATCGTTATGCTGACGAGGCTCACGGAGAACGGACACGCCTTCTGCCATCGCTACTGGCCTGAAGAAGGAAGCGACCTGTATCACATTTATGAGGTGGGGTGTGCCATGCCGCGCGTATGTTGGGTGGCATGTCGGGGTTGGGGAGGGGGGGCTAAGGGAATGGTAGGGAGTGATGCTTAGTACTGAACGGTATG
>NC_051408.1:18337511-18337677 GCF_015228065.2 Penaeus monodon
ATATTTTTCTCCCTCGAGGTTGACTCTAAACTCGGTCTACTTGAGTATCGGTGGACCCGCAGTATGTTAGTTTCCCTTTCATTTTCATTAGATAGCTAAAAAAAAAAATGCTTTGAGAACTGCTAGATATATCGATCCTCCTTTCACAGAGAAGTCCGCCCCCCTG
>NC_051408.1:18337696-18337943 GCF_015228065.2 Penaeus monodon
TGATAACAAGGCAAAACCTCGTCTCCCCGAACAGGTCCATCTGGTCTCGGAACACATCTGGTGCGACGACTACCTGGTCCGTTCCTTCTACCTGAAGAACGTGCGGACCGGCGAGACGCGCACCGTCACGCAGTTCCACTTCCTCTCGTGGCCCGACTCTGGCACTCCGGCGTCCACCAAGGCACTGCTCGAGTTCAGAAGGTAAGGGCCGAGGGCGGGTGGAAGGGGTGGGTAGGGGAGGGCGGGA
>NC_051408.1:18338246-18338548 GCF_015228065.2 Penaeus monodon
ATGGCGGACCGAGAACATCGAGAAACTTTCGGCGAGCGATGATCATTTTTGTGATTTTTGCAATTATGTACTTGATAAAAATTGCATAGTCACAAAAGTGATGGTCGAGGCCGCACCCTGATCTCCGAGCAAGTTTCCGGCCGAGAAAACAGACTTCATGGCTGAATCTCGGTGAGTCGTGAGTGAATTGAGTCATTTCTTGAGTCCTTGGATGTGCATGAGTATACGTGGGACGTAAAATAATTATTATAGTGACGTTTAGATTACAATGAGCTTGATTAATATTCTTACGGGTTGCAGTG
>NC_051408.1:18339409-18339628 GCF_015228065.2 Penaeus monodon
CTACCCAGAATTTGACACAGATTATTCCAATTATTATATAACAGTGCATGTTAAGAATATGCATTAACCAAGTGACCTGAGTTGACCTGGTTCTATTTCTCTCCCTCCGCAGGAAGGTCAACAAATCATACAGAGGGAGGTCGTGCCCCATCATCGTGCACTGCAGGTACGTGTATGAACTTTCCTTCCATCGTATTTGTCTAAACAACTATCAGTCAC
>NC_051408.1:18339743-18340031 GCF_015228065.2 Penaeus monodon
ACTCCATCGTTATAAAAAATAGTCCCGCGGCATCTGTAGCTTATGAAGTATGCTCGTGTCATTTGTTTTTTTTTATTGTCCGTTTGCATTGATAGAAAAAAAAGGGTATTGAGGGGTTTTATTTTATATATACATTTTTTCTTCTATTTTAGTTTTTATTTTCTTATATATTGATGTGTTCCGTGGTTGGCTGGACAAGGGAAAGGAAATTATTTTTGCGTATTATGGTGGTTGGGATATAGAATGCTATGGTCTAGTAGGTGGGTTGGATTCTATATAAGTGTTTAT
>NC_051408.1:18340574-18340709 GCF_015228065.2 Penaeus monodon
CATGATTCAGCTTGTCACATGATAGTTCTGCTTTATGCTCGGCTCGCTGGTAGGCACCTCTGCCACGCTGCCTTTGGTGCCATCAACTCAATTACTCCTCGTCAGCTCTTGTTATTTCTGGTTTTCTTATCTCTT
>NC_051408.1:18340868-18340971 GCF_015228065.2 Penaeus monodon
ACTTTGAATACCTTTAAGTTTAAACAAAAAAAAATTCCCTCATCAGAAAAAAAGAAAACACAATTTTATCATCATGGCATAGTATAGCATATGTATTTCTTGT
>NC_051408.1:18341062-18341508 GCF_015228065.2 Penaeus monodon
GAAACTAGCTTTTTGGATTTTTTTTTATTCGAGACCTTTTGATGGGAATAGAGGAGCTCCTTTTTTCATATTTCTACTTCCGTTGTTGTTGACTGAACGAAACAAGAAAGTTGGGGAAGGTCTGCATCGAAAAAACGTACTTAAAAAAGAAAGCGTTTTATTCAGCGCAGAGAAAGCCACGCAGGACAGTGAAGAAAAATAGCGTCGAGAGGGGAAAAGGGGGTATGTTATACATATTTACTTTGGATATTTGGTGTATGTTTTATTTTTGCTCTATTTTTTTCTCTCTGTTATTTTTAGACGCCAGAAAGCAACATAAGTATTTTCTGCATGTCTATGTCATTTCTATTTTTCGAATATAATCTCCATGGGCTAATGCGAGATATTCTTCACACAAATACAGTTGCAAAGTCAAATGAATAAGCGCACAGCCTCCTTCCCCCCCT
>NC_051408.1:18341600-18341823 GCF_015228065.2 Penaeus monodon
CCTTGGCCAAACAGCGTAAACATGTTTGTGCACACCGGGATGCCATGAACAAACACTGCCAAAGACTCTTTTTTAATCTTAAAGACAAAGGCTTCAATGGGAGGCTCAAACGGTGTCCATTGTTCGACAAATCTTTCGCTTGACTTCTTTTTCAAAAAAGAAAATTCATTTCATTAGAGCTTAGAAAGTATTAATAAGGTGCGACGAGGGATCGCACAATAGA
>NC_051408.1:18341856-18342154 GCF_015228065.2 Penaeus monodon
CAATATTATTTGTTTTATTTACTCTTCTGAAAGGCTTGTTATAAACACAGGTCGTCTCCCATTGTGCCGTGCTCCCGGGCGCTGATGTTTCGAAACTAGAGTGAATATTTGATAACAGGAATGAAAAAAACGAGACAATACTTCTTCCTCCTTTTCCTTGCACTCTTTTACTCTTCTCTTCCCTTCCTCCTCCTTCGCACCCCCCCCCCCCCACTCTCCTCCCTTGAAGTGGTTTAAGAAATAGGGAGATGATTAGTGAGTGTGTGTAAGGGAGCTAATGATAGGGTAATCACCCCGG
>NC_051408.1:18342190-18342318 GCF_015228065.2 Penaeus monodon
CATGCAGTCAGAGAACTTCCCTTGAATAGTGGAGAGCCCTGTAATCTTGGAACACACGCGCGAACGAGTCGGATGTACATACATGAGGACACACACACACAAATTATACCGTCGCCTATGCGCGAGCG
>NC_051408.1:18342484-18342764 GCF_015228065.2 Penaeus monodon
CTTTGCCCTCTCACACACAACTCCCTATAAACAGCCTAAACAATATCCATTCTCCTGTTATTTCCTTCATATCAATAGAAGTCCAATTCAACTGACAACTAAAAAGGATTTTGTTGAGCTATCCCTAATGCAAGGCTGGTACAATGGCCTTGATATTGGCCTAACGAGGGTGATCAGACCCTAAAGAATGCTCTGCCTCTTATTCTCAGGGCAGAATCCAGATGGAGACACCTCTGAGGGGAAGACACCTATTGAGGAAACACAACAAACGGCAATGTCG
>NC_051408.1:18343040-18343322 GCF_015228065.2 Penaeus monodon
CTCCCTCCCTCCCTCCCTTATTCGTAAAGAAACTGAAGTACCTCAAGGACTGACATTAGCCCAACTCTTCGAAATATTTCCTTCAGCGATATCCCATAAAAAACCCTGAAGTTCAGACATACAGATGATCGAGGTCTTACTTCTAGTCACACCTCAGCATAGCATTATCTCAGGACAGCAAACACACCGTTTAACTCCCTCCCCTTCGCTACTTGACGAAATGGAGCCTCTGAATTACTCTCTACAATATTCCTCACAAGTAAACCTAGTAAATATGCGTTA
>NC_051408.1:18343344-18343410 GCF_015228065.2 Penaeus monodon
GTGGCCTGAGATTCTTCCATCACACCAACCAAGGATTTCTAACATAAGAAAAAGTGTGTGTGTGGG
>NC_051408.1:18344091-18344198 GCF_015228065.2 Penaeus monodon
ACAGACTCTGTCTCTTTTTGTACATACATGCATTTGTTTTATTGTCAGATATAGGTCATCAAAGACATAATCCAACAAGCTAAAACGGTGCATTCAGACATACAAGA
>NC_051408.1:18344294-18344393 GCF_015228065.2 Penaeus monodon
ACTCACAATATGCCCTTAGCGACGCTATTCTCGTTGCCATGACAACCAACCTAGCAGGCGATCGTGGCTCAAGCATGTATAGCTAGCGACAGAGACACT
>NC_051408.1:18344512-18344640 GCF_015228065.2 Penaeus monodon
GACTTTCACTTCTTATCCCTCTCTCATGAAGTGCTGAATAACCCAGTTTAGTGTAGTTTATTGTTTTTCATTTACTCAGATTTTTTTTTTTTGTATTTCTTGGTATAATTCAGAATACCCTCATCCTT
>NC_051408.1:18344671-18345195 GCF_015228065.2 Penaeus monodon
CAATGAACTGGTGCGCTGTTTGTTATTTCGTGTTTGTACCTTAGTTGCGGTCGCCATAGCAACCTGAAGCTGAGGAATGATAAGAAATAAAAGAAAGCTGGGGGTGGCGTGTATACGGGGGGTAGGGGGTGTAGGAATGAAGGGGGAGGGGGGGCATAGAGTGTGTGAGAAGGGACCGCAATACCAGCTGGTATTTGCGGGCATTCCATTGTGATGAGGCAACCCTGTGGCCGGGGTGCGTTGGCAGGGGGACTCTGGCCCGTCGCCGCTCTGTGTGGGGCGAGAGTCGGCTGCTGGCTTCCCGCCGCGGTCGTGGGCGAGACTCGAACCAGCGGCTTTCCGGAGAGAAATGAAAAGGGGCGAATTTCACTCGCATTTCATCGCTACTCATTCGTGTTCATTGTACTTATTACTTATTACTTACGTTTTTGGTCTATTTGCATTTTCAAATTCAAAGGATAGCAGTAATAGTAGTTGTAAAGAGCAAGTAATTATAATAAATATAGCACAGATGTATGTGTTAC
>NC_051408.1:18345498-18345818 GCF_015228065.2 Penaeus monodon
TACTAAGGCCCTGTCCTCCCGCAGCGACGGCATCGGGCGCACGGGCACCTACTGCCTCATCGACATGGTGTTGAACCGCATGGCGAAGGGCGCGAAGGAGATCGACATCGCCGCCACCCTGGAGCACATCCGGGACCAGCGGCCTCACATGGTCAAGAGCAAGGCCCAGTTCGAGTTCGTGCTCATGGCCGTCGCCGAGGAGGTGCCACGCCATCCTCAAGGCCCTCCCTCAGTAGCCTCCGACAGCTCCAAGAAGTTGACGACCCCTGGCGAGATTCTTAAGGACTTTTTTTTGCGTAAGCATTACAACTTTTATTGCT
>NC_051408.1:18345901-18346031 GCF_015228065.2 Penaeus monodon
TAGATATATATATAAGAAGGGAAGATAAAACTTATAGTACTCGTAAGTCCGTTGAGGTGCGGCGGGGGAAGGGAAGTTGGAATTCCCCCACTTCGGTTCTTCGTCCATCCGAGCGCCATCTTGTAAGACC
>NC_051408.1:18346062-18346131 GCF_015228065.2 Penaeus monodon
GGCCCCCAAGACACGCCCTCTCGATCCTCCTCTGTTTTTTTTGGCCTGCTATTCGTCCTACTTGAGAAA
>NC_051408.1:18346212-18346349 GCF_015228065.2 Penaeus monodon
GGGAGTCCAAGTGCGGGAGGAAGCCGAGCCTTTTGCAAAATCCCAGGCGCCCTTCCCCGCCTTCCGCCAGCTGAGAATTCAGCAGGAGCCCAGAAGGGAAACAGTCACACAAAACCACACACAAACATACGTACTTA
>NC_051408.1:18346491-18346734 GCF_015228065.2 Penaeus monodon
CGCACAAACCAGTCTTTTGATCATTCCTCTTCCATTCTCCCCCTCGTCCGACCCCAGAGCCTCCCCCCTCCCCACCTGCCTGGAGGGGCGCGCGCGCGCGTGAGCCACGAGTGAGCCGCCCGCCCTCCTGGCCAACGGCAAGTGGAGAAGCCGCAGCCGACATCCGTTGTGTCGCCGTCACTTGTTTCGTCTCCTCCAGTCACACAGAAAACAGAAAAATACGTGAAATGAAACTCTTAAAAG
>NC_051408.1:18346760-18347549 GCF_015228065.2 Penaeus monodon
TGATTATCCACCATTTTTTTTTCTTTTTTCTTTTGGACTATGGATGGCTTATATACCTACAGGTGTCAGAGGATAAGTATATATGATATATATTTTTTCTTTCAATGTTTCCGAATAATGGTATATAGGAATATATATATATAACTACATTGTGTATAAGTGGTAACTACACCCGTAACGCTGTGTAACAAGCAGATGTCCACCAAGTCACACTCAGTTACACAAACTTTATAAAACGACTTTAAAAATATATAGAAAATTGCCTAAACCATTGCTCTAAATTTACATACTATGACATTTTTCCCCGGTATATTATAAACAAAATTTAATTCGATATCAATTTCCCGAAACTGAGATAACAAAGCAATTTGTTTCATCTAGGATAAAAGTATAAGACCGATGCTGACCTCAAAAAGTTTTTGTAACTGAGTAAGGTAATTGTAATCCATACCTCTACTGTCCGCTTTATTTTCTCTACAAAAATGAATCTGCAAAATGTAACAAAAAACTTGAAAACATTTCTCAAAAAATGACAACCAAAAAAAATATAAAACAAAATAAAAAGATGTGTCTCAGCACTTCATTGGCTGTGGGACGTCCAATCCCCGAGCCTCTTGGATGGGTCTGCCCTCCTCCTCCAATGAGAAGCCTTCTTGGACCCAGCCTCCCAAGAAGGCTTCTACCAGCCAATCAAGTTCCTCGATAGACGACTCCCGCAGCCAATGGGCGTAGATGTTGCTTCCTGTGTCTATGTAGATCAAGTGGTTAGTTTCGTGATAGCGTTAAGAG
>NC_051408.1:18347596-18348269 GCF_015228065.2 Penaeus monodon
AACAGAGAGAAATATCCACAAGATCGTTTGTGGCACTGGGAATTCTTTCACCTTCATGGGCTCCGTTCCACGATGATTAGTAATGATAATGATAATATATATATATAAAAAAAACAAGATGTGTAGAGATCAGTGAACTTTCCATGAAGAATTCAATTTAAGACCGAGATGCTCGCAGAGTTTTAATTCATCAATGATAATCAAGGAGTGTTAGCATTCTTAAGATACAGACAAATGATTCCTCCATCACATCGTCTTCAAATTTCATCCAAAAATAATGATGTCCGACCTGATTTGGGAAAAGAAGAAAGGTTTTCGTTCAAGATCACCGTCTCAGATGATAAAAAAAACACAAAAAATAGACAAAAATTATATATATATAATGAAACGTAGGGATAACCATCAATTGTGTAGTTGAGTGCAACCTTAATTGTTAATGTAATTTATTTTCTCTAATTTTCTTCCTTCTAAGTTACTTTCTTCTGTGTTTTCAGGTCAACTAGTATTGTGCTTCTTTGGACAAAATTTGCTGAATTTTTTGTATCGGTATGATCCCTTTTTTGACCTTCATGACCTTTACATACAGCGGTTGTTACCGCTCATCCAACGCCAATAAAGTGATTTGGTGGAAATCGGCATTTTTATTAACCTTCTCTCGCACTCACGGTTGAAT
>NC_051408.1:18348309-18348953 GCF_015228065.2 Penaeus monodon
GTCAAGTGCCTAAGTCCTGCTCAGAAAGTAAAACAAATAGCGAAGTAGTGTTGGCAGAAGCGGCAGCCTTCCCAGACACGAGAGCCGCATTGTATCAATGGCCGGACCAGACCACCATAGGCATAAAACAAAGATAAGTAAATATATAATCAAAAGAGGAGTTTAGAAGAGAACACTCACTTTCCCACACAAACAGGTAGCCAGAATATACCATAACTCATCCAAGCTATGTTAAAACAAATTCTCGGCTCCAACGATCGGTAAACACAGGAAACTGAATTCAGACTAATGCGATGCGGTTGGCACAGACGATGGGCGGTTCACATCAGTCCAGAAAATATACGGTACATTAAGTTTGGTTCTCGAGGCACCTTCTGAGGCACTGGTATCTTTTAACAACTGAGTGCACATTTATCTATTTTAACTATCAACCATTTTACATTGACAATTAGGTGTCGAAGAGATAATGCGGGGGAGAAGAGGAAAGATGGCGGTACCAAGATGGAGGGAAGGGAGGAAAGGCCGCTTGTGATTAGTCAAACGATTAGTAAATGTGCAGGTTCTTTTAGCTGTAGGCAGTTCCTTTCATGGGAAGGTGCACACTCCAATGCACACATATTCCAAAAAAGAGAGAAAGGAAAAAA
>NC_051408.1:18349190-18349406 GCF_015228065.2 Penaeus monodon
AAGGGGAATGCCATGATATGAAGGGTTTTGGAAAAATACCAGAATGCAAACAAGAAAGAAATATTCTTTGGCAAGAGAATATCTTTCTCCGAAGGAAGTATTTACTGGAAACAATTTTTTAAACAGAATTTAATGCGTTTCTAGGGCAATGAGGATATAGTTGACAGTCATGTACACATTGCACTGAGAACAAAATTTCGAATACTCATCTATACT
>NC_051408.1:18349428-18349724 GCF_015228065.2 Penaeus monodon
AAAGTGCAGTCGTTTTCTGAGACAAGTAATAAGGCTACTGTTGCAGTATTAATAATGCCGCCAAGCGATAACTTTACTGTATCAGGCCCCTTTCTCTCAGCTGAGCAGATGAAAATACCGCAATGGCATCTGTCTAAAAACCGCTCGAAGCAAGAGAGAAGTCACTGCTGCCGGCGACGAAAGCGGTGGAAACATTCTCCTCCTCTGGCGCCATGGCGAAGCAACGGAAGACGCAGTTTCGATCCGATGCTGCAGAGATAACTTGGAAAACACGATTCAGATATATTTATGTCTAG
>NC_051408.1:18357038-18357214 GCF_015228065.2 Penaeus monodon
CCCAGTTGTGGACAGACAGAATGAGTAAGAAAGGTGACGAGAAAGAAAGTGAAAAAAAACAGTAAGGAAGAGATAACGAGGAAAAAACAAACATTACACCGAAAGAACGGAAGAGACGCAGGCGGTAAAGGGCAGAGCTTAGATACGCCGAGAGCGGAGGAAAGAGGAAGAGGAGA
>NC_051408.1:18357255-18357421 GCF_015228065.2 Penaeus monodon
AGAGTGCTCCCTGCGTCCCCTTAAACGCGGGCGCGGGAGAGACTCAATGATCGGCGTTAACGCTTTAAATATTAATACGTAACCTTTAGTAGTGTCTGAGGAGATCTAAAATTTACATTGTGTCGGGATCAAATACTAGGTAGGAGGGGTTATGTACGTGTACTCT
>NC_051408.1:18358814-18359022 GCF_015228065.2 Penaeus monodon
TTAATATGACCTGTTCCTTTATCGCCAACAGACGGTGAGGAAACCTTCAGAAAATTTCCTCTTATAAGCTTGTGTATATAGAAAAGTATTGGCTTCGTAGCCACACGAAAAATGGCGCGAAGACGTTTCATAAAAGCTAATGAATACTAAAAGGAATAAAATACTCCGGTGCACTAATTAGCGGTTTTATAATGGCAGGATGAGAACG
>NC_051408.1:18359172-18359360 GCF_015228065.2 Penaeus monodon
TAACAAATGAAATAGGGATATATATCGCAAAGAACAAAAGAACGTTATGAATGGTGTGATTTATTTTTTATTCGGGCAGTTGTGACGCCGATAATCGAAACACAAACCTTTGTAAACTTATATTTCTATCTTTAGTCATTTCGTTTATATATGTCTTTTTTTGTTTGTTTTGGTTTAATAATGCCTGC
>NC_051408.1:18359427-18359507 GCF_015228065.2 Penaeus monodon
CACACACACATAGATTTAACAATAAAATGTACATTCACTTGGTTCATGTATGTATCCACGTACAAGATCACATATATACG
>NC_051408.1:18359615-18359823 GCF_015228065.2 Penaeus monodon
GGCCAGAACATGAAAATATTAACAAAGGAAACGCGTGCCTGGAAATGAACTGCTAAAGGAAAAGGATATATGACTGACACCAAAGTTAACATGAGCGAAGAGAAAGAGAAAACCTTTGCATTATATTTTGAAAAGACGACAGAAAATAACAAAAGAAATAGTGCAGTGAAAGGAAGACTGAATATGTGTTTCTTAATGGACAACAGCA
>NC_051408.1:18359945-18360432 GCF_015228065.2 Penaeus monodon
CGCCAGGATTGAAAGGAGACGAAAGACATCAAACGGAAAATGAATCAGTGACTTGTAAAAGGAGATACAGATTATAGCAGTACAGTCTATAAGTCGGGTTCTACGGCCTGAGAAAAAGCCGCTACAAGATAATGATAAAAAAAGAGTGAACCCCACCTTCAAACCTCACTCTCGGTCTGTTGTGGTATTTCCAGACCTGGTTCCGAATTCGCCCTTTTTTTCGAAAATTTATAAGTAAAAGTGAAAGTAGGACATATATATTAATAGGTCCATGGAATGCAAAAGTACTTCCCTGCATTGTTTCATTAATGAAAATTCAGTACGAAGCCTTCAGACGGCAGGCTGAACATTATAATGACATGTGATTTTTTTTTTAAGGAATTATAGTGGTTATGGCAAAACTGGGTCATGTCAGCATGAGCCTCATATTGTTGACGATTATTAAAAGCATCACTATCATAACTGGATTATCATCATTCTCATTCTA
>NC_051408.1:18360555-18360902 GCF_015228065.2 Penaeus monodon
TAGATTAAGTTAAAAAGTCAAATTCCCTTTCTATTTTTCAGTATAATTGCAATATTTTCCCTTATTATTATAAATAATAAAGGAAGAATAAAATGCCAGTCATATCCCCTTTTTGAATGATCATCAGTGACCATAACAACAGCCATTTCTTGTGAAAAAAGGCAAAATCTGAGTGGAGGAAAATGCTCAATATTTACTCCCACTTTTCACTGCAATCCCGCTGTTTCGTGCTCTGTTGATCCCTAAATGTATTTAGATTGTAAGCGTTTCGAAATCTAGTTTAATTTTATCATACTGCGGTTTTCCAGGGATTTACTGGGCGGCGTTTTTTGAAAATCTGTTCATAA
>NC_051408.1:18360988-18361599 GCF_015228065.2 Penaeus monodon
CGAAACTAACTGAAAGAAGGGCGAGACTTTGCCGGAGACTTCGGGACCTAGAGAGAAGGATTAAAGTCAGTCGTTTTATAATTGTATATAGTGTAGAAAATGTAATTAGATGTACACGTGATTTCTTTTGTTCAAAATAACAACAATTAAGTAGACACTTTCTAAAACTGCTTTAGAGTTTGAATCAAGCTTACGACTGTTTGGTATAATCTGCTTAAGTTCATTCTTAAATGTGACGTTTTCTTTGTATTATTCTTACGTTAATGAGCACTGAATGCACAGAATCAGCGACCTCCATGTAGCACCCCTAAACAGAAAAACAGAAAAAAACAGGGAAAAAGTAGAATTTGGGAATAAAAATAGGAAGATTGAGAGCAAGGTCAATACGAACAGAGGATATGTTATAAAAAGATGGACAGGGACAAAGAAGGATTAATTAGGGAAAATAATTCAAATACTTAATATAATCTTACTAATCTCTGTTACGATCAGCGGAGTCATCACTTTACTACGAATTTCAGTCCACCCTGCATGTTCACGCCTCGGAGTGGATAGGTGGCCTGTCCCGTTTCTCATTCATTTGAACGTCTGAATGAGGACGCGCGCGCACG
>NC_051408.1:18362246-18363862 GCF_015228065.2 Penaeus monodon
TGATTATACTTCAAACAGAAAGTAAATCACAACGATTTATCTCTGCTTTATGGAAAATGGAATATTTACTATATGATGCGAAACACCGAATACAATAGGGCTATATTTTGATGCCTAGCCTTGATTTTTATTTCTTTATACAGCTATATTAAAAAATGGATAATCATGATACCTTTAGAAAAATATTGAATCTAATTTGCATAATGGGAAATGGCATGTTACTAATTCCTGTGAAGTTAAAAGTTAGATATTTACCTTGTATATACTTGATGTATACTGTTATGCAAAAACAGGTTTAATTAAAATTGAATGTCATAGAAATTATAAGCTGATTTATCTAGTTAATACGGTGTTTCATGAAAGGCATCAAGTTTCATGATTGATATTTCCACATTATGTATATATGTACAGTAGAGCAGGTAAATTAATAAATAAAAATCAAACAGTGATACAAGCGTGAAAGCCGCCGGGAATACACTATAGAGGCAGTTCTTCAAATCTGTCCAATTGGCTATTTGGAAATCCAAGATGGCGTCCATACTTCAAGACGACCACCAAAACGTGCAAGAAAATACAGACTTCTTCCAATAAAACCTATAGTATTGTTCCGATTCTGATCAAACTTGCTTACAAACTTCTTTGTGTGGTTATGCAGACGTTTATATCTTTTATCCATCCATAGTCACCAGGAGACTTGAAGTCTGGCTGAGGGCCAGTTGCTTGAGCCCAGTCAACTCATGCCTGATGCACTTCACGCTTGGCATGCTTTTCAAGGGCTGCTTGTGTTGATGGAATTGACTCGTATGCCATCTGCTCATGTGCAAATATATCAAGTCTCGCCTAATTAACGTTGGTGGCAGCAGCAGACCAGCCGTACATGAGGTCATCAAACTTTTCGAGGAGTTGGATATCTTCATCATTCACTGTTACTGGGTACAAACTCCTAACTTCAAACACATTTTACATGTGCCATGTTTTGCCCTTACCAAAAGCTAGAAACATCCTATGTCTATCATACTTATAACCATAAAATATTAATTAGAAAACAATAACTACAACTAGTCCAAACATATCCATGAAACATACTTGTATTTAAACCTAACAATTCAAAATATTGAAATAAACCATTCTTGCTGCTGAACCTCGTGCAAGAATCAAATTGTCAACAATTGTTTGCCAAGGAGCAAACTGCCATACATACAACAAGAGTGACTGATTGGGAAAAAAAACGCCATCTATTGGCACAACACAGAGGATACTTTCCTTAAGTATTACACAGATATTGGACAAAATAGACAAGTTTAAATATGTAGAAAACAATATTACATACCAAATAAATAACTACATAGCATATTTGAAATAAAACATCATACAGCACAATAATTATAAACACAAGGTTCTTATCTATTGTCTCTGACTCCGCAGCCCAAATCAGGGAATTTCACCCACAGGCAACAGGACTATTAATCTGTGTACAGACCTTTTAACACAAATATCTTCTTCACCTACCTTTTGACTCTTGTATCGTACTGTAACATCTCTTACTTTACCATCTCTAATCCTAGAACTAAATCCTCATCTTTAAAAAAAAAAAAAACAATGTCACCAGGCTGGAC
>NC_051408.1:18363918-18364009 GCF_015228065.2 Penaeus monodon
TTGACCATTTTTTTCCCAAAGGCTATTACAATACGAAACATAAACTCGACCATACTTTTGCTATTATTTAGTTCTTGGCACCTTGTTATAA
>NC_051408.1:18364439-18366057 GCF_015228065.2 Penaeus monodon
TAAGCACGAATCACACAAGTGAAAATGATACCATATGCTTTACCAATAGTTCTCCGTTTAACAGTATCTCTGAACTCAAAGGGTCCAAATAAATCTAAGAAAGAATGGTAAAAAGGTGGAAGAAGATTCAACCTTTCAGAATTAATTTTGACCGTTCTCTGACCACCAGTTACAGCTTCCGACTTTTTACATACAACACATCGGCTCTTTACTGCTTTGATCAAACATCGAGAACCAGGGACCCAGAATTTACTTTGTAACTTAACTGAAGTACACTCTACTCCACCATGATCTAACTCATGCAGATGTTGTATGTACAGTTTGATAATTCTACTTTTTGATGGCATGAGAATAAAATGCTCAAGTGGCTGGGTCAGAAAATATGTCTTGCGTTAAGAAAAATAGGTCAGATGAAGGGGTTGCCCATTTCTCTTATCACAGAAGAGTTTCTTCATTGTCAAAGAAGGTTTCCTGTTTAGTCAAGATCTATTCATGATGCATTATTTACTGCCTTATTTATCCATTACTGGCTGTCTCTATCTTTCCCGACAGTTTCTCATTGGCAGCAAGGAAGCGAGTCACTTTTGGCACAGCGTCCATCCAACACCTGAGTGCTTCAGGATCTATAACACCCACTGCTCCTCCATCTCCCTTAATTACAGAATTATTCTGCTCGTGGGCATGGCCAATAGGAATGGCAGAAAATGTTTTTTTGTGGATTAATGCTCAACAAAGTTCCCTTTGTGAAACTCTGATGACATCTGGATGGTCCTTTTCCAGAGACATATCTACCATACAGTCAGTTAACCAGGGGGTATAGTCTGTGTTGTTTTTAACCAAGGAGGGTAGCAGGTCAGCAACTGTTTCTCTGTAAAGGTAATGTTCCCTTTCCTGACTAGTGTAGAGATGATGACCTCAAAGTCCAGAATCATGTTCCAGTTTTGAAATTGGTCCCTTATTTTGCCGTTACTGACACCACAATTTAAAGCTCTGGGGTACCTCCTCAGTTGTACATGTACTGAAGGAATCACCAAAGGCTTCGTTCATTAGCTGCTTGGCCACTTTGTGATTGAAACACGGGGATTATTTATGACTAACTTGCTGTAAGCATCTTCGTCCTTTTCAGTTGGTTTGTCTTGTGGTGATTTCAGGATTTTCATTTTTGCCTTCCTGATAGTCTTCATTAATATTATTACTTGTCATGATGCTCTGATGTTATTCCAAGTATTATTAGCGGAAAACTGGACTCCATGCCGAGTCTCCCGGAGCAATACCATCAGCATGTTAAAGTATTGACATCCACTCTGTTTTAACGTAAGATGAAGTTTGAAAATAAATCTTCGATATCACATTTACCTGTTAACCGGAAGCTACTTAAATTTAAAACACTGCAGAATTATCATCACTAGCATTAAACTAGCGTTTTTTATGGCATGACAATTGAAGAATGTAGAAAGGTGGAAAGAGCATTGTATTATTTATAATTTTCATAGTACTTAACTAACGTTTTGTAGCTCAATACATATAACTTGTTATCGTTACTTGTGGCCTAAAAGTTAAACCATTTTACGTTCAATCACGGGAATCACATGCTAAAGTACGGTTTTTTGGAATATTT
>NC_051408.1:18366619-18366723 GCF_015228065.2 Penaeus monodon
GACCAGACCATCGGGAGAGGATATGGACTCCCAAGTTTGCCTCTGCCTTCATGTTTTGACAGTTGAGGCCTCGTGGCGTTTTGTGGCGAAGGGAAGTCGTGAAT
>NC_051408.1:18367220-18367297 GCF_015228065.2 Penaeus monodon
CGGTAACTTTTTACTGAGTTTCTGTAAACGACATATATCATCAGGTTCTTTTTTGCTGCACCAGGTAGGCTAAAACC
>NC_051408.1:18367353-18367440 GCF_015228065.2 Penaeus monodon
CCTCGTAGAGAGTCTTGAAATTACTTGAGTTATCCGTCACTGTCTCTCGCTGGTCTTGCTGATGAACCAAAAGTTGTTGTTGATTTT
>NC_051408.1:18368866-18369084 GCF_015228065.2 Penaeus monodon
ATGTAACGAACTTGGTAACCTCTTAGATGTTCCACTCTGTAATGCAAATTTTCTTTGACCCCTTAATGACGTCGACGCTAATCAAGATCTCAGTCGACAGATATGTGTTTCGATTTTGATACTATGATTATTATGTTAATCAATTTAAAAAATGGATAACCGATATAGACAGAGGACATTTCTTGTGTTCACAGGATGAGACGGGTAACACTTCCGTC
>NC_051408.1:18369160-18370044 GCF_015228065.2 Penaeus monodon
ATCTAGAATGCTTTCGAAATCATAGACAAAACACAGAAGGAAGCAGAGAACAGAAAATGTCGTCCATCGCGTGACATTCACTGCGTAAGTCATCCTTTACGCATTTACAGGTTCGGTGATTCGCTAATTGTGGGCACTCATTGAAAGACACTGAATCAGCTGTTTATGGATATAGAAATCAAAGAGGCTGGCAGGGGAATGGATAGGGATGGGGGAGGGGATCTGTTTGGCTGTATGAAAGGGGTCTGAGGGATTGAGGAAGGTGAGGTTAGTAGCATGCAGAGAAGGTCGAGTGGGGAGGACGGTGATGCTACATGAGAGAAGGGTGATGTTCGTTTGTAGAAATAATTTCTTTCAGCAAGAGAGGAAAGGACTAAAGGTCCTGGAAGGCGAACTAACTAGACCGTGCTGAGAAGAAAGATGGAAAATGAATCAGCAAGAGATGACAAAGTGGTAGAGCAAATCCGCTTTTGTTTTATTATCATAACAGAAGTAGTTAATACGGGTCTTATATTACTTTATACATTATCTACAATCTGTGCACATTACTTGCAGTTAATGGTAGAGCGAGATGGTGTTTCGTGACTATTTTAAGCACTGATGTAATTTGGATCTGGTGGTCCATTCTTTAAGTATGGAGCAATTCTTCTCCAGCTGTGGTCTCTTCAGATAGAGTTCTCAGTGTGCTGTCCCTCCGAAGTTCTGGCCAGTTTTCTGTGTGCAATAATTATTTTATCCCAGACTTTTATCGAAAGTGTGTAAAGCCTCATGATTATTGCTTTGATTCTGTATTTGTTGTGAAATTTTGATATTGTAAGTTCGATGTCTTCTTTGTTTCCGTTTGCTGCTGTCCGGAGTGTTTGGTTCTGGAACTGCTGCTTCCT
>NC_051408.1:18370253-18370549 GCF_015228065.2 Penaeus monodon
GCTGCTTCCTCCTGATGTTTGTTCTGAAGATGCATAGAGGGATGCTTGGGTATTCCATGGTCCGTTCTCTGAAGTCTTTTTGTTTGGTAGATTATTTTTAAGCCATTGCTAGTGTTCTCTTCAAATGAACTGACACCCGCGGGTGCCGAATTCCGTTACTTTGTTGACAAAGGGAAGTTTCTTAGTCAACAATCACTTCTCTTCATTTTGTTGAAATTTGTATTTTATCTATTTCAATCTTACATCTCTTTTTGAATTTATTTATTTTCATTTTATTTACAGCTATCGCATTTACA
>NC_051408.1:18370601-18371200 GCF_015228065.2 Penaeus monodon
TTCAGTGGATATAGCCTGAATTTATACCTACTTAAATACTGTTGGATCCTTCGAGATCTGCCGCGTAGCACATGGAGAGTAGGGCTTCGCGAGTATGAGGATGGAGAAGCTGCCTGGGGGCGTGGCGAGGGGGATAAGGGGGAGTGAAGGGACTTACTGGGTGAGGGAGAGAAGGGGGCTGGTTCACCAGCACGAGAAGGGGGAGTGCTGGTGGGGAATGGGCGGCTGTTCGGCTACATAGGAGGGGAAGGGAGAGGGGATAATAAACAAAGGGAGCATAGCAAGACTAAGTAGGATAGAGGGGTAGGGGAGAGAAGGAATTGGTGAGAAGGAAGATGAAAAGAACAATGAGGAGCGAAACGAACAGAAGAGGCGAAAGCAATAGGTGACAGAGCCGAGAATGAAATGAAGGGAGAGCAGGTTGTTTTCGGTAAGTAGGATGATAAAAGCGCCTTTTCTCGCACTGCCAATTTGTTCTTTCTGATGTTAGTGCTGTTGCTTAGTATTGAGTCGAATTTTACAAATCCAAGCAAGCTTCGATCGAAAAAAAGTTTTCGCAAACGCCCACCCCCCCCACAAAAAAAATGGATGTAAGTGAT
>NC_051408.1:18371253-18371571 GCF_015228065.2 Penaeus monodon
AGTTTTGTATACGTGATTCCAATGTTTTCTTCTATAATGAACTAAACAAGCTGTCTTTCAGATGATATTAAAATAAGTTGTTTTGTTATGCCCCCCCCAAGAGAAAAAAAATGATAAATCTAATAGGGTATGTTATCATTTTCCCTTTGCAATAAAAATATTAACACGAATTCCAATTTTTATATGAAATAACAAATCTTATATCTTAATAATTGAAAATAATTTAAATATTTATATCTCAAGATCAATGCATATAGTTTATATCTATATATATACAATTAAATTTAAAAAACAATAAATATATATAACATCATATGT
>NC_051408.1:18371645-18371715 GCF_015228065.2 Penaeus monodon
ATACATACAACACACATTACCATAAGCTGATCATATACTTTTTTACATCATAAATATATATAAAATTAAA
>NC_051408.1:18371780-18372413 GCF_015228065.2 Penaeus monodon
AACATACACACACACTTACCGATAAGCCTGATCAGTTATTTTTTCAGTCCTGGAAATATCTAAAAATTAATCTGGTGTGGAGAATAAATCCCAAATACTATGGACCATGAAGAAAAATCAAGTGTACAGCTATCAGGTCCTGAAGCATTATCATTTTTATTTTCATTTTTAATTACTGAATGATTATTAGTCATAATAAGTTTCATAAAGCTGTTAGTATAAAAAATAACCGTGCAGAAACGCTAAACCTTGCGAAAAGATAGAACACCGGTAATGTAACAAACTTTTTCTCCTACTTTATCCACCTTCGGACGCCAACCGTAGCGGAGGGATTATCGGATCTCGGCTAACGATCGCGAGTTCGAATCGCCGGTGAGCATTTGTTCCTGCATACATTCGCCACAGATGGAAAGCACATTCCACAGTATTATGAAAGTAATTTCTCGTGTTTTAAAGGAAGTTTAGTATATTATACATTCGCAAAGGATAATGAATATATTCTTATTCAATATCGGATCGAAAAAAGGGCTGTAAGCGAGAAGTTAAAATTATATTTCATTTGCATTGTACTCGCGTTCGCGTAACATGCGACAAAACGGTTAAAATATAATGAGAAAACTGTTATTCCACGTG
>NC_051408.1:18372484-18372871 GCF_015228065.2 Penaeus monodon
CTGTGACTGAGAGAGGGAATGATAAATTTTGGAATTTGATAACTTTCCTTATTTTTTTATTATTTTTTTATTTCGATTTTGATTAGTTGCCTTGCCGGAGAGCACATGGGAAGCCAACCCAGATTTCAGACACATAGACTCTCGTTACGAATTTAATTTTGAACACTTAATGAAAATCACTGTTTACAATGGAATAAAAAACCGTCGAAGCTGGTCTGCAGTCCTACTTGGCACATTCGTACGTACACGCAAACAGGTAGTCTTCTAATCTTATGGAGGAATTTCTTCTTTCTTGGGCCGATTGTGCACGAGTCTGACCGTTAATTCATCATACAAATATGTTCACGAATATGGAGGTCCGCCGACGGCATCCTCGCCCCACAGATC
>NC_051408.1:18373125-18373406 GCF_015228065.2 Penaeus monodon
GATTCACACATGTAAAAATTTGCATTTATTTATGTTAAGAACCCGATGTTTCGCAGCCATTTTCTGTTGTTAAGCAGAATGCAAGTATTTTATAAGTAGCTTAGTTAACCATCGCGGAATGAAGGGAAATCTAGTTTTCTTTTATCCTACGGTTAAACTTAGGGTAAACCCAAGCAAAATGTAAAATTTCTTTTCTTGGGCGCAATCGTTTTAATATGTATCTGCACACTCCATATACAAAAACAAACACAAACACAAACACGCACAATCACGCGCGCCAC
>NC_051408.1:18373502-18373567 GCF_015228065.2 Penaeus monodon
GCACGAATAGATACGCTACACGCACAGCATAGCTATATATAACATTCAAAGATTTTGACATCATG
>NC_051408.1:18373717-18373788 GCF_015228065.2 Penaeus monodon
TAATATGTAAAATTTCTATTTATTGCGCAATCGTTTATAATATAGTATCTGCACACTTCCAATATATACTA
>NC_051408.1:18375071-18375262 GCF_015228065.2 Penaeus monodon
TAAAATTGCTTATTTAGTAAGAACCCGATGTTTCGCAGCCATTTTCTGTTGTAAGCAGAATGCAAGTATTTTATAAGTAGCTTAGTTAACCATCGCCGAATGAAGGGAAATCTAGTTTTCTTTTACCCTACGGTTAAACTTAGGGTAAACCCAAGCAAAATGTAAATTTCTTTTCTTGGGCGCAATCGTTT
>NC_051408.1:18381320-18385576 GCF_015228065.2 Penaeus monodon
AGATTTCTACATTCTCTGAGGCCTATGGTACGTTCTCAATATTATAATATTTTCCTAACCAACTAGCTCTAAATTCCATCGGCATATAATTTCATTTTTGTAATGTACTTAAAAACAATAATTTCATTATTTGTCACGTGTGAATGTCTCTCCGCACTAGAAATTAATCAATTCCCAACGTAAAAGATCGGAGGAACCTTTAAAATAGCATCAGTGGAGAGTTATTAAGAAAAGTAGGAAACAAAAAAAAAATTCTCATATCATTATGTTTATTACTCTTTCCACTCTCAGTAATGCCAATATTTTTAAGCGGTAACTTTTAAGCGGCGATTTTATTTCCGTAGAACTTGGTTAGCTAGCTGCGGGCTCCACGAACCAACGAACTAACACATACACATTTGGTTGCAAAAACAAAAAAAAATGTTTTAGAATTCTAATTACAATAAAAACGGAAAGGTAATATATTGACAAACATATGAGATATTCCAATGATTTTTTTTTCAAGTCTCCACATATCAGCCAATAATGTTGAATTCATAGTAATTCTTCACTGTTATAATGAGTTATTACACGTCCTAATCGTGTAGGACTCTTTGCTTTTAGTCCTCAATGGCCCACAACCGAAAGCTGGCGTCAGCATAATTTGCGTCAGCATAAGTTGCTCTAATGTGCCATGCCTTCTATGTGGTTGTCCTAAAGGATCCGTTCCCCACCGCTGGTCGCGACTTCCAGGAGGAATCGCGGAAGATCAGCATCCTTGGGGGTAAATGTAGATCAATTATGGAGAGGCGGGACAAGGAGCAACAAATGTGAGTGGGTCAGTATTGGAAACAAGTTAGTACATTACTTAACTGTTTATCAAGTACTTCCTTTCGGAAGAAAATTTTGACATTTCTGAAAGTGCCGGGTTCTATTGTCTACTTTAAGTGTTGAAAATACGCCAGAGTTAACTAGTGAAGCACATAGACACAAACAAAAGCTAACAGAGGAATCGCAATATAAAAGAGGAATATTATGGGAGGGGCATTGCGGTAACTTCTGGATATGGTTCCACTACCATGTGGAAGAGGCGAATGGGAGGAACACGAAAGCAGGATTTAAGGACGAGAAAAAGCAGGATTCTTTTGATAGTTCGCAAGGATTACTATGGTTGGCAAGGGAAATTACCCTAGATGAGACGAATTCCCTTCGAAATTTATATGCATACGTCTGCGTGTGCGTGCGTGTGTCCGAAATATGAGTGAAAATACGGAAAACAAGAAAACAAAATGTAAACCTAGGAAAATTATTTTTGCGGAGCCAACATAACGTAAACACAATTTTCGAAGATGAAAAATAATTCATGGAATTTTCTTAGAGTAATCCCCTACACAAAAATGATTTTTTTTTGTATATAAATATCCCAGCGTTAATTAATGTCTGGCCTTCATCATTACACATATTATTTGAAAGTGCAATTCTTTATGTATGTCATGCAGGAAGTGCAATCTATTAAGAGTTACACTGTTTACACCGATATGAACTTACACAATACTCGGCTAGAATTTTCCTTATATTTACTAGTACTACTATCAATAGAAGTACGAAAGTGTGCAGCAGTAGGGACAAGAAGCTGATTTACATCTCAACTTTAGTAAAGTGGATGAACAAAAATAAAGCGAAAATATATCTACATAATTTGTAATTCTGAAGCAAACGTTCGATACATTGGCTTGGAAAATCAGGCCTTCTGCATTCGCCGCGCGCCGCAGGGCCAGCCAGCCCAAGGGACTACGTGACGTAAGCGGATACATTACCACTGTTCGTGAGTCAAAATTAACCATTTTGACGTAGTTATCTCTAAAGTGAAAGCTGCTACAGAGGCCAGTTTGTGGTACAAATAAGGAAAGGTCGACAACACTACATCGCTTGCTTCTAAATGAATCCCATATACAACAAGAGCACCGCAGCCACAAATTGCGCTGTTGCGAATATTTCTTTGTTTTGCAGGAACAAGAATGGGATGAATCGGATACACATAAATTTAACAAAAATAATTATGACAATATCTTGTAATTCGACCCGGTAAGTAGCATTAGCAATCAAGTGATTTATTATATTGCACAACTTCAGTAAAAGTTTCTTATGCTTCAGTTGTTGTATCTGACTATTGCTTTAGCTAACTGCTAACTGAAATGCTCAAAACACCTGTAATGGAATATTTGACAAAAGGCATTATATAGGCGTACAGTGGATTACTTTTCTTCTGTGATCTAAAATCACGAATGATGAGGTGAGAGAAGGGAGCTATGTAATTTCATTTGTGAAGATGTGTATGAAATGTTAAATTTATTATGAGAAAAATGAGAACAGAGAACTACGGGAACTATCGCCAATACAAATTGATTTAATCATGGCCCTGGGAGTAAGATGGTTTGTTGCAATGTCCGAATGATTTAGTGTGAAGAGATATTGCAAAATTCCTATATATAGGAATTTTGCAATATCTCCACACTAAATCACAGAGATCACAGAAGAAAAATAATCCACTGTACGCCTATATAATGCCTTTTGTCAAATATTCCATTACAGGTGTTTTGAGCATTTCAATAGTCAGATACAACAACTGAAGCATAAGGAACTTTTACTGAAGTTGTGCAATATAATAAATCACTTGATTGCTAATGCTACTTACCGGGTCGAATTACAAGATATTGTCATAATTATTTTTGTTAAATTTATGTGTATCCGATTCATCCCATTCTTGTTCCTGCAAAACAAAGAAATATTCGCAACAACGCAATTTGTGGCTGCGGTGCTCTTGTCATGACGACACCTTCTTGCACAAACAAATACATGTTCTGGACTGTGGCAATCGAGTAGTGACATTTTCAGTATGTAACATTCATACTACAAAAGTCCTAGCAGATGTTAGATATGCTAATTTCAAACAAATAGGGATGATTATGAAAACTGGCCCCGATTTCTATTCCATAAATGAAAAGGTATTGTTAAAGCCGATCGCAGGAAAAACTTAACCTGAAAATATCAGTGATCAAGAATTATCGAAAAAAATCTAAAGATACAGGCAGCTTTTCTACGCCCCGCTGCCCTTTTAATTACATGGATATTCAGCCAAATATTCACCCGTTTAATTCTTTGGGTATTGCCATCTATCAGTGCTTATGATCTAATGAACGATAACTGTTCTCAAAGATAGGCAAAATAAAGGTACTAAATTGGTGTGTAAATATGAAAGTTCGTTGTCAAAAGGAGATAGAGAAAATCCTTAACTTCAAGAATCGGAAAACAATCAGCGCCTTTGAGGAAGAGTATGCATGAAAAACAGGAAACGGTTTTCCGAAAAATATTAAGGAATGATAGCAAAATTAGTTATAAAAACACTCGCTGAATACGCTGCACGTATATGTGTATGCCAGCGTCTTACAAGAATAAACGCTATATCATGTCTCCAGGAAACGATGATGTATTGAATAGGGAAACCACACCAGTATTTTTCTGTGCTGGTAACATTATTACAATTTGCTTGATATTCAGAGGCGTGGTGTTCTATTTCCTGGTTTGAAGCTGCCATGTTACTTATTTTAGAAGAGAAGGGAGATTCAGAAAATAGTTTGAGCCTTTTACTGATGTGTCTGTACAAACATCAATAATCCGGAAGACAATTTCAGGTTTATATTAAAAAAAGAAGAAAAAAGAAAACCAATAATATTTGTCGGGTGTTCAGTGACATTCATGTTTCACTTGCCCTGTAATTTTCTGTCCATCACTTTTCCCACTTTTTGGATGGTTAAGGCGAGTCTATACCATCACATTGCATGCCATAACCAGCCCTTTAATATGTTGCCTCCACCGAATTTATGATCGTATGGTTCAGCCTGCTTAAAAGGGCAGCCAGTTTCCGGAAGTTTATTTTGCTTTAGCAGACATGACTGGATATCAATTCATAAAATTGGTGAAGTTAATATCCGCACAGTAAAAAAAGAGAGAAAAAATAAACAAAGCGTATCTCAGTTTCACATACACCATATAGCACTTACACTTTGACAGTACGGGTAGAATACATTTTTTTTTATTTTGGGATCGATAAGTAATACACCTTTTAATGTAGACGCCATTCACGTATAGAAATGGAAACTGAGATTGATATATTTCTCTTGAGGAAACTTGAGTCTGATTCAGAGGTAATTAGAGTTAGAGATAAATATGGATGTATAGGGAAGAAGGTAGATAGGTGGGTAGATTGACGGGGGGAG
>NC_051408.1:18385645-18386064 GCF_015228065.2 Penaeus monodon
TTCCTTGAATGAAATATTATTACTTAAAATTGCATCAGCTCATATTGAATAAGAACAAAGTTATCAGCCAGATGTCTATAGGCAATGCCCCTTACTAGCGGTATCTTTCGCCTAAAACAAATCAATCGTGGTCAACGAAAGGGTCGTAAGGGCCGTTCTGAAAGACGAAGACGAAGGCGGAAATGATACAGACGAAGTGATTTCCAACGAGATGCCCATCCTCTTTCCAGAGTGGAGGCCTGTTCGAGCGATCTGAGGCCGCGGATCAGACGCTCCCACCCATGCTCTCCCGTCCAGTCCGCGCCAGCCACTCCGCTCTCTGCAGGAGTGCTTGCAGCCTCACACCCCGCGCTTCCAGCGCTTGTGTGCTTGGATCGATGTATCCAGCCCAAGTCATTCGTGGCGTGGGAAGAGTGGGC
>NC_051408.1:18386135-18387237 GCF_015228065.2 Penaeus monodon
CTGGAAGCACTCTTATATGGGGAATTCTTGAAGGGGTCGGCAGGGGACAAAGGTCTCTGCTGGAGGGCTGGGGCAAGTGGCGCCCGTCTGACTGCTGCCTCCTTTGCAAACTGCCCTCCTTGTATCAAAATGATTATTTCCCTATTTTTTATTTCAGTGAGTAGTGCTGAGATGGGAATCTATATGCAGTGGAAGGGTTTCATATACAAAAGGAATATATTTTAGTAAAAGATCTGTCTTGAACCTTGGTACCAGAAGCTGAGTGCACTAGGAAAAGGTATATGATCTTTCTGATTGATTTCGAAAGGTTGTTGACGGCTACACAGAACAGCCCTATCGACTTTCATTTCATATGGTAGGGAGAGTTCATTAAAACTAGAATAGATGTTAGAAAGAGTTCATTAACACTAGAATAGATGTTAGAAAGAGTTCATTAAAACTAGAATAGATGTTAGAAAGAGTTCATTAAAACTAAAATAAATGTTAAATAGATTATAGTCTCAAAACGCTCAAGGAAAGGCAGGCACTGAAGTGAAATTGAAAACTGGACGGAATGAATTGATTAAAGTTGTATGCGAAACCGAGCCAACCAAATTCCAAATAAGATTCCTTTTTAACTAAGAAAGGTATGAAAATTATTAACCCAGTTGTTAAGATTCTTTCCCCTAAATGGAAGAAAGAGCATTAAACGATGAAATGAATGAAAAGGGCTCAAGGAAGGGGGCCCATAGTGAAAAAGGTAATAATATTTCAGAGTAAATTAGCCTAGCATTAACCCCCTGAATTTTAAGTATTCTTTAACTAAAAAGTTGAATTATTGGGTCTTTGTTAAGAATTTTTCCACAAATTAAAAGAGTAATTAAGAGGGCAAAAGGAAGGGAACTTCTTAAAAGGAATACATGATTTTTCTGAGCCACCTTTCATTGAGTTTCTTAATCTTTGGGTTGCTCTTTGCCTTTTTGGCCCCAAGTCAATTATTCCAACTTAAACAAAATTTTGGGGCCAAAGGAAACCTAAAAATAAAGTATTTTTCCTGCCTTTGTTTATTAACATCCCCTTTCACGATTTCAAAAAAACTATAAGTATTATCAAACAACCCCTT
>NC_051408.1:18387380-18387812 GCF_015228065.2 Penaeus monodon
ATAACTCATACACGTTACCTGTGGATTAAGAAGGGAGGGGTACTCCTTTTCCACCAAACCCCAATTTTGGATCAACCAAAATTTCGTATATGCGTTTTCTGGCAACTCCTTTAATCTCTACTTTCCGTTATTTCTCTGATCCATTAGCCCGGAGAGAGAGACACTTTGACACCTTTTGATGTCCATTCGATATTTAGCTGAGCAGGAAACAACAACGGGGTTGAAATTATTCGGCTAAAAGTCTCGCTCGACGTCCGACGCAGTTTTCAGAGTACCAGGTGGTGGTGTTCGTGTTCACGTCGATATTATTACGCCAAGACTTTGCCACGCGCGGGTTTGTAATGGGTGTTGTAATACAATCCTGGGTCGCTTCGTGGAGTTGGTGGGTTTAAAATATCTTCTTTCTAAAACTTCGATCATACCTTCTTCAGC
>NC_051408.1:18388097-18388700 GCF_015228065.2 Penaeus monodon
CTTACGGAAAATAAAGCCAAGGTCACATCTTTCTGTCAACACAGGGTAGTCTTCTTAAATTCCAATACCATTTTCTTTAAGGGTAGCTTTATAACGAAACCCAAATAATTTTGCACCACATAAAGCCCTTGTAATATAGACATTCTAAAACCTTAAAACGATTTTCTTTCTGCTTTTGGAAACCTAATATATAGTCTTTCGATATCAACTTACCATGAGGTGTTAAGCCTTGTGCCTTGGGTAGAGCCTTCAAATAGGCGAGGTGTCTATAATCAGTGAAATAACCCTTTGAAATCACATATCACTAACGCTGTAAAGCAACGCAGTAATGGTATTAAGGCTGGTGCGATGGAAGGAACATCTCCTCTAATGACTCTATCTATACTCGCTCCTCTGATCCTATTAAAGAGAAAATGAAAGTTACATCTCGTCCGTTATTTGCGAAAGTTCCTTATAGACGTCGTGGGAAAAATCGATCTGAGAAAGACTGCATTTCATTAATTGATAAAATATTCTCCTAATTTGACTGCGCTAGTTGATTCCTTCCAAATTCTGAATAGCTTGTACGCTTAAAAATAAAATTGATTAGTTTTGTATTTGTGT
>NC_051408.1:18388987-18389230 GCF_015228065.2 Penaeus monodon
CTGCGGCGGGTCGTCAACATGGGGTACGCGTTTCCCTGTATATACGCCATGGGTTTATCAGAGCGTATGCCACCAGTCGTCTCAAGCTGCCGGGTAACACTAAAAGGAAAACGATGCTGACACCCCTACTGTAATGATTACACCTGTGTCGCCAGTTTATTTAAATGCTATGCTATTAGTACTAGGAATATTAAAAAAGGTAAGGGGGGGTGTAGTGGATGAAAAATATATTGAATTGGATAT
>NC_051408.1:18389810-18389904 GCF_015228065.2 Penaeus monodon
CGGCGAAGGGGGGGAAACCCAAAAAAATTTTTTTTTATCTTAATTTTTATTATAAATATTATATAAATATAAATTATCTAATATATTATTCTTA
>NC_051408.1:18389941-18390099 GCF_015228065.2 Penaeus monodon
AAACAAAAATAAAAATAAAACAATTTTATATAATTTTTATTTTTTCTAATTTGTTATTATAAATATTAGTTAAAATTTTATTTCAAATAATTCTACATATATTTAATATATAACATTATATATATAAATATTTTATATAAATATATTTTACCAATATT
>NC_051408.1:18391767-18391851 GCF_015228065.2 Penaeus monodon
TACCGTGCTAATAAGGTCCCTGCCTAATGTCATCGAGAGTGCACCCATAGATAGACAGTATCAGCGAAAAAAGAAAACATTAAT
>NC_051408.1:18399055-18399144 GCF_015228065.2 Penaeus monodon
GATTACTTTGACAATAACTTTTGGCAGTTTTACTAGTGATGTTACATTTATAGTTACAAATTTATTTGAGGGAATAGATGCATTACTGG
>NC_051408.1:18406418-18406992 GCF_015228065.2 Penaeus monodon
CGGGAAATGATGGTTAAATAAGCATGTTTCGCTATAGGACTATATGATATTCAGTTTTATAGTTTCTCATTGATATATACCTCAGTTATATTCCGCATTAAAATAACAATCATCTAATTTTACATTATACTAAAAAAATAGAGATACTCCTATTAATTTTAAGTCAGGATGGCCGAGTGGTCTAAGGCGCCAGACTCAAGGTAAACTTCCCTTCCGATAGAAGGGCCATGGGCTTTCTGGTCCTCTCTGAGGGCGTGGGTTCGAATCCCACTTCTGACAAATTTTCTCCACTTCGGTTAAGTACTCCCTTGTTGTTTCAGGCTAACACCAAGCTCTTGCAAGAATTTGAATCTTATAAGGTCAGGTAAAACAATGGCGTAGCGATAGTTGCAGAATTTAGTGCACTGGAGATTTTTTCTTTGAGACGCGGAGTCAAACTGCACGCACGCATATACATACGTAAATGCGTGCGTGTATACTACATTCTCCTTGTCCACGCAATCTGTACCTACCTTAGTCTACATAAATGTAAATTCGCTGTATTTAAAACATTCTGCAAAATGTTTTCCGCGTG
>NC_051408.1:18410582-18410666 GCF_015228065.2 Penaeus monodon
ATAATAATAAAAAAAAGACTAATTTGTAACATCTTTTTTTTAAGAACCAAAAAATTTCTTAAGAGAGCCCTGTCCCTATATATG
>NC_051408.1:18410737-18410803 GCF_015228065.2 Penaeus monodon
CAGGACACGTGAGTCGTCTTTTAGTTACGTAAATGATTTCGCTTCCCGCTGTAGATGAAAGACATT
>NC_051408.1:18413761-18414082 GCF_015228065.2 Penaeus monodon
CCAAAATAGTGTCTTGCGCCAGTATCTACATACATAAAGATCTGTCAGAAGTGGGATTCGAACCCACGCCCTCAGAGAGGACCAGAAAGCCCATGGCCCTTCTATCGGAAGGGAAGTTTACCTTGAGTCTGGCGCCTTAGACCACTCGGCCATCCTGACATGTATAATCCCATTTTTTTGCAATATAATTTTAATTTATTTGAATAAACAAACATTTTCGCTATTTCTTGGCTTTGCAGAGAAGAAAATGTAAACCACCGATTCAGTTACATTTCTATGATACTGACGCTTACGAAGTCGCTTCTCTGCTTTTAGCCATAA
>NC_051408.1:18414404-18414762 GCF_015228065.2 Penaeus monodon
TATACTTTTTGAGTGACAGAATATTTTTAGTCAGGCAAGCCAATTGGAGCTGTCAGCAGTGCAAGGTGCGTCTAGAAATGGTTCCGTGAATATGGCGGTGTGCGTAACGGTCGAAAAACTAACATCATTACGTGAAACAGTTCCAAGGACACCGGGCACATTCGCCGTTATATCAAGGGAAAAAAGACCCTGATGAATTAAATGCATTTAATTTTGCGCTTCATTGTCACTGATTTCATACATATAAAATATTCGTTGACATTTGAGCTCCTTAAAACATTACCAAGCAAATTCGCATTGATAAAAATGGTGATTTCAACGTGGAATCTCAAAACGGCCATAATTTTACAACCAGAAG
>NC_051408.1:18414833-18415133 GCF_015228065.2 Penaeus monodon
CACGTTAGGGTGAACGTTTTCGGAAATATACCAACAACCATAAACGTTGTATAAATATTTCCGAATACGATAAGATGTCTGAAAATTATTTCTAGGGAAAATAATCCGATTTTATTTTTAAAATGAGTCATAACAAAATGTACGGAAGCAAAACAGTTTTCTACATTCATTTTACCAACTATGATGATACAAACGTAACCTTGAAATATTACGAAGGTAGTTTTATGCAAATACAACATATGGGTCTTCACAATCTTTACAATAAAAATGTGTATATTTCACTACGAAATGATGTTCAAG
>NC_051408.1:18415644-18415727 GCF_015228065.2 Penaeus monodon
TTCTCATCTTATTCTACTCCCTCTCGTCATTTAGCTGCCGGACGCAATTTGAGGGCGATGGGAGGCAAAACTAGTAATCAGAT
>NC_051408.1:18415759-18417008 GCF_015228065.2 Penaeus monodon
TCCAACGAGTCTTATCCCAAGGTAAAAGGAAAGACGTAAAATAAACTTGTGAATGGCCGTCACCTATTTACAATAAAAAAAATATTATTTATACGATTATTACTTTTATAACAATTAACACATTGTATTGTAAGAATTCTGTCCAAGTTTGATGTACCTGTATAACTATGGCACGCACAATTTATGACGTGACAAGATAAATTTGGAAATGGTGCTCAATGGTTTGCAAAATAATTTTCTTGACTCTTCTGACAGGAGACAGCTCAGGCAAATACACTGTATTATACATACTAACAAAAGCCGGTATTTCCGATGACTCAAATTTTCTCTTGGGAATCTACATCCGATTACAGTTATTTTTTAGCACCATTATACACTACTTTCGACTTCTTGATATTACAAAATGTCAACTAAAATTAAATACAAGTTTACAATATTTTTTAATTACCATCATAGCTGTGACTTTATATGTGAGAAAAATTGCCGTATCTAGTAACCCCAAAAACGTCAGTTCTTTCCGACTTCTACCTTTGAAAATACCATTATTGACCCATAGGAATTATATGTGCAACATGATATGACTTAAATGTTCTATATTCTGTGTTTACATTATCATAACTAGTACCGTTCCTGTCGTAAGAAAAGTGTCGTGATAGCGGAAATAATGGTTAACATATAGAGGATTTGCCTCTTTGAGGATGCTGACACCCTCCTCCCTTCGCCTGGTTTGCAAAATCGCATTATATCTATCAAAACAGAGCCCGGCATATAATAGGACCTAGCAGAGATTTGCATAACAGGCGATAATCCCAGGAAGGCCAAAACCGAGCGTTAACGATCTTCCCTATCGTTGTTGAGGGGAAGTGAGACCGTTTTTGCTTTTTGTAATTTCTCTGCTATTTTACAAAGAAAAGCCTTCATTTTCAATGGCTCTAAGCTGCCCAATCTGATGTGCTTTTGTCAAATCTATATCTGTTTAAAATTAGCCTTTTCTTTTATTGATTTTTCTACACCATTACCTACTAATCTGGACTTGTGATAATGAAAATCTCAATATGCAAGCTTACAGTATCTTTACAGCACCAATACAATTAAGACTTTACGTAAAAATTAGAAAAGAAGCCACGTCTAGCATGCCCAAGGAATGTTTGTTCCTTCGGATTTTGGCAAAATATTACTTTCACAAATTATACGTGTGATAAGACTCTGCTGTTCTATATGATATTAAACTGCTTTGTAACTTGACATG
>NC_051408.1:18417036-18418164 GCF_015228065.2 Penaeus monodon
ACCAGACATGGATTTGGATATGGCTCCACCTCTAAAACTAAGCCTCGCCCCACGATTCCTGTCGTCAAAAACATGCCGTGTGGGCTAGAATTTAAGTTCTGCTCACCTAGCATGATGGAATGGTTCACATGAAAAACCCCAAATTCTAATGTGCTTAATTGAGTCTAATGTCAGTGTTACCACGTCCTTTGATTTCCCTTCCAAATGACTTCCGTTACAATCGCGCCCGATTTTCCGTCGTTATTCTCCGACTTTTGGGTGATTTTCTAGTGGTGCCTAAGGGGATCGGCTGCAATTTATATATAAATATGTAAGTATAAGCAACTTTTCTACGGTCTTCATTATTAGCTTCAACGGGAAGGGTTAGAAGTTTCTTAAAATATGTTTAATTGATGGCCTCGGAGCTGACAACTATCAAGGAATTTTCTCTTGTCGCGTTGATAGCCATATTCGTATTTGTGATTATTTGTGAAACGTAGAGTCACCGTGAGTATGATCCGAGTGTGCATTATCAGACGTTTGTAACATAGATTTATAGAGGTTTTTCAAATCTATTCTGGTCAGGATGGCCGAGTGGTCTAAGGCGCCAGACTCAAGGTAAACTTCCCTTCCGATAGAAGGGCCATGGGCATTCTGGTCCTCTCTGAGGGCGTGGGTTCGAATCCCACTCCTGACAAAGATTTTGCATCTCAACAAACAACTTCGGCCAACCGGTTAACTGGGCCCCATGGCCCTAAAATGAGGGGATTTTCTTCCTTGCATATCGTAATGGAAGGTCGCAGGTTCGAATCCATGAGTGCGAAATGTATTTTACGCTTTTCAATTATCTCCACTGTCCTTATCAATTTTATTCCACTGACCTTATCAATTTTATTGTGTCCGTCATTATTTGATAGCAGACACAGATGGAAAGCTATGGGAAGAGATTACAATATGGGGAAAATCTTGGATAAGTTACCTTCCGTTAAAATAATAATATCTTGGCTTTAACATTTCTTTAAGCCCTGGTTAGGTACCACAAACTTAGATGGTTAACAAATCAGCAAAATCAAAGTTATTCAAACCTTGACAAAGTATATAAAGGTGACGACGGACTGTTTCGAAACACTTCCTATTTGGTGATACAGA
>NC_051408.1:18420548-18420655 GCF_015228065.2 Penaeus monodon
AGAGTAACATATTTCATTATATTCCAAATTCATTTAAGGTTATTTACAGAAACTCGGGAATGTAAGAAATTCAAAATTCAAAAAATCGTATCGGGATGCATATTTGT
>NC_051408.1:18420691-18420865 GCF_015228065.2 Penaeus monodon
TGAAGATGGTAGGCTCGATCTCTGGCTCGACTAGCCACATGACATTTCCCGAAGGGAGGGTGAATATAAGACGCTCTAAAATGTTGTGAGTTTCTAAACGACTGAAATTATACTAGTTATTACTTATATGCAGAATGTGAAATAATACAAACATTATCAATTAAAAACTAAATG
>NC_051408.1:18420996-18421238 GCF_015228065.2 Penaeus monodon
ACGTGGTGGAAAAAACTTTTCGGAACTATCCCATTACCTTTAGACATAATTCTGAAACTAAATAATATGAAATTGATAATAAATAGTTCCTTCACTTAACCATTTTAGAGGATTTATAGACCTTGCCAATCAATATAATTATAAATGGATGGTTGTTGCAGAAATCTATGTACCTATGGTACAATAATTAATATGGCTCTATACAGGAATAAATTAAACATGAGCTTCCAGTAACAATCGAA
>NC_051408.1:18428616-18429193 GCF_015228065.2 Penaeus monodon
TACCGGGAAATGATGGTTAAATAAGCATGTTTCGCTATAGGACTATATGATATTCAGTTTTATAGTTTCTCATTGATATATACCTCAGTTATATTCCGCATTAAAATAACAATCATCTAATTTTACATTATAGTAAAAAAATAGAGATACTACAATTAATTTTAAGTCAGGATGGCCGAGTGGTCTAAGGCGCCAGACTCAAGGTAAACTTCCCTTCCGATAGAAGGGCCATGGGCATTCTGGTCCTCTCTGAGGGCGTGGGTTCGAATCCCACTTCTGACAAATTTTCTCCACTCCGGTTAAGTACTCCCTTGTTGTTTCAGGCTAACACCAAGCTCTTGCAAGAATTTGAGTCTTATAAGGTCAGGCAAAGCAATGGCGTAGCGATAGTTGCAGAATTTAGTGCACTGGAGATTTTTTCTTTGAGACGCGGAGTCAAACTGCACGCACGCATATACATACGTAAATGCGTGCGTGTATACTACATTCTCCTTGTCCACACAATCTGTACCTACCTAAGTCTACATAAATGTAAATTCGCTGTATTTAAAACATTCTGCAAAATGTTTTCCGCGTG
>NC_051408.1:18432748-18432832 GCF_015228065.2 Penaeus monodon
AGAATAATAAAAGAAAGACTAATTTGTAACATCTTTTTTTTAAGAACCAAAAAATTTCTTAAGTGAGCCCTTTCCCTATATATG
>NC_051408.1:18435329-18435655 GCF_015228065.2 Penaeus monodon
ATATATCCAAAATACTGTCTTGCGCAAGTATCTACATACATAAAGATCTGTCAGAAGTGGGATTCGAACCCACGCCCTCAGAGAGGACCAGAAAGCCCATGGCCCTTCTATCGGAAGGGAAGTTTACCTTGAGTCTGGCGCCTTAGACCACTCGGCCATCCTGACATATACAATCCCAATTTTTTGCAATATAATTTTAATTTATTTGAATAAACAAACATTTTCGCTATTACTTGGCTTTGCAGAGAAGAAAATGTAAACCACCGATTCAGTTACATTTCTATGATACTGACGCTTACGAAGTCGCTTCTCTGCTTTTAGCCATA
>NC_051408.1:18436021-18436377 GCF_015228065.2 Penaeus monodon
CTTTTTGAGTGACAGAGAATATTTTTAGTCAGGCAAGCCAATTGGAGCTGTCAGCAGTGCAAGGTGCGTCTAGAAATGGTTCCGTGAACATGGCGGTGTGCGTAACGGTCGAAAAACTAACATCATTACGTGAAACAGTTCCAAGGACACCGGGCACATTCGCCGTTATATCAAGAGAAAAAAGACCCTGATGAATTAAATACATTTAATTTTGCGCTTCATTGTTACTGAGTTCTTACATATAAAATATCCGTTGACATTTGAGCTCCTCAAAACATTACCAAGCAAATTCGCATTGATAAAAATGGTGATTTCAACGTGGAATCTCAAAACGGGCATAATTTTACAGCCAGAAG
>NC_051408.1:18436448-18436714 GCF_015228065.2 Penaeus monodon
CACGTTAGGGTGAACGTTTTCGGAAATATACCAACAACCATAAACGTTGTATAACTATTTCCGAATACGATAAGATGTCTGAAAAATATTTCTAGGGAATATTATCCGATTTTATTTTAAAAATGAGTTATAACAAAATGTACGGAAGCAAAACAGTTTTCTACATTCATTTTACCCACTATGATGATACAAACGTAACCTTGAAATATTACGAAGGTAGTTTTATGCAAATACAACATATGGGTCTTCACTACGAAATGATGTTC
>NC_051408.1:18438484-18439814 GCF_015228065.2 Penaeus monodon
TTAGCTGCCGGACGCAATTTGAGGGCGATGGGAGGCAAAACTAGTAATCAGAAAAAAAATTCCAACGGGTATTATCCCAAAGTAAAAGGAAAGACGTAAAATAAACTTGTGAATGGCCGTCACCTATTTATAATCCAAAAAATATTATTTATATGATTATGACTTTTATAACAATTAACACAGTTACAATATTGTAAGAATTCTGTCCAAGTTTGATGTACCTGTATAACTATGGCACGCACAATATATGACGTGACAAGATAACTTTGGAAATGGTGCTCAATGATTTGCAAAATAATTTTCTTGACTCTTCTGACATTAGACAGCTCAGGCAAATACACTGTATTATACATACTAACAAAAGCCGGTATTTCCGGTGACTCAAATTTTCTCTTGGGAATCTACATCCGATTACAGTTACTTTTCAGCACCATTATACACTACTTTCGACTTCTTGATATTACAGAATGTCAACTAAAATTAAATACAAGCTTACAATATTTTAAAATTACCATCATAGCTGTGACTTTATTTGAAAGAAAAATTGCCGTATCTAGTAACCCCAAAAACGTCAGTTCTTTCCGACTTCTACCTTTGAAAATACCATTATTGACCCATAGGAATTATATGTGCAACATGATATGACTTAAATGTTCTATATTCTGTGTTTACATTATTATAACTAGTACCGTTCCTGCCGTAAGAAAATTGTTGTGATAGCGGAAATAATGGTTAACATATAGAGGATTTGCCTCTTTGAGGATACTGACACCCTTCTCCCTTCGCCTGGTTTGCAAAATCGCATTATATCTATCAAAACACAGCCCGGCATATAGTTGGACCCAGCAGAGATTTGCATAACAGGCGATAATCCCAGGAAGGCCAAAACCGAGCGTTAACGATCTTCCCCATCGTTGTTGAGGGGAAGTGAGACCGTTTTTGCTTTTTGTCATTTCTCGGCTATTTTACAAAGAAAAGCCTTCATTTTCAATGGCTCTAAGCTGCCCAATCTGATGTGTTTTTGTCAAATCTATATCTGTTTAAAATTAGCCTTTTCCTTTATTGATTTTTCTACACCATTACCTACTAATCTGGACTTGTGATAATGAAAATCTCAATATGCAAGCTTACAGTATCTTTACAGCACCAATACAGTTAAGACTTTACATAAAAATTTGAAAAGAAGCCACGTCTAGCATGCCCAAGGAATGTTTGTTCCTTCGGATTTTGGCAAAATATTACTTTCACAAATTATATGTATAAGTGTGATAAGACTCTGCTGTTCTACATGATATTAAACTGCTTTGTAACTTAACATGCTTGTTCCCCC
>NC_051408.1:18439837-18440992 GCF_015228065.2 Penaeus monodon
ACCAGACATGGATTTGAATATGGCTCTACCTCTAAAACTAAGCCTCGCCCCACGATTCCTGTCGTCAAAAACATGCCGTGTGGGCTAGAATTTAAGTTCTGCTCTGCCTAGTCATGATGGAATGGTTCACATGATAAACCAAATCCTAATGTGCTTAATTGAGTCTAATGTCAGTGTTACGACGTCCTTTGATTTCCCTTCCAAATGACTTCCGTTACAATCGCGCCCGATTTTCCGTCGTTATTCTCCGACTTTTGGGTGATTTTCTAGTGGTGCCTAAGGGGATCGGCTGCAATTTATATATAAATATGTAAGTGTAAGCAACTTTTCTACGGTCTTCATTATTAGCTTCAACGGGAAGGGTTAGAAGTTTCTTAAAATATGTTTAATTGATGGCCTCGGAGCTGACAACTATCAAGGAATTTTCTCTTGTCGCGTTGATAGCCATATTCGTATTTGTGATTATTTGTGAAACGTAGAGTCACCGTGAGTATGATCCGAGTGTGCATTATCAGACGTTTGTAACATAGATTTATAAAGGTTTTTCAAATCTATTCTGGTCAGGATGGCCGAGTGGTCTAAGGCGCCAGACTCAAGGTAAACTTCCCTTCCGATAGAAGGGCCATGGGCATTCTGGTCCTCTCTGAGGGCGTGGGTTCGAATCCCACTCCTGACAAAGATTTTGCATCTCAACAAACAACTTCGGCCAACCGGTTAACTGGCCCCATGGCCCTAAAATGAGGGGATTTTCTTCCTTGCATATCGTAATGGAAGGTCGCAGGTTCGAATCCACGAGTGCGAAATGTATTTTACGCTTTTCAATTACCTCCACTGTCCTTATCAATTTTATTCCACTGACCTTATCAATTTTATTGTGTCCGTCATTATTTGATAGCAGACACGGATGGAAAGCTATGGGAAGCGATTACAATATGGGGAAAATCTTGGATAAGTTACCTTCCGTTAAAATAAAATCTTGGCTTTAACATTTCTTTAAGCCCTGGTTAGGTACTACAAACTTGGATGGTTAACAAATCAGCAAAATCAAAGTTATTAAAACCTTGACAAAGTATATAAAGGTGACGACGGACTGTTTCGCAACACTTCCTATTTGGTGATACAGAAGAATATATGCAGTATTGCATATGATGCCTC
>NC_051408.1:18443332-18443622 GCF_015228065.2 Penaeus monodon
AGTAACTTATTCCATTATATTCCAAATTCATTTAAGGTTATTTACAGAAACTCGGGAATGTAAGAAATTCAAAATTCGAAAATCGTATCGGAATGCATATTTGTAAAAAAAAAAAAAATGAAGATGGGAGGCTCGAACTCTGGCTCGACTAGCCACGTGACATTTCCCGAAGGGAGGGTGAATATAAGACGCTCTAAAATGTTGTGAGTTTCTAAACGACTGAAATTATACTAGTTATTACTTATATGCAGAATCTGAAATAATACAAACAATATCAATTAAAAACTAAA
>NC_051408.1:18443751-18444013 GCF_015228065.2 Penaeus monodon
ACGTGGTGGGAAAAATTTTCGGAACTATCCCATTAGCTTTAGACATAATTCTGAAACTAAATAATATGAAATTGATAAAAAATAGTTCCTTCACTTAACCATTTTAGAGGTTTTATAGACCTTGTCAATAAATATAATTATAAATGGATGGTTGTTGCAGAAATCTATCTACCTATGCTACAATAATTAATATGGCTCTATATAGGAATAAATTAAACATGAGCTTCCAGTAACAATCGAAATGTAGTAAAAATCAGAGTAA
>NC_051408.1:18445002-18445195 GCF_015228065.2 Penaeus monodon
CTTTCTTCAAAGCACCAATTTAAATCAGTTTCGTAACGTCATTTTCTTTCTTTATTCCTTTTAAAAAACACTACTAACATAAAAAACAACTTAATCTTTATTCCAAATAAAGAGAATGTTGATAAACCGTTAACTTAACTTACAATACCTTTTGGGATTGTTTGTCAATTAAGTTATACTCCAGAAAATCATC
>NC_051408.1:18445706-18446369 GCF_015228065.2 Penaeus monodon
ACTTTACACTTTCATAAAAAAAAAAAAATCGCCTCGCCTGCGTACAACTTTCTTGCAATGTCAACAATATAATGTTTTTCGTCGCCATACCTGTAATATACAGACTTGACCAAGTTGAGGTCATACGTCTGGAACTCATTAGTACAAATAAAAAATCGGAATTAAAGATAAGACAAAGAACCGGGATACTACAAGAGTAAAATTGTTTTATGATAATAGATATTTGCAATTTACAGCCTTTCACTTGACACAAAATTCTGGCGCTCAGAGCGTGGCGTGAGCATCAAAAATAGATCAGTCTACGATCAATACGTGTTCCATAAACTATTCATAAACTGACTGATTATTCCTATTGTCTTCGTTGTGCTAATGTTGCTTCTTCCGTTATTTCTCTTGTCACGAATCTTTATCGAGGGCTATCTGCTAAATATGTCTTTTTGTTTCTTCTGCACTGTTCATAGTCATGTCTTCTGATGTCTGGCACTTATCTGTGTTACTTCTCTTTGTTACTTCTCTTTTGTTATCTTCTTTGTCTAAGGTCACCTCTTATATGACTTCCTTGTTATTTCAGGCTATGGCTTCTGCGTTGATTGTAATCTCACCTTTTGTATGATCACGCTTTGCTACCCCTTTCCTTTGTGTATGAAGTAACATGATCTGTCG
>NC_051408.1:18447978-18448622 GCF_015228065.2 Penaeus monodon
CGACAGATCATGTTACTTCATACACAAAGGAAAGGGGTAGCAAGCGTGATCATACAAAAGGTGAGATTACAATCAACGCAGAAGCCATAGCCTGAAAATAACAAAGGAAGTCATATAAGAGGTGACCTTAGACAAAGAAGATAACAAAAGAGAAGTAACAAAGAGAAGTAACACAGATAAGTGCCAGACATTCAGAAGACATGACTATGAACAGTGCAGAAGAAACAAAAAGACATATTTAGCAGATAGCCCTCGATAAAGATTCGTGACAAGAGAAATAACGGAAGAAGCAACATTAGCACAACGAAGACAATAGGAATAATCAGTCAGTTTATGAATAGTTTATGGACACACGTATTGATCGTAGACTGATCTATTTTTGATGCTCACGCCACGCTCTGAGCGCCAGAATTTTGTGTCAAGTGAAAGGCTGTAAATTGCAAATATCTATTATCATAAAACAATTTTACTCTTGTAGTATCCCGGTTCTTTGTCTTATCTTTAATTCCGATTTTTTATTTGTTACTAATGAGTTTCCAGACGTATGACCTCAACTTGGGTCAAGGTCTTGTTATATTACAGGTATGGCGACGGAAACATTATATTGTTGACATTGCAAGAAAAGTTGTACGCAGGCGGGTCGA
>NC_051408.1:18449154-18449382 GCF_015228065.2 Penaeus monodon
TTCTTTCTGGAGTATAACTTAATTTGACAAACAATCCCAAAGGTATTGTAAGTTAAGTTAACGGTTTATCATACATTCTCTTGATTTGGAATAAAGATTAAGTTGTTTTTTCATTGTTAGATAGTTGTTTGTACAAAAAGGAGAATAAAGGAAAGAAAATGACGTTACTGAAACTGATTTTAAAATCTTGGTGCTTCTGAAGAAAGTTTTTTAGGATTGCGGTTTCGC
>NC_051408.1:18449408-18449515 GCF_015228065.2 Penaeus monodon
TGTGTGGCCTTCATGGCATTCACACTCTTCTCAAGATTCTGCTCTATTTAAACATTTATGCGAGATATACTCCGTTCCATATACCACTCATAGAGTCACATTTTGTG
>NC_051408.1:18450436-18450940 GCF_015228065.2 Penaeus monodon
CTGCGATTCTCCCCCACCCCACCCCTACAGTTTTGGGAAAAAAACACTTATTCCGTTCCTTGTATGTGAATTGTTATGTTAGTCTATAAACTATATTGCAAAAACGTTATATGTAAAAACTCGTTTGTACAGGCTTGCTTTATGCTATAGTGGTCTGTAAATTATTAAAGATATGTTTTATATTATTTTTAGAAAACACCGGTTGTCCGGCTATGAAAGTATAAGCGTGTGAAAGTAATAGGCATGTAAAATGTCCAATACGGGGAAAAGTCCCATGGCTGGTGTGAAGGAGTGAAGGATGGTCAGAATAAACGTGCCGGAGGCGACGTGGGGAAGCCCGTATAATTGGGCTCCGACCGACTTTCCCTTGCACTGTGTTCCTCCCCGTCGCCTTGTGACCGTTTCAACAAACACGCATTTGTGTGCGTTTGCTACCGCTGCCCGCACGCAGCGGTGCAGGGGCGTGGAGCTTGGAGATTTGCTGGACACAGGCATATGAAAAAA
>NC_051408.1:18451981-18452056 GCF_015228065.2 Penaeus monodon
CAGGTTTGACCATTGTCTAAGTTGTGATATACATTAGATGCATAATTAACCTGTTTTACTCCTAGATGTCGTAAG
>NC_051408.1:18452768-18453470 GCF_015228065.2 Penaeus monodon
GGCCGGGCCCAACGAAGACCCGGATGCTAACCTATTCCCGCACTACTTCCGCAGCACTCGAGCTTCTCTGTTATCATTTCCGTTTTAAAGAAAGTATCTGACGCAGCCTAAACGCTCATGAACTGGGCTTGTTTCCAGACTAGGCATTTCACTTACCCTGACTCCTTTTAAGCGCTCGGCCAACAATGAAATTCTTTACAACCTATCAAATTCGGCACCACTTAGAAGCAGGGGGGGAGGGGAACCTCAGCTTAGCTGACTCTGCAATATATTAGTGAAAGAGAGAAGGGAAGTGAGGCTCTCCTGACCTTCCGCCTCCGAGTGGTGTAAATACGCTACATGCTACCAAGATTATCTTGGGTAGTGAAGATAGGTATTAATTCCTCTATTCTAGATTATTAAACTTCTATCTGCACCGAGATATACACCGGCACTTTGCCCACTTCGTTCGTTGGAAAGAAGGAAATTTAGCAATCAAAATCAGCTAACATGTGAGTTTTTGTTTGAATTACTGGCATTTTCACTGTACATTCACGGGTGCAGAATTGTACTTACCTGCCCCTTTACTGCCACTTTCCAACAAAAGAAACGCAACTTAAATACACGGTGCTCATCTCTCAGGAGTTTACTAGTATCTATGATGAGTTACTGACAGTGAGCGGTAATTATGATGCATTGCATCATGTTTACGCGTACTTGATG
>NC_051408.1:18460725-18460997 GCF_015228065.2 Penaeus monodon
AATTCACGCCCAGCATATTTAGTTTGTAAATAATTGCCTTGTTACACTGTTAAAGAAAACCACATCGTGATTTGAGGAAAATCTATGTTGGAATCCGGGCCTTTCCATCCCTTGCGAAATCGGCCTAGTTCTTAGCTAATTCGGGGTTAAGTGAGGTGAGAGGATGTCATGTTTCCACAGGTTTATTTTATTTGAAATGTCATATAAATATTTTCGTCCTTATATACGGCCAGTGCACTAGAAGGGAAGCTTAGCTGTGGGGCGCGCTGTAT
>NC_051408.1:18461351-18461696 GCF_015228065.2 Penaeus monodon
AGAGTCGCGAATTTCATATGTTAATCAGGCGCTCGTGAAATAAAAATGTGATTACTCGTTATCAGGCCCACTGCAAATGCAGGTGGCAGTCCCTATGCGAATACCTATATCTTACTGACTTCGTGATTATTTATTTTTTTTGTTTTTAAATCGTGTGGCACTAGCAATGACTTACATGACACACAAGATAAACCAAACTCACCTCGTAAGACGGGGCTTTATAGGCGGGAGCAGGAGCTGAGTATGATGGCTCAGGAGCTTTGTAGGCTGGGGCAGGAGCTTCATAGGTTGGCTCAGGGTACTTGTAGGCAGCCTCAGGAGCTTTGTAGGCTGGAGCAGGAGCCT
>NC_051408.1:18461842-18462778 GCF_015228065.2 Penaeus monodon
TTGTAGGCAGGGGCAGGAACTGAATACACTGGTTCTGGAGTATTATAAGAAGGGGCAGGGGCGGAATACACTGGCTCGGGAGCCTGGTAAGCAGGAGCGGGGGCAGAGTATGCAGGCTGAGGAGGCCTGTAAGTTAATGGATTGGCGGGGGCTGGGTAGCCGTACCCTGCAGGGGCAGGCTTGTCAGGCCGAGCCAAGGCGGCCACTACGAGACAGGAAAGAATGACCTGACGAATAAGACAGATGTATCAGTCCTAATATGAACACTAATATGAACACTACAGACACCAGCGGGCAAAACGGATGCCTATCACATTTCAGTATCATCATATGCATTTGGGCTTTCGAGTTTTTACTCACCTTCTTCATAGCTGCTGTGGATGTGTTGCTGATAAGGAAGTGAGTGAGTGCACTGAAAGCGTTACTGCGGCGGTGCCTTATATACGTGAGGGCGTGGACTTTTGAAGGTGAGCGCGGAGGGCGGTGTGGGTGCCGCCAGCGAGGTTTTCCGTGACGTAATGACACGTTGCTACTCCCGACCTTGCCTGTGAAATTCACCTGTTTGGTGTCTACCATCCGAACGCATAAGAATCTACTAAACATACTCTTGTAATATTTCTATGGCCCTCTCCAATATCACACTTGTGGTTATTTTTATAAAAGCATTTGCTGCAGCTGGACCCGCGAGGAGGCAATTTTCAATCTACAAAGTCTTTGGTGACGCAACAACAATCGACCAAAATAAGAAATTGCCGGCGGTGGCATAGCTGGAGCCTCGACCGCTTCCTTTCCCTGCAGGCAATCACTCGGTGGTCACTCAGGCAGGCACTCAAGCAGTCACAGGCTCCGGAACTAGGAAATTTCAGACAAGAACAGACGCTATTGAGAACAAAGCAGTCCAAGTACATCTTGGTTTACGACGTTTTTTCTACGCGA
>NC_051408.1:18463565-18464061 GCF_015228065.2 Penaeus monodon
CGAAGATGAAAGGTGAAGCACATCCCCTATGAAAATTGACATTGAAAAGCAGATAGAGGTTTTATGACATTTAGATTATTTTCGAATGAAATGTGAAAAAAATATTGTTAATCGCTGAATCGGTATTAGAGTTATTGGCAATCGCATCATCGGTGCCTCGAGAAATTAGCATTAGAACTCTCTTATCTGTTTGGACTTCAGATTCAAAACCTGCATTAAACTAGTTAACTTATCATGTCTTTTCGACCATATCAAATTAACATTACATTTGTAGACTTCATTACACCTGTAACCACAGCCACTATAAACTTGGTGTTTCACTTCAAAAAATCCTGAAACGCTAAAGCTGAAATCATATGTTATATGTGCAGAGAAACGGGAACGCACTGGCCATCCTCCGACAGGCGGGTGAAAGCCTTACGCCATCTCTCACGAAGCACGTAACCATGCGACAAGAGAAATGACATTATCCAAACATGATATTTAGATACTCAGA
>NC_051408.1:18464179-18464584 GCF_015228065.2 Penaeus monodon
TCATCGTGAGTATCGCCTGTCAGCCATACATTTCTGAGAATTCTCGTTAATTTGTCTTTGAAACAACCACCCCCTTCGTTACCTCTTTGCGCATACATGTTTCCCGCATCCATCGCCTCTACGGACTCATCCTTGTGGCTATCACTTTCTCAGAAATTATGTCTCAAATCAACAGCTTCTCGACTTATCTCTCAGCAATCACTGCTCCAGCCACAACCCCTTCTCACGCCTTTTGGCTGCCGCCGCTATCTGTCGCCGAGAGGTTTTCCTCCCAGTCAGCTTTTCGGCAGCTGGTCCGCCGAGCGCTAAGGCGCAGCCTTTTCAGTCTTTACCTTTTCTGGACATAAATGTTTAATTAAACTGGCATAAACAGGATTCATTTCTTCCTAACTCCAAAGTCAGGGG
>NC_051408.1:18464705-18466378 GCF_015228065.2 Penaeus monodon
GCGATTTAATTGAGATGCACAAATATAAAACACTAAATATACAATCTTTAAAAAAACACAACTTTTCAAGCAAAACTAATAGTTAGGGTTGCATAGCGCATATAAATGTTGGTTTTTATCTGATCTTCCCTTCCATCGACCTGGGGTCCATGGACCCCAGGTTAAGAACCCCTAAGTGGTGGTCCGCGTGAGTAACCCTGGTAGTGATGCAGACTGTAAGTTCTGTCTGTTTCCACCAAGTATCCCAAAGTGCCGGTACAAATTACTAGGTTGACTCGACTGCCAACAATAATGGTTATTCCAGTTAATTCTGATTTAGCATCTTGGTAATAAGTAATATATGCCATATCTACTATATGTTCCTTTCTTCCTACTTTATCCTTTCTCGAACCTGATCTTCCTCTTTCTTTACTTCTGTTACGCCTCTTTACGCCTCCCGCGAGGGAATTATAACATGAATGATATGAACGGATCCCTGGGCCACACGGTACTACATGGAGGCCTACTAGGGTTCCCAAATCAATGTTTATTGAATCAAGTTATTAGGAATTTCAGGTTAACGCAAAAGTTATGATGGATTTATTATTTATGAAACTCGTAAGATTGTTCTAGAATGCTTGCATATAATTTATCATCATTTTTATAGAAAGAATAATTATTGTATCCGTCTCTTGGAGGGACTCGTTCCATTTAAGATTAGAAACGATCACTAAATGGTAGAATTAGCCTTAGACCACGCCTGCTGCCCCTATCCCTTTTATTCGAGCAGCGCCGTCCAGCTCCATCACGAGGCCGTATCTCAGTGAGAATGAGGCCCGACCTTTGTTTATTGTCCAGGATATAAGATCTGTGTGAACAGGAAAGTAGTTCTTCTATTGGAAATTATTAACAAACCGGATTGACAAGCCAATAAGTGTTGTTTGTGGTGTTTTTATTTTGGATATAAGACGGGATCCAAGGGAACATCTTTTTCCAGAATAGTGCAGGGCAACTTAGCCCCGGGGACATCATGATGCCTGTTCAAAGAGAGAGGTATCTGAAAACTTAATGACTTCGGTGAAATCAATAGCTCAGACGAAATCAAAATCAAAAGGAGCAGAAATTTATGGGAAAGCACGCGTGAAAAACTGGAAAGGCAGATGGATAAAATGCTTACGAGGATATTTCTTTCGAGATAAGCACAGTAAACCATACAGTCAAAAGGTCCGTTAAGTTTATTATTTACGGTCAGAATAAAAGTTCAGGTTCAAGAGTTCAAAGTCTTAAATTCTCATCATGTCAAAAAACGAAACGAGGAGTGCGCACAGTAGTAATTTTGCCGCCTTTAACTGCGGCTTCGAATCGACAAAGACTCCGTTCGGCCTTTTAGGAGGCTAAGACATACCCAAATAAACAAACATCTAGAACAGTACGAAAAAAAGAATTAAATGAATGTGCAGAAAAAAGGACAAGGGAAAACCAAGAAGGAAAAAATATTTCAGCGAAACAATACGACTGTAACACTTTGGAAATTTTAAGCCGAATTTATTAAGTAATCAATGTGTATTTCTCAAGTAACCCGGTAATTATACGGCAAGACATTCTTTCGTTTAACATATCAAATAAATCTGTCACACGATCCAAGGCCTTGGACGATGCTTAATGAGATGCATTATAAGTACCTCGGTCCCGAG
>NC_051408.1:18469927-18471607 GCF_015228065.2 Penaeus monodon
CATTAATCTCGGGACCGAGGAACTTATAATGCATCTCATTAAGCATCGTCCAAGGCCTTGGATCGTGTGACAGATTTATTTGATATGTTAAACGAAAGAATGTCTTGCCGTATAATTACCGGGTTACTTGAGAAATACACATTGATTACTTAATAAATTCGGCTTAAAATTTCCAAAGTGTTACAGTCGTATTGTTTCGCTGAAATATTTTTTCCTTCTTGGTTTTCCCTTGTCCTTTTTTCTGCACATTCATTTAATTCTTTTTTTCGTACTGTTCTAGATGTTTGTTTATTTGGGTATGTCTTAGCCTCCTAAAAGGCCGAACGGAGTCTTTGTCGATTCGAAGCCGCAGTTAAAGGCGGCAAAATTACTACTGTGCGCACTCCTCGTTTCGTTTTTTGACATGATGAGAATTTAAGACTTTGAACTCTTGAACCTGAACTTTTATTCTGACCGTAAATAATAAACTTAACGGACCTTTTGACTGTATGGTTTACTGTGCTTATCTCGAAAGAAATATCCTCGTAAGCATTTTATCCATCTGCCTTTCCAGTTTTTCACGCGTGCTTTCCCATAAATTTCTGCTCCTTTTGATTTTGATTTCGTCTGAGCTATTGATTTCACCGAAGTCATTAAGTTTTCAGATACCTCTCTCTTTGAACAGGCATCATGATGTCCCCGGGGCTAAGTTGCCCTGCACTTTTCTGGAAAAAGATGTTCCCTTGGATCCCGTCTTATATCCAAAATAAAAACACCACAAACAACACTTATTGGCTTGTCAATCCGGTTTGTTAATAATTTCCAATAGAAGAACTACTTTCCTGTTCACACAGATCTTATATCCTGGACAATAAACAAAGGTCGGGCCTCATTCTCACTGAGATACGGCCTCGTGATGGAGCTGGACGGCGCTGCTCGAATAAAAGGGATAGGGGCAGCAGGCGTGGTCTAAGGCTAATTCTACCATTTAGTGATCGTTTCTAATCTTAAATGGAACGAGTCCCTCCAAGAGACGGATACAATAATTATTCTTTCTATAAAAATGATGATAAATTATATGCAAGCATTCTAGAACAATCTTACGAGTTTCATAAATAATAAATCCATCATAACTTTTGCGTTAACCTGAAATTCCTAATAACTTGATTCAATAAACATTGATTTGGGAACCCTAGTAGGCCTCCATGTAGTACCGTGTGGCCCAGGGATCCGTTCATATCATTCATGTTATAATTCCCTCGCGGGAGGCGTAAAGAGGCGTAACAGAAGTAAAGAAAGAGGAAGATCAGGTTCGAGAAAGGATAAAGTAGGAAGAAAGGAACATATAGTAGATATGGCATATATTACTTATTACCAAGATGCTAAATCAGAATTAACTGGAATAACCATTATTGTTGGCAGTCGAGTCAACCTAGTAATTTGTACCGGCACTTTGGGGTACTTGGTGGAAACAGACAGAACTTACAGTCTGCATCACTACCAGGGTTACTCACGCGGACCACCACTTAGGGGTTCTTAACCTGGGGTCCATGGACCCCAGGTCGATGGAAGGGAAGATCAGATAAAAACCAACATTTATATGCGCTATGCAACCCTAACTATTAGTTTTGCTTGAAAAGTTGTGTTTTTTTAAAGATTGTATATTTAGTGTTTTATATTTGTGCATCTCAATTAAATCGC
>NC_051408.1:18471728-18472133 GCF_015228065.2 Penaeus monodon
CCCCTGACTTTGGAGTTAGGAAGAAATGAATCCTGTTTATGCCAGTTTAATTAAACATTTATGTCCAGAAAAGGTAAAGACTGAAAAGGCTGCGCCTTAGCGCTCGGCGGACCAGCTGCCGAAAAGCTGACTGGGAGGAAAACCTCTCGGCGACAGATAGCGGCGGCAGCCAAAAGGCGTGAGAAGGGGTTGTGGCTGGAGCAGTGATTGCTGAGAGATAAGTCGAGAAGCTGTTGATTTGAGACATAATTTCTGAGAAAGTGATAGCCACAAGGATGAGTCCGTAGAGGCGATGGATGCGGGAAACATGTATGCGCAAAGAGGTAACGAAGGGGGTGGTTGTTTCAAAGACAAATTAACGAGAATTCTCAGAAATGTATGGCTGACAGGCGATACTCACGATGA
>NC_051408.1:18472243-18472400 GCF_015228065.2 Penaeus monodon
TCTGAGTATCTAAATATCATGTTTGGATAATGTCATTTCTCTTGTCGCATGGTTACGTGCTTCGTGAGAGATGGCGTAAGGCTTTCACCCGCCTGTCGGAGGATGGCCAGTGCGTTCCCGTTCTCTGCACATATACATATGATTTCAGTTTAGCGTT
>NC_051408.1:18472500-18472950 GCF_015228065.2 Penaeus monodon
ATGTCACGAAAAAGAGGAAGGCGCCTGCATTTGCCTATGACTCTGCTAAGTGGGAAATCGTAGGTCTTTGGAGAGTAAACACGAAAAGGAGGCTCTGCTGCTCTCTAGTGGATGGTTGCTCCTCTCTCTGTGCCTCGTTGCTTATATAATTCAAATGGTTGCTTGTTCATATGCCCTGCAGCATGCAAAAAAGTAGCTATTCTAAATTCCCATATCCCATGATACTTTCGTTAGATATAACACAATATCACAAATTATAATTGGGCAATATCTGCTGCCTCATAACACGAAACACTGTGATACCATGCATGACACTGTTTTTGTAACCACGCTATAATCACCACAGCCTATACCCCTTACACTTGAAACAGGCAACTCCTTTCATAGGAAACAAAACTTACTTGGGCCTCCCTTTCTGCAAGCCGAAAGCCCCGATGCCCGGTGGATGCG
>NC_051408.1:18475445-18475584 GCF_015228065.2 Penaeus monodon
TAAGTGGACCTGGATAGGATTGATATTAGCCCATAGTGTATCATCTGTTGTAAAAGAAATAATTGTTCTGTATATTTTATGAACTTGCGATCAAAGCCATGATTAATTATACTTCATAAATTCTCATCAGAACTCGTGA
>NC_051408.1:18475655-18477446 GCF_015228065.2 Penaeus monodon
CACGTGGCGTAACAAAAGCTTTTGAGAAGGGAAAAAGTTCTTCTTATCGGTAACGCCTTCTACTAAACAGACTGTGACAAGGGTTTCTTTATTACTTTCGTTTGCAGTTCTCTCAGGAGAGGCGAAAGAGTTACACGTTTAGTAATAGACACTCCCTTTCACGTATAAATTGCATTTTTTTAATAAATAAATAAATGGTGTATCATGGGTTCTATACTGAAGGATGCAAGCGCTCGCATAAATTAGTGTTTTAATATGAATTACACCAGCCAAACTGATCCTGTAACAATAACCAATACAGAAATTCGTTTATTCGAAAAGATGTGTTGGAAAAATTTGTCAGGAGTGGGATTCGAACCCACGCCCTCAGAGAGGACCAGAATGCCCATGGCCCTTCTATCGGAAGGGAAGTTTACCTTGAGTCTGGCGCCTTAGACCACTCGGCCATCCTGACATAGAGGTTGCTTTGAACTCTACTATTTCAATATATTGATTTTACAATTTTAGTTTGCTTGTGGATTTTATGTAGACTGAAATAATGTCACTATAATTTTCATTGTTCTTATCACTACGAAAAGTTACATCAAGCGCGTTTTTTGGCCATCGTCAGTATAGTATTACAAGCACGATACCTTAGGATTTAACTATTTAATCTAATGCTTTACCTATATAAATTTGTCTTTTAATTATGGTGTCTCTTACAGTAGAATTATTTTCCGCAATCATTAATATATTCTTAGGTTCAGGGATTCACGTCACTTCGATGAGGGCGAGAACGTTGAAAAGAAAGATGATTTGTTTTATTGTTTCACATTACAGTTAAGTAAATATATTTCTGGCTATTTTTTAAAGATAATGTTTTAATATGAAAAGAAACCGTAGTATCAGAGTTTCACCAAATCGTGTAACGAACTGATAATTTGTGACAGTGATTCACGCACAGGGTCTCCCACGAAGCGGTGAAAAATATGTTACATCGGTCAAAGTTATCATTTCAGAGACAAGCTAATACGTAGCCCTAGTTGGAATCAACTAAGTATCTGATTTATTTTTTGTTTGCATGGTGAGAGGTCCTTATAATCCTAACGCGGAAACTGTCCTGCTACCCAAAAGTTATAGAAATATTACTCGAAATAACTGCAGTTAAACATTACATCTCACAGATATCATAGTGGTTCCGAGCACCTGTATCGAAACATGTTCAGTCTGTAAACAATTTTTTTTCCTCGATACGTCTGAATATTACTTTTAAAAAATCAAAATAGCTCATCATTTAAGTGTCATCGGTATATTTCCATTAATATGCCTGGGATATTCATTTCTAGCAATAAATTTGTTAGATCTATGAGATACCATATCAGTATCCATATCCTTTGTGGTAAATAATCTATTGGGAAGAAAAATCAGTATCCATACCCTATACAAGTCATTGCTTTCCCAAAATAAGGTCGATACTTCCCTTAATGATCAACAGTATCATGCATAGTCAGGATGGCCGAGTGGTCTAAGGCGCCAGACTCAAGGTAAACTTCCCTTCCGATAGAAGGGCCATGGGCTTTCTGGTCCTCTCTGAGGGCGTGGGTTCGAATCCCACTCCTGACACGATTTTTAAATGAAAAGGTAGTTTTCCATACTGCTACATCTGACGTAGATTGAATTAATTCTGTACATAAGTTGGTATGTATTTGTGTGTGCGCAGGGAGGCTCCATTGTAAAGAGATCTCATGCATACCGGTATGTGTATATATATCACCATGTGCATGGACGTACATTGAACGCGCATTGCACGTT
>NC_051408.1:18477845-18478063 GCF_015228065.2 Penaeus monodon
GCTATAGTGATGGTCGTCGGAACTAAGAAAATTCCAAGTAATCTTATGTAAAACGGCATAAATATCCTTTAAAACTTTAAGAAATAGAAATGACAAACCCTTTAAAATAATCGAAACTGTAATGATTCATGTCTTTTCGAGCCGTCGGCGAAACACTTTGTTTGATTATCGAAAAATAACATTTTCTTCAAGACGACAAGCTATTCAATATACGCATG
>NC_051408.1:18479132-18480137 GCF_015228065.2 Penaeus monodon
CAGAATTTTTGTTTACAGCAGATCTTGAAATCTCAAAACCATTTTTTTCCGTTAGATACTATCAAAGTAAGTAATAGACCAGCAAATCCCAAGGAAGGTGGCAACGGAAATCAGACTGACAAACGCAAGAGATCAACAAAGGACGAACCAGTGTCAAGCAGCAGTTAGATCAGCCGTAGTGCCAGTGCCAATAATATGAGTATGATAATGAACTCCACTTCTCTCCTTAGCTCTCACATAACATCACTTAGCCCAAAAGGCAGCAGTAATCCCTCTCCTCACCTGGATCACAGGACACTCGGTTCTCCATTTCGTAATCGAGAGCGCGTACCGATAATCCCCTTGTTTGACTTCTGGGTTTATGAGAGCGTGGTAGACCTGTTCATCCTTCTAATTAGGCACAGGGGACATCAGGTGTTTAATGGCAGTCGGAGGCAATCGACGGGTTTTCAACCATTACTTGTATGGGACTGGCTGGAAGTAAGGGCTTGGTGAAATATAGTATCAATGATAATGTTGTGGTGAATTCGTTGGCGAATTTGGTGCTGTTGGCCATGGGAAGTTGTTGACGTTAACCATACCAGATACTGTGGGGATACTACTTTCATTACGAATGTAGAGACATTAGAATGGAAACAAAAGATGGAGAGGAAAAGAGGAATGATAAACGAGACGGAAATAGTATGGAGATCTGCCGTTAGAAGAGCAAAAACATTTTTTCTACATGCACTTTTTTCAGGAACATAATTCGAGTGCAATTATATCCTAAAACATACACACACGCAAGCAAACGCACATACAAGTACATTGTGAATGTTTTAGCTGCATATCATTGTTGCCTTGCAATTAAGAAACCAACTCCATGAGAAACCCGGTCTCATAAATTGATTAAGATAATTGATATATTGACATGGTTATGAGGAAAAAGGTCCTTCCGTTACAACGTTATAATGTGAGATGTTGAAAACATGGTATGGTCTGTTTTCTACAATAAACACACATACA
>NC_051408.1:18480300-18480518 GCF_015228065.2 Penaeus monodon
CTGAATATATTGCCGGCTTGAAGAAAATGTGAAGATTTTTCGGTAATCAAACAAAGTGTTTCGCCGACGGCTCGAAAAGACATGAATCATTGCAGGTTCGATTGTTTTAAAGGCTTTGGCATTTCTGTTTCATAAAATTCTAAAAGGCATTGATTCTGATTTACGTAATATTACTTTGGATTTTCTTGGTACCAACGACTCTCATAGCTCATTGGCCG
>NC_051408.1:18481299-18482271 GCF_015228065.2 Penaeus monodon
TTTTCCAAGTACACTTCCAATATCACCAGCTCACATTAATGCACAGTCTATACACGTACAATATAAATAAAACCAGATTAAAATATACGAAACACAAGCAGAGAAGCAAGGAAGAGTCTGTGCCTAAGTGTGTCTGCAGGATGTCAACAGAAACACTCCAAAATTATACAAAACGTGACCTGCATTTATCGTTCCAGCACCAGCTAGCAGAAGACACTTTTGCCTCACCACTTTATGGTGACAACTGTGAACAGCCATTTCTGCTATCATTAGCACCAGGTTTGTTGATACTGCCAAGGTTATCCCGAGCTTATTAAGGTCACTATCATTATCATTATACCCTTCGACAATATCAAAATAAGTTTCAGTGATTTTGTCTAATGTTGTGTGGTTCGTAAGTGATATAGTTACGTATTTCTGAAGCTATGGTTAATATTTGACAATGTTGTAAAATAATCACACCTAAATTTGAAGTTGCGATGGATAAATACAACAATACCATCATCATCAACTGGGCTATCGCTATTATTTCTTATTCACTTTTTACAACTACAGTAGCATTACATAAAATCCTCATAAAGGCCACCTAGATGCTGTATAAATCAGTGTATATAACATTCATGGCCATCTATAACACATGGAATCCTAAAATCCTATTTTCTCTGAACATACACGTGACACCCGAAGTCACACTCAGAATTCAAACGACAATGGTTAGTTGCTATATTTTGTCTGTTATTTCGTCACTGGTGTATTTAATCTTTCGTGTTTTGTTCCCTTTCACGACACTATCTCTAAGCACTGTGAAAACAAACGGGGATGGGGTCTGGAGAAGGCTGTTTACATGCATTGTTTTCTTCTACCGGTAGGCAAGACGACCAGTGACCGCGGGGTCGGCGATCCTCGGAATGTTAATGAAAGCTCTCCCGGTTTGGGGACTTTCCAAGCATCACACGTCCCGTGAAATGCTGG
>NC_051408.1:18484285-18485619 GCF_015228065.2 Penaeus monodon
GAAGACAATGGGAATCTGATATTCCACAAGATAATGATGTTTTAGTGGAGTTACCCCTTGCAATAGGATTTAATTTATCGGGCTGTTTTCTCTCGTCCTCCCTTACCCATTTTACCGCTTCTCGCTGCACTCTTTACCTCTCTTTGTTTTCCTTTCATCCTGTTCGCCTTTTCATTTCTCGTTCACTCTTTGTCTCCCTCCATCTCAAATCCATTCTCAATTATATCTTCGATCTTTCATGTTTTCTCCTGTTAATATTTCTCTGTCGGGACACTTTTGCCTAGTTTCTCTTTTTACTGGAAATATATTTGTTCATCTATTGTTTTAAACAGTAAATGTTAAAAACTGCATTTTTGTGATAAAGAACTGTCTCTCATATATGAAATTTGCTGATCAAAGTGAAGTAAGAACTCTTGCAAAATTTCACATATGAACAAGAGTTTACGCGGTTACGCTACTAAAGAAAACGATACGATTCATAGAAAATCGGAATAGTCTCTTTGCAAAGCAAGCACGGGCGAAAATGCATGTGGATATATTGGATTAAAATCCAAATAAATGGCAAGAAGGGAAAGACCTGCAGTCATAGTTAGGGATAGAGAAAATATGCGTATCCGTCTACTTATTCATATCACTTCACTTTATTTTTCTTTGTGAATTGCATATATCTAAACAATTTTTACGTGGAATATGTTAAAATAAAACGAGTTAAGCTTCATCATGTTAAAGATACATTCACCCTCTTGTATATTATACAAGATTTTTTACACCTTAATATCAGTCTTCTTAAAGTAAAACATATAGAGTGTTTCAATGCCGTTTACTTGCACAGTGAAAAACCAAAGCGAATTCGTGTTCAATCAATTAAAGAACACTTGTCAGCAACACTTGCGCGGAACTGCAGCTGTGGATGACGTCATCACCACGACAGGTTTTGCTGTATGGAATTTTTTAACAGACTTTCACAATTTGCTGCGAATGAACTAAATATGTTTTCTTTCCCCAAAATACATTGATATTCAAATGTATCTATCCAGTTATTACTTGACATTGACCAGTTGAGATATATACATTATATATCTATGTCAAGTTAAAGTTTTTTTTTTCATGTTCGGAAGCAGGACGATCAGGATTGCCAACCGTCGAAAAAGTCCGGAGCCAGAACCGATTCCACTCGTTTTATATTAGTCGAATACTTCATTCATGAATGGCTCACATCAATCAAAATCTACAAATATTCATTTTAAGCCATATGCACAAAGCTGTATGAAGTTAGTAACGTTAATATGAAAGTAATATTTCATGTACTGTATGTCTCCCATTGCATCACGCGA
>NC_051408.1:18486214-18486880 GCF_015228065.2 Penaeus monodon
AAACCGGCGTTTCTCTGACGTCATCAGACGCTTCTTTATTTCGCGCGGGAAAATTGGAGCGAGGTGATTGGCTGTCGGGATGGGCGTGGCCGCCGGGAGGCTCGGGCCGCGCACCTGCAGCGGGAGCGGCCAGGAGGGCGGGTGGAGCATCGACGGAGAGGAATGCATGGGATGGTCAGGGCATGCAGGAAATTGGGACAAAACGGCATAAAAACCCATAAGTAAGGAACCTCCTATATATTTTCATCCCATTTTTTTTTTCAGACATTTATTTTATATCAAAAGTTTTGTAAAGCCTTGGCCACTAGAATGCTTTTTTTAGTGACAGGAATATTTTCAAAAAATATTTTCCGATATTTTGCATAATATAGCGACATGATTTAAGTAGCAGGAAAAATAATTTGGGTTTTCGATTTTGTGAGCATGATTTTGTTCAGTGATTGGAACATTTCCAGAGTTACATCAGATTTGGGCGAGAAATTTTAGTAGAAGTGTTTTTATCTTCTCCCGTCTGTTCTACTTCACCTCCACTCTCCTCATTATTTGTCTTCCTCTCTCTCTTTTCCTTCCCTCCATATTTTTATTTTCCTTCGTTCCTTCTTCTTCTACTATATCCTCTCGTATCCTCTCCTATCTCCTTGCTTCCACTTCCATTCGTTTAGTCAT
>NC_051408.1:18490994-18491320 GCF_015228065.2 Penaeus monodon
TCATAGGGTGATAATTGGATGTGTTGTTATGGTGGTTGTTGTGTAAGATCATTAGTACTCTGTCATGTTATCTTATGATCTGGTTAGCGTTAATTTATCTCAGAGTCCACACGTGAGAATATCAGCATTATATGGTTCTTGACTCAGTGTAGTCAACTCCAAGGGATCTCTATGATGTCTGTGTCACAAGTGTACTATACTTCCGCTATGTAATGTTTTCCTATTTTCTGGTCCACTGGTAAACGTCCTCACAGTAGCTCCTTGACTGTATGATCTACTTGTTGCACCTATCGTGCCTCGCTCAAGTGCTCGTCTTTACGTCCTCG
>NC_051408.1:18504534-18504927 GCF_015228065.2 Penaeus monodon
TAGTAACTGCTACTGATATAACGTGAAGCATTCAAAGATGAAGAGATAAATAAGTATATGATACTGATGTCATAATGGTCGTTATTACCATAATAAAAGCACCGCATTTGTTAGATATTATTTAGCGGTGGTTGACAAAGGGAAAACATCTATCATTCTACCTATTCAGGATTCTGTTCCTTTGTTCACATGAGCGAGGTAGACCAATAAGGGACAGCGAGATTCATGCTTCATCAGTGAAAATTTGTGTCAGAAGTGGGATTCGAACCCACGCCCTCAGAGAGGACCAGAAAGCCCATGGCCCTTCTATCGGAAGGGAAGTTTACCTTGAGTCTGGCGCCTTAGACCACTCGGCCATCCTGACGGTGTTAAGGTAATGAGAAATATGAAAAA
>NC_051408.1:18505024-18506181 GCF_015228065.2 Penaeus monodon
AAACAAACAGCAATGTTTTTTAAAACATATCATACCGCCAAAACTCCCCCTAGGATGCAGTTTCTATTACAGATAAATATCAGACCCCAGTGGCCAGGTTATATGTAACTCGATGATGGCTGAGCCACAGTGCCTAAACGATTTTGGAAACTGTGGTAGTTTTTTTTCTGCTTCCTACAATTAAACGACAGTCATAGTATGCAGCTGCCCTAGTGGAACCCCTCTGCTCGTTAAGAAGATGGAAGGAATTGCCGAATACAAGATGTAGGCCTACCAAGAAATTAAGCTATTCTGTGGATAAACTAAATGAAAATGTTCCAGATTCTGCCATTGACTATCATATAGGAGATTCTGTTGGGTGATACCTAGCAGCCCAGTGAGTGGTGGCAGTCTAAAGGACCCAAAAGAAGGTAAAATGAGTGGTCAATCATTTTGAACTTTAACAAGAAAGTATCACTTCTAAGACAATCTAGTAGAAGAAGAAAAGCTAATTGCTCACATATATTCCCAAATAAGTGTAGAGAGACATAGAAAGCTTCACACAAACTTTTCCAGGATAGAGATGGGATTGTAGCCACGCAAAACATACAAAAATATCATGCTCTAAAGTTTAGCAGCCTGTGTACAAAAGTTGTGAAGGGACTCTGAATGAGGCTCTCACCAATTCCAGCCCGAAAGAAGAAGAAAAATGGCACCTAAGGCCCAAAGGTTTCTGAGCTCAGGAAATCGCAATGAGTAGCACCAAGATTGCAGCAACCTCAGGCAATTTGCTGCAGATCACATCAACTGCTCTTGAGACTAAAAAGAGTCTTTTAGGGACAAATAAGGAAAATGGATAACGTTGAAACGTTGGAATCCTTCAAGAATAAGACAAAATTCAAAGAAAAAAAAAGTTAAGGAAAATATCAAACTTCAGAGCCAAAATAAAAGTACTGACTATAATAAAATGAAGTTTCTACCATCACTGAGATAGGAAACACAAAACCTCCAAGTGAACCAAACAGGCAGGTGTGAGCTAAATCTAGTTCTAGAGCAATAAGTTTGACTAAGGCCATAACATTTCTCAAGCTTTCACGGAATCGAAAGAAAGGTCTCAGAAGGAGAGAGAAGGAGGCCAGTGTATGCAGAACCTTATGTACTCTCAGTTACAGTTCCAA
>NC_051408.1:18506741-18506972 GCF_015228065.2 Penaeus monodon
TAGACTTCCTTAGTGTAGAGTCCTGTAGAACAGCTTTTAACCATCTTACATTCAGCATAACAGGACAAGAACAAGTAGAAAGTTAGGAAGTATACAAATGCTGTCATGTAAAGATTGTGCCTCTTGCTGACCTCTGAAGGAATGTCTGTCATTGAGCTGGACAAGGAGCAAAAGGTTGCCGCCTAGAATTCGGTCCAGTTACTCTATATAATACAGTGTAGTGTAGTGTGG
>NC_051408.1:18507384-18507751 GCF_015228065.2 Penaeus monodon
AGAAATGACAGGTATTGCAAAAATCTATTCTGGGTATCTTGCCTATCCACTCTAGATTTAAATGTCTCATGGGCTGAATAATAATGATGACCCCATTCCTAAATAGAGCCATTGGCCAAAATTTCAGAGAGTATACCATTCTTAAGGAGACAGACTCGGTATGCAATTCTTTAACATTCATATCAGCCCTCTTCAAAGGGATACTTAAGCAGGTAGTATTGACTACAGTTGGAAAGAAGTCATCAGCAAATATCCATTTCTTGAACCAAGTATTAAATTCCAGCTAGAGATACTCAAGAAACTGCCCTTGGTATAACTCTGTTCATCACTGCAAATCAATAATATTGTAAATATACGATGTGGCAGA
>NC_051408.1:18507952-18509756 GCF_015228065.2 Penaeus monodon
AAAAAATATCACAAATGTAATCTCCTGCAGTTTCTGCAATGCCATGGAGTACTCCTCTGGAAAATATGCAAGAATTTATGCAGAGTGCCTTTAGAAAGTTTAGAATTACTTCCAATACTGCAACTTGATTATATGATCTATCATGTGATGATCGAAAACCCCCACTTCAAGGACCATCTTCAACAGTCCTTTTAAAGGAGGATTTGGTGTAGAATAGTAGAGCTGTGCCTGGCCGAATTCCCTCCCTCAAATAGTCCACAGCAGGTGGACGTGTTTGGAAATAGTGACATGGGTCAAGACAACTTGGACATGTGATAAAGGACATGTAATTTAGTCGTGATAAAGTAAGTATTCAGCTGGATATGTCAGCTGACGTTAGTGTTTATAGTCCAATGCTGGTGGAGAAGTGGAAAACTTATTTTGTGAACCACTGCAAGCTCCTGCAAAGGGAATCTATGGGTGAAAGATTGAAAAAAGATTGATAGGCAAGCCAAAGACAAAAATCCTTTGCGTGTGTATTGCGCTTTAAAAAAATATTGAAGAAAAAAGAGCTATATAAATGTGTCACTATAATCTCCATAATTGTATGGCACTTGAAAATAATTCGATAATTTAAAGTTTGCATCATAATAGGAAATGTTTACCAAACACAGGATGCCTTATATTTTACATATTCATGAAATACTATATTCTTAATCTGCACCTCAAGAAAAAAAAATGGCTGCCAAGGGGCGGGGGTTAAAAATGACAAAACTGAAAAAAATACAAGAAAATGAATAAAAGACAAGTGTCAGCAGATTATAGGTTTGTTGTATTTCGGTGTTGTATAAAGCTATATTGTAAAATTAAACTACGTTATGCAAAATGACACTCTCCTCACCCCTTCCCTTCACAAACCGTTCACACGGCCATGAAACCAGATGTGAGTATAAAAAAACACCCGCAATTTATAATCCGTATCTTCATTAATATTTCGATATTGACGATCATATTAATCAAAACAAACTAAATTGTATTTTTTTCTTTTTCTGCGTGGCAAATTCCAATGAAATCAGTGAAATTCATTACTTATCATTTCAATTTTTTGCAATGATCAAATATGCCCAAACATAGTTGTATTGTGATTTGAAAGGGATCCCGACTTTTCTGAGCTCGAAAGGGTAATAAGGTTATAAACCAATTATGCATTGATTTGCCGCCTATGACAGCAAATGCTAATAGAACGCAAGCCCTTCCGAGGAAAGAGGATAAGAAATACTAAAGAGGAAATTTTAGTAATAAATCTAGGAGACCAAAAATGGCCAAGAAGCATAAAGTATGCCACTGAACAAAGGGCAAAGGGGAAATTAAATAACTCTAAGGACTTACAAATAAAAACTAATGCAGTCTTTGTTGTTTATAAGTTAGCAAATGATGTTACAATAACCTCACGGACTAGATCACACTAAAGTACACAATAAAAAAAAACTTCGTAAAGCTCACTAATTTATGGCCTTGTTGAATTCTAAGTGAAATCGAGTGTAAGAAGTGTCATACACAGCTGAAAGTTGAATTAAAAGTGGGAAAAATATAGAGGTGGTGATGAGATGTAATGGCAAAGGTCAAAAATGGCTACAACCCAATTTTTTTGCCAATCGTTGTAATGCCTTGTTGCCTAGAGTCTATCCTGATAAAAGATATGACTCCCAGTGTGTTGCTGTGTAGGTGAATGAAATGTAGTTTTTGATATATAATTAACGGCGACTATAAACCTTTGGATTTTATTTGAAGTTTACCCGACCCGCTGAAGGTGCCAAACCTGTTA
>NC_051408.1:18509842-18511059 GCF_015228065.2 Penaeus monodon
TTCGTTGGAAATCGAAAACTATTTATAGTTTTGACCGAAGACAGTCATTCAAAGGTAATCTGAAAGGAAGTGTAACTAAATTAGTTATATATCTATATAGAAATAACGTTTCAGACTGCAAAAATGGTGTAATATGAGAGCTGATGGATATATATAAGCTAAAAAAAATCATAACCAGCAGTCCCTTTGAGATTTTTTTTTTCTTTTTGCAAGGATGGATAACGATCTTAATAACCAATAACGGACATAAAGAACTTTCGAACGCTGCATAAAGAAACATAATACATGGCACCATATGGATCGGGCATAGGTATATATAAATAGGGATGGCAATAGCATGCCTAATTTTAGCATGTGTATATATAGGTTATCCATCGGGCCGTTGTCGGTCACCGCGGAGGAGCGTCAGTCCTTGGAATTCAGTGAATGGCACTGAAAAAATATATTGGAATACATGGTGAAACTTATGCGTGTACTGCCATAGGTTAGAGTTTGGTCACTTCAGTAATATTTACAAAGAGGACTCATGTAATTTGCCCGACTTGTTCCAACCATTTAGAAGTGGATTAGTATGTACGTCATGTTTACTTGGACCCGCGCGTTCACGGTATATCAGGCACACACACACACCTGCCGACGCTGACGTCTTTCTGCTGTGTTCGGGCTGGCCTGGCTACGGCAGGAGCAGGAGCAATACTGAGAGCCAGCGTCAGTCTCCAGTTACATCTTACGAGCGACGCAGACACGGACATCTATAGAGAAAAATAGATGGTGGATGCACAAAATGTAAAAAAATAAATGATGCACACCAGAAAAAAATATCAAATGAGCCACGAAAACGAATGCAGAACATCAGAAGCGTTTAGTTAGCAACAATAACAACAGAATTACATAAAAGAATAAGGACTGAGTACCAGCGCCGCAAGAAACTACCAAGACGAGTCACCAGCGAAGAAAGTCTGGCAAAGGCAACGGAGAGTCAACACCCTGAGTCGCAAGCAGCAAAGGGCATGGCGAGGGGAGTCTGGCGGAGGTGAACATTTATCGCTAAAGGGGGAGGGGAGAGTGCATTCATGAGAGCAGCCAGAATGGACTCTTGAGGCGTGTGTGCTTAGTTTTGATAGAAATAGACTATGGGGAAGGATAATTCTTGATTTTCTTGTTTAAACTGTAGGCCTGATGATAAAAGAGTTCTTGTATAAATTAGTCGAAGAAAA
>NC_051408.1:18511089-18511316 GCF_015228065.2 Penaeus monodon
TGTACAAAATGAAAGTGTCTTAAGGGTGAAGACCTGATAAAAGGGTGTTGTCAGGGAGGAAATGCAAAGCGTAGAATCTGTCCTGTATCAGGTTAACGTTTATGAAGGTCAAGGGCACAAGGTTCTGAGAGTGTTTGTTCACGTTAGTTCTGCTTAACGTAAATCTTCGTGCAGCGAGGGAATACTTTTGCTTACTAAAACAGTAGTAAATATGTGGAAGGACTGTT
>NC_051408.1:18511438-18512528 GCF_015228065.2 Penaeus monodon
GGACATACTTTCCTGATCTCACACTTATACGATTAACGTTTATGCGATTAATGTTTTGATGGTGATAAGTGTTTCCATGCACGACTAAATGAAAAATTCTTTATAGTCAGAGGTATGTTTAATATTTTTAGATGATAAAAAACCTGTCAGTATTTCTATAGTGTCTTCTCTGACGAAGTAATGGCATATATGCTAATGATAATTATTATTTTGATAAAGAGATGTATGAACGAGATTTGTCCATATGATTATCAGGCTTACATAATGGAAAAATTTACGGCTGAGAATAAGTCATAAAATTTTTATACGTTCTTAATCAATCAGAACTAGGAATAATATTCACTTATTATGCAGCCAATGAGATTAACCGAAGTATTCATATCATTTCCTGGAAATGCATTTCCTTGTTTTAGTAAAATGTCGGATAAGAAATGAAATGTCTTTACTGAGTGTGATGTGAATTCCTTTTTATCATTATTGCGAAAGGCCAAAAATTATAATTTCAATGAATAGATAGAACAGTCGTAATCTTCTCAGTGTGAGAGCGTAATCTGAGGTCAGAACAAGTGGAGAACCACAAAATAAAATCATAGATTAACTCAAGTACCGCTTGAAAACGCTCATGCACATACCGGTTCGCTGAGCTGTGAAAAAAGGACTGGATTCGTAAAATCTTTGTCAGAAGTGGGATTCGAACCCACGCCCTCAGAGAGGACCAGAAAGCCCATGGCCCTTCTATCGGAAGGGAAGTTTACCTTGAGTCTGGCGCCTTAGACCACTCGGCCATCCTGACAGTTATTATGTATACTGAGTGATCGGATACATAATCTATGTTAGATATGATGTAATCAAGTTAATCGAGCCTTCTTTCAGTATTGCTTCATGCACACTAGTGTTTAGTGATAGCATTAGAAGGGTTTCATCTAAAAATTAAAATCAAAGACTGTCAAATAACTAATCATGAAGATGTGGTTATTGCGAAAATACACAGATAAAGTTATGGAAAGCATGCAATATACGAAGAATTCAAGAATCGGAAATATATCTCTGTACGTCTCTTATTCAACTTTTAAAGATTACGACATAGTAT